>NW_027202270.1:142848715-143191215 GCF_024711535.1 Dipodomys merriami | reverse complement strand
GCCAACTGGGCTCAATCAGTTCATTTAGATAGCCAGCCATTCCACAGTGGACATGTGGTAGGGTAAACACAGGCTTTCTCAAAAGTAATGACCAAATAAACTCTAAGAATAAGGTAGGATGGAAAAGAGAATCTAGAAATTTCTTTATCTTTCTTTTTTTTTTTTTTGGTGGTGGTGATATTGAGGTTTGAACTCAAAGCTTCACACTTCATGTTAGTTATCTTGCTCTATGTTTCGTTTTGCATAATAAAAATTAAAAATAAGCCGGCACCAGTGGCCCATGCCTATAATCCTTGGTACTCAGGAGGCTGAGATCTGAGGATCATGGTTCAAAGCCAGCACAGGCAGGAAAGTCCATAAGACTCCAATAAACTACTCAGAAAACAAACAAACAAAAACAAAAAAACAAAAGTGGTGCTATGCCTCAAATGGGAGAGCACTAGCCTTAAGCACAAAGACTCTCAGAGATACCAGCCAGGCCCTGAATTCAAGACCCACGACTGGTAAAAAAATTTATTTTAGATATATTGTGTCTCTGGGAGGTATGGGGTAATGTGTGTGTGTGTGTGTGTGTGTGTGTGTGTGTGTGTGTGTGTGTGGTGTGTGTGTGTGTGTGTGTGTGTGTGTGTGTGTATGGTGAGAAAGAAAGAGAGAGAATGCATTAGGACTTTAACTCAGGGCACTGACCTTTAGTTATTTTACTCAAGGTTGGCAGTCTGGTCACCTGAGCCACAGCTCCACTTCTATGTCTTCACTGAGACAGCCTCTTCTTGTCATGCTCTTTGGAAGACCAGTGGTCACTGTGGTGAATCTTTAGGCACTGCACTGACACAGATTCTTCTTTAACAAGCAGTCTTGGGTGAAAAAAAAAAAGAGAGAGCATCAGCTTGGGCTAAGTAACTCAGTATGGGACACCTGTGAGTTGTGCTTTTAGGACTGTTTTTTTCTTTCAACTTTTTTATCATCTTTAAGTAGTTGTACAAAGGAATTGTCATTTAACAAAGCAGTTTATGAATACAATAAGCATTTGTAGCTGGAGTGAATAGATTCTCTACCAACTGCTACAGGGTGCTACAAGGAGCATAAGGCCACTCTAGTGCCCCACACTTGGTTACACAGACATTCAGTAAGGCCACAGCTGTTGTCTTGGGGGAGAATGCAAGAAGCACTGAAGGTACTGAGTTAAGTGCAGAAAGAAGGCCGGAAGAACCCTTTGCCCCTCACTGGAGGTTTTTCCCAGGGTGGACTCTTTCAAGAACAGTGATGGGAATCCCCTTCCACTCTGGTCCGCTTCCTCCAGGTGCTCTTCCCCACACCCTCCATCTTCTTTCCTCAACAGCTCCCACACAGGAGTCAGCGCCACACCCAGAAGCTGGAGGTACCAGTAAATGAGGATTAGGAGCATGGAGGGATACAAAGGACATGCAGATTAAGACGTTTACTCCAAACTGGGCGCTGGTCACTCACACCTGTAATCCTAGCTACTCAGGAGGCTGAAATCTGAGGATCCCGGTTCAAAGTCAGCCCAGGCAGGAAAAGTCTTGTGAGACTCTTATCTCCAATAAACCACCAGAAAACTGGAAGTGGCGCTGTGGCTCATGTGGTAGAGCTCTCGCCTTGAGCTGAAGAGCTGAGGGATAGTGCCTAGGTCCAGAGTTTAGGCCCCATGACCGACCAAAAAGAAAAAAAGAAAAAAAAAAAAAACCCTCACTCCAGATTCCCTTCAACAAAAGGTTGACCTCAGTAACTCCCCAACCAAACACCCAAGAGAAAGGACCATGAGGTTATAGTGTGCTGCCACTGAAATGTAATTTCTAACAGCCTAAGTGATTCAAGAAGCCCTTGTGATGGGTATCTCTGCTAGATAAAACAGAGTCAAAATCATTGAATGGATACATAGTTACATGGTGGCTGAAAAAAGAAACTTTCACAAGAACAAAGTTATACCACTTTAATAATTTAAATAGAACCAACTTCAGGAACACACATACAGATACATAAAATTCAAATAAACAACATAATTGAACAATACATTTAAATGCATCAATGTTTTTAAAATGCCCCAAGTGGACTCAGTGCCATGGATGTGGGAAGGAAAACTAGAAGTACTACAGACCAGAAAAAAACAGACACAATCATTACTTTGCATTTCTCACCAAGACTGTAGACATATCAGACATTTAGAAGAATACTTCTGGAAAATGGATGAACAGAGGAATGTAAATAATCTCAGGATGATTAATTTATAGATAATTTCTTTGGTCCTTCAAGTCTCATATTTATTTTTACTTTTAAAAAGCAAACATGAATTTAGTATGTAGAATTCTACCTAGAAATGTCTAACTATTAAGCAGGCTAATATTTTTACGAGGTTAGATTTAAATAAAAACTCAAAATCCACTAGCACTGTACTTTAGAAACTCCAAATATAGAAAAGGCCAGAGAAGTGGTAGAGATGAAACAAAACCAAACATCTCTGCCATCTTGCTCCATCATTAAGCTTAATGGTATCTAAGTGGCAGAGATAAATTTGAAGAGCACTCTGTCAATTGAATGAGAGACTTCTTTATTCAACAATCTTCTTTGTGTGTTTGTAAGGGAGTTTAAGAATATTTTGTTTTAATTTGGCCCACACTGCCCCAGTGGAGGAAATTTTAAGATAAATACTAATAAGGCAAAAGTTACTGGACTGCAATATCTATACCACCTGAACACCACCAGCCACACGAAGCAGAAGGGAAACAAGACCAGAGCTCCCCAGAGCCTCTGGCACAAAGCAATGTGTACAGCTCCAATGCCAGTGTCTATCAATTCACTCTGAGCATTTCAGATCCATGTAAGCTAGAATTCTACAGACGCTGGAGGGGTGGATACTCTCAAGAGCCTCTGAAAATATTTTTTTTTAAAAACTATTTCATAGGATTAAAATGAAACCTGCTTTAAGGCCTCTATGTGGATCACACAAAGTAAATTCCCAAGGGACTTCTAAAGTGGAAACAATAAGAACTAGTTACTTGCAATTCAGTACCAAGCCTTAAAATAATGGCTTTCTTTTAAAAAAAACAAGGAAAAAAGTACATGGTGAATGGTGTGATATTCTCATCAAGGCACAGAGAGTTAAAGGTCTCAATCCCCGTAGAATAACATGAGAATAAACTCGTAAACAACTTCAGGGACTCTCTCTAATCAAATTTTAAAAGGATAGAAGGTAGAAATGTGCCTTTTTAACTTACAATAAGGTTTTAAGAAAAAACACACATACCGAGATTCTATCACCTTCCCTCAGAGACTAACATTACAAGGGAATGATTAATAAAAATATTAAAAAATAAAATGCCACTGGAGGTTTCATCAACACAGTGAAAGCGGAGCCTGTGGGACTTTGTATTCATGGAGCAATACACCACCTACACATACATTACTTAAGCTCTTCGGATGTGGTACTATTTCTGTGGGAAGAGGAAAAACCAGCATGGCGGCCCACAGTTCACACCCACGCCCAATGCTCCCATGCTGATCACTCAGATTATTAAACAATATCAACCATGGATTCACCTCTTTGCCTGCACCTTTAGGGTTATCTGAATGACAGTGGTTTGTGCACAGAACTTATTATTGGCAGTTTAACATTGCCACTAAAAGGTGGCAAGAAGAATGTAGAGGGCTCACCCCTTTGGTAATTATTTTTATTTAATTTTCTATAAATAATTTTTAAGTACAATCAGTGACAAGTAAAGTTCACGTTGACAGCAGTTGAAAATGGAATGTAGACAATGAAGACAGAGAGGGCAGACGTTCAGGTCCTGATCAGGGTTAGAAACTCTTCCCGAGTCTTTGGGTCTTCCCGGAACACACCCAGCATCGTGCTGGTCACAGTTTTGCTGTTCATCTTCTGCACCCCCCGCATTACCATACACATGTGCCTACAAGACAAGACAACCAAGGCTTAAGTAGCTTGGATTTTAAAAGGTGAAGCAAAGCTCAAAGATTCATAATATCAGTTCACAGAACCAAGGGAAACTTTTTATGAAACTTTTTAAAAAGTCTTTTAGCTTTTCTAATTAGGAATAGTTAAGGCCTTGCTATATCCAACAAGAGAAGAATAATGGAGTTTTCTTCCTAGGTGAGAATAACAGAAAGAGTCTAATATAGATATATGAGTTCTAGATCATAGGATATTCAGAATTCTCAACTTGATCCATTTTCAGATCTAAGATGGCACCATGTTAGCTTAGGCACTCAGAGAAACAATCAAGTATGCTGGTCATTCCAGGCCTAATCCAGGTATTGGGACCAGTGGGTCTCAGCAACCTGGTGAAGACAAACAACCTACCCAGAGTTCATGGTACTCTACACATTGAATGGAAGACAGCTGCCCCTCCCCCGACATGGTGTCATTCTCATAATCCATTGTTACCCAAAGAAGAATCTGCAGCTGGACCTCTTTATGTGGAGTGAAATAAGCAACACACAATCTCACTCATATGTAAATAAAAAAAATTGACCTCATGTAAGTTGAGAGTAAAATGGTTTCCAGTGCTGTGGAGTGCAGGAGACAGAGGAATGAGGAGTTTGGTCAATGGGCACTGAGTTACAATGAGATAGAACAAGTTTCAGTGTGCTATTGAGGAGTAGGGATATAGAGAAAGATGATGTGCTACCTATTTCAATAAGCTAGAAGAAAGGAGTTGGAATTTTTTCCCATAAAAATGACAAATGTTGGTGGACATTACGCAGCATGTATGTATCAGACTATCACAGGATACCCACCCAATACAGACAGATGACTTTTACATGCTTATGTACCCATTAAAATCTAAACTTTAAACATTAAAACAAACTTTTCTCTTTAAAAAGAAGTGTTTTAGTTGCCCTTTGTATAAATTCTTAGGTTTCTCTATTTTGAAAATGTGTGACAGATATTACAAAAACTAGAAGAAGGAGTTAGGGAGGAAGGAAGGGAAAGAGGGAGGGAAGGAGGAAAAGGAAGAGCAAGGAGGGAGAGAGGGATGAAAAAAGAAAGGGAGGGAGAAAGGAAAGGAAGACAGGGAAGGAGGGAAGAAGGAAGGACAGAAAGCATTAGAAAAGCTGCTTGGACCAAGAAAAAGCTAATGAAGAAAGAAAGACACGACATAAAATACTACATATTCAAATCTCTGCAACTAAGTTTACGACTTCCTGCCGCTCCACAATGCTCACCAAAACCCTGTCTCTGTGCCTGGATTCCTCTATCAGCATTACAGTGGATGCAAGAGGGATAAAGACTCAGGCTCAGAGATGGAGAGCATTAGTAAAAACTGTGAGGCATCATGGTCCTAGAGAAAGGAGGAGTGCCACAGTCAGAATCAGTGGTTGTGCGCACTACAAGACTATCAAAGAAGGGTTTGGACTTACGTTGCTTCAACCACCACCCCAACTCCAGCAGGCTGCAAGGCTTCTGTGATGGCAACAGCGATTTGTTTTGTAAGGCGCTCTTGCACTGCAGGTGTGATACATATCAAAGTTTAAAGCTGATACAAACAGCTGAAAGCTTTTTACCCTTAGAATACTTAAAATATTTTTAATTTAATTTTATTGTAAAGGTGATGTACAGAGGGGTCACAGAGGGGTTTGACATTTCTTGTCCAACAGTGTTATCCCCTCTTGTTTTATTCTACTTTCTCTCCCCTCGCTCCCCTCCCCCCACAAACTGTAAAGTTCATTTCCAACATTGTATCTTGTGAATATCACTGCTGTATTGGTTCACCCTTTGTCCTTTGTCTCACCATTTTGTTATTTCCCTTCCATTCCCCAAATCAGATAAACATATATACAAGATACAGGGTACCAAAATAAAAACAGACAATCTTAAAAAGCAGACCTCTGTGAGGCTTAGGTGCCAAGACATACCAGCTTTTGCCAGTTTGCGTTGTCTGCTGACTAGGCCGCATGATGCTACTGCTCAGTTCCTTCACTGACCCTGGAGTTACTAAAGAGCCCGCCCCCCAAGGCACCGCTGGCCCTCCAACCTTTCTATAAGGAAGGGACTGGAGTAGTAACTACCCCTTACATGTGCAGTAAAACCCAACAGATCCCTGGTTAATAGCATCTTAACTGAGCTGGAGTGGAACAAATGAACCATTGCAAGAAGATTAACAAAAGGGATAATTTATTAAATTATTAAGAACTAATGATTTCATATGAACAATGCAATTCCTTGTGCTGACTAAAACAATTTATCTTTGAATATATACAAAGGTCTTCACTGAAGCATTGCAACCATAAGACTGGCAAAAAATTTTCAAATGTCTATCAGAAAATCAAGCCATGGTACCTATAATAGAATTCTAAAGAGCCACCAAAATGAATGAGATAGTTACATATATGTGGGGAGGGGAGGAAAAAAACTGTTTTAAGAATCACTGAGTCAAGCAGGGCACTGGTGGCTCACTCCTGTAATCCTAGCCACTAAGGAGGCTGAGATCTGAAGATCACCATTCAAAGCCAGCCAGGGTAGGAAAGTCCATGAGACTCTTATCTCCATTAAACCACCAGAAAACCAGAAGTGGCACCGTTGCTCAAGGTAGCAGAGTGCTAGCCTTGAGCTGAAGAGCTCAGGGACAGTGCCCAGGCCCACAGTTCAAGCCCCATGACCACAAAAAAAAAACAAAAACAAAAACATTGAGTCAGGTACCAGTGGTTCACTCATGTAATCCTCACTGTTTGAGAGGTTAAGATTATGAAGACTGCATTTGAGGCCAGCTTGGGCAGAAAAAAGTATGGAAACACCCCTTCTCAACCAAGAGCTGGTGTAGTGGTGTACTTGTCATCCAGTTACAATGGTAAGCCTACAATATGGATCAAAGTCCAGATGCCACCTGAGCAGAAAAAGAAATCCTACTTCAAAAATAACCAGCATTAAAAAAAAAATGGTCTGGAGACCCATTCTTATCTAGATTTAACATAACTAAGCTGATTTAAAAACAGTAATATACACCAGGCGCCAGTGGCTCACGCCTGTAATCCTAGCTACTCAGGAGGCTGAGATCTGAGGATGGGTTCAAAGCCAAACTCTTATCTCTGATAAACCACCAGAAAACTGGAAGTGGAGCTGTAGCTCAAGTGGTAGAGAGCTCGCCTTGAGCTGAAGAGCGCAGGGACAGCACTCAGGCCCAGAGTTCAAGCTCCACGACCGACAAAAAAAAAACCCTGTAATATATGCCTGGAAGGGTAAAGGAAAATGTCAATATAATAGGGATTTCTTTGTAGGCTGAGACAGACTTTCTCTTCCTAGGATATTTTAATTTCTATATCATATTTATCATATTTGTAACATACTTTTATTCATTATATTTGCTTTATACTTGTACACAAAATACTTTTTCCATAAGGAAAAAAAAAACTGTTTTCTGTAAATAAAGATCGCAAAAGTTTACCTTGTAGTCTTCTACTGTAGATTTCTACAATCCTAGAAAAGAAAGAATTTGTTATATTAATCATACATTGTTTAAAGTGAAATTGGAATGCTCCCTCATAAGACAAAAAGGACTTCGTTGAAGCAATAGGATGTGAACAGCAGTGGTACTGGTAGGAAAAGAAGAGGACGACACAACCCCACAGGGATACACAGTCTAAGGAGACTATCAATCACTGCACAATGGTGTTTCCATGTGTCCCTAAGGAAAAAACTCACAGGTTGCCACGTGTAACATCCACTTAGCAAAAACACAATTAGAGGCAGGCAACAAATTTTAAAGCTCACAAGTGATCAATTTCAGGCTAAGTCCCAAGTGTTCTAATTAATCATATTGTTTTATCACAGCTTAAAGTTCAAACTAAAAATGAGAAAAGACTATTGGTTAATTAATATCAAATCATCTATTATACCAACTAAATCTATTAGGGTAATCCAATTAGAATGGATTAGATTTCCTCAGGCATCTCTTCACAAGATTTGTTTATTAAGAGCTTGCTTAGTAGGATTGCCCTTCCTAAATAAAATCCTCCTGATCTTACAACACAACATATCCAGTAATGAATTCTCCCCTTTCTTAGTGATTAAATACAGAAGGCAACTCATGCTAAGGACCTTTGCTTTAAAAGCTGACCTGACAGTCATGCATTTAGACCCAGTTTGAAGTCACTTTCCTTATGACACATTTTATGGCTCTTTCTTTAGTATAGTATACCCCTCAGACAGAATCAACTACAGTAGAGTCAACCAACTCAGTAACATGTATACCATCTTGTTTACCAACCTGGGGAACTCTGGGGGCAGAAGCCAATCTGATTCTTCAGGTCCACAGTAGGTAAATAGACAGAGTTAATCATATTATTTTATTTTGAACAAAATTTGAGAGAGGGTGGCTTTCAAGCTCCTAGATAGAAGAAATGTCATATTTCTTACTGGGTCAGACTGTGTATGTGTTCCTGCTGATGTTTTCCCAGGTGATTAACGTTATATCAGTAGGAGATGTGGTTGATTTTACAAGAATTTCTTTCTGATGTTCAGTTTTGGTTGTTTTTTTCTGTCGGTCATGGGGCCTGAACTCTGGGCCTGGATGCTGTCTCTCAGCTCTTCAGCTCAAGGCTAGCACTCTACCACTTGAGCCACAGTGTCACTTCTGGCTTTTTTTGTTTATGTGGTGCTGAGGAATCAAACCCAGGGCCTCATGCATGCAAGGAAAGCGCTCTACCACTGAGCCACCTTCCCAGCTCCTGATGTTCACTTTTTCTGAAGCAGAATCCATGTTCTATATTAGACAGCAATTGTAACATTGGACATCCATGTATTGGTCCATACTTCAATATGAATTTCTCTAACATTTTATTAACAGGACAAGGTCCACCTACTCTGACAGAGAGCTGCTTTCATGTTAAGATCATTCCTTGGGCTAGGACACAGCTTAATAGTGGAACACTTGCCTGTGTCATTATGTGGTAGATATGTCACCCGGTTCAAGAGCTTAGGATTTCTTAATCCTAGCTTGATTAAGTTCTAAGGAAGAAATATTTTTAAATTTATTATAAAATTATATTTACAATATAAATGTTTATTGGATACAACAAAGAACAGAATAATTCAGAAATGTAAATAAACAGTGATTTAAAACTCAATCCCTTGCCCAGTGCCAGTGGCTCACCCCTCGCTACTCAGGAGGCTGAGCTATGAGGATCACAGTTCGAAGCCAGCTGGAGCAGAAAAGTCCCCAGAAGACTCTTATCTCCAATTAACCACTCAAAAACCAGAAGGGAAGCTGTGGCTCCAAGTGGTAGAGCACTAGCCTTGGGCAAAAAGAGCTCAGGGACAGAGACTAGGACCATGACTAACAAGAACAAGAGAGAGAGAGAGAGAGAGCCCATTGGTTTGATTCATTGTTGCTGAAGGATTTATAGCAAAAGTATTAACAATCACTAGAATAAAATATATCATTAAATTATTAAATTTATCATTTATTTTCAGCATTTATATGACTCTTTTGAGTTAAAAATAAATATTTATTTTGCCCGATTTCTTTTGGTGGCTTTTGGCTCAGGGCCTCATGCCTGGTAGGTAGACACTCCAAACATTTGAGCCACCCCTCCCAACGCTTCCAACGCTTTTTGCATTAGTTTTTTGTTGTTGTTTTTCCAGAAAAGGTCTTGCTTTTGCCCAAGACAGCCCCTAAATTCTCTTTTCCTAAGTATAGCTTATTACACAAGTGGAATTACAGTATTCCTAGCTTGCTTGCTGAGATGAGGACGTACTTTCTTGTCCATTGCTCTCATTCTTGAAAGATAATTTGTGGAGAGGTGTTATGTTGGGAATAGAGTTCTAGTTTAACACTGATGGTTATCTGCCTTTCAATATTGTTGTTGGCAACCAAATTTCAAGTCTAACCACTGTTACCAGGAAGGTAATTGATATTTTTTTCTCCATGGCTGCTTTTATGACTTTTGAGTCTGTGTACTTTGCAGTTTACTCTGCTTATTTGGGATTTATGAGGCTTCTGGAATCTGCAGGCTGATATTTTGCCTATATTTTGGAGACTTTTCTAGGCATTATGTTCTCTCATACTGTATCTGCTCCATTACCTCTCATAGCTCTCAGAATTCTAATTAAGGGTACAGCAGACCCTCTTGGTCTTCCAGCTCCTAAATTCTCATTCATATGTTATGCCTGTCTCTGCGTTGCATTTTGTACAGTTTCCTCTGACCTTTCCTCCAGTTCACTGTATTTTCATCTGCTGCTAATCTGCTACTTAGTGAGCATACAAGACTTTGGCTTCATTCATCATACCTTTTATTTCTAGAAGCTATAGTTGCTCCCTTTTCCAACCTGCCTAGCTAACACTGGATGTTTCTTATTCCTTTGTCAAACTTTCAGTTTGCTTGTGTAGTTGGTTTTTTTTTTTAGTTTTGTACAGGGGCTGAGGCTTGAACTCAGGTGTTGGCCCTGGGCTTTTTTTGCTTTACACTTGAGCCACAGCTCCACTTTGGGGGGTAGTTTATTGGAAATAAGAGTCCCATAGACTTTCTTGCCTAAGCTGGCTTTGAAGCATGATCCTCAGATCTCAGCCTCCTAAGTTGCTAGGATTACAGGTATGAGCCACTGAACCCAGTGAATTTTCAGTAATATTACATACGTGTTCCATCTTCTGTCTAACTCCAGCCTCTACCCGCTTCGTCCATGTGGCTTCTTTCCTTTTTTCCTTTTGGTAAGCTTGCATCCCTTGGAACTGCATTTGTGGGAATTCTTTTTCTTCTTCTTTTTTTTTCTTTTGCTGGTCATGGGGCCTGAACTCTGGGCCTGGGCGCTGTCCCTCAGCTCTTCAGCTCAAGGCTAGCGCTCTACCACTGGAGCCACAGCACCACTTCCGGCTTTTTCTGTTTATGTGGTGCTGAGGAATCGAACCCAGGGCCTCATGCTTGCAAGGCAAGTACTCTACCACTGAGCCACCTTCCCAGCCCCATTTGTGGGAATTCTTTACAGCATGGATAAAAGTGTACCAGAGAAAGTAGACTCATCTCTGCTAGGACCCCCACATAGGGGCCGTTTTAACTAAACGGTTGCCTTGGGCTTTTTGGAAGGCTTTTGGAACCCCAGGCTTGTGATTCGTGCCTGTGGATCACAAGTGAACACCTCCTCTGATGCAGGGTAGGAACAGGAAGATGGAGCCCAGGCTGTCACTCCTGTGCAGTCTGTTCCTGTGGCCCTTCCCTGGAGTGGCCTTATTCTCCTCAGTGGGTGAGAGGAAGACAGGTATCAGCAATGGTGTGACAGCACAGATCATCACACTGCAGCATCAGTCACTGTGAATTCTAATAGAAACAATTCATTTTGGAATAAACCTCTCTTTGTGTTTGGAAGCGGTACTTCTACTAGCCTGTTACATTTTTCTGACATTCACAATTCTCACTACATTTATAAACTTTTTACTACTACATTTATCATCTATAGTATTAGCTAGCTTTATCAGGCTTTGTTGTCAGGACTAGGAAGCTTTACATTAATCAGGTAGCTTTTCAGTTTCTTCTATATAATTATCATAACTGAAATTAGCAGTTAATTGAAAAGTCAGAAAGCATGTCTAGAAAATTGATTATGGCCCATTCTCTTCTCACCTCACATTTTTTAACCTACTCATTAAGACTCATAAAAGTTTTATTTGTTGTATTTATTTTGTTTGAAGGGACTAGGGCTTGAACTCAGGGTCTTACACTCTCGATCACCTTTCTTGCTCCATGGGCAACTCTAGCACTTGAGTCATATCTCCAGTCCTCCTTTTTGCTGATTATTTTGAAGATGTAGTCTGTTGGACTTTTTCTGACCAACTTGTTCCTAATAACAACAATCCTTTAGAAGTCAGCCTCTTGGGTGGCTTAGGTGTTAATCATCAGTGCTCAGAACTTAAAAGGTTTTCATTATATTTCCTCTCATTCCTAGATATTAAAATGTACCATCTCAATTAGATGCAATCTGTGATATAAGACCAACTTTTTATACTTGTGATTTCTATTCTTTAGGGGTTTAAAAAATATTCTAAGGAGCAGGGCGCTGGTGGTTCATGCTTATAATCCTAGCTACTGAGGAGGCTGAGATCTGAGGATTGCGGTTCAAAGCCAGCCCAGGCAGGAAAGTTCGTGAAACTCTTATCTGCAATAAACCACCAGAAAACTGGAAGTGGCACTGTAGGAAGTGGTAGAGTGCTAGCCTTGAGCTGAAGAGCTGAGGGACAGTGCCCAGGCCCAGAGTTCAAGCCCCATGACCGACAAAAATAAAAAATAAAAATAAATAAAAATTCTAAGGCATCTCAGCTTCATCTTAAAAGCCATGGAGAGCTGGATAGAGTGCCAGCCTAGGAAGCATGAGGACCCAAGTTCAAACCCTAGTATTTGAAAACATAAAATTAAAAAAAAATAGAGTGCCACAAAGAGAGTTCATGGTTAAATTCATATTGAAAAATAATATTTCAGTAGCACCCGAGAGCAAATTTAAAAACTGTAAAAAGTTAGAGGAACAGAGGAGTTGGGAGGAAGACCCACCCAACATAGAGTGGCAGCAAGGGCACCAAGCCAGCTGAACGGACACAGAAGGGGCTGCTGTAGAAGACAGTGAGGGGCCAAGAGCAGTGATGGGTAACGGCAATCCTGGGCCAAAATGCTTCCCAGGGGAACAAAGATTTAAGTGGTAAAATAAAGCATTATACCTCTAAACAGACAAAAAATAAATCTGCAACCTCAGAAAAGTTTTGAATTTCTTTATGGCAAAAACAATTCTATATACCAAAATCAAAAGACAAATGACAGGTTGGGAAAAAATTCCAGGTAACTTGATATAGATGTTAACATTCAGAGAATGTGTGCAAATCACTGATTACAAGATAAGAAATAATATCCTTACCCACCAGGAAAATGGAACTCAAAACTACATTGACATGCCAGCTCACCCCAGTCAGATTGGCCATCATCAGGAAAACAAGCAGCAATAAACGTTGGGAGGGATACTGGAGATGCTTACTGGAGACGCTGGCTGAATTGCAAATTAGTACAATTACTATGGAAACCAGCATGGAGGTTCTTCAAAAAACTAGAAGGAGAACTACTATATCATCCTGCTCTGCCCAAAGGAAATGAAGTTAGCATACAACAGAGATATCTGCACATCCATGTTTAGGGCAGCACTGTTCACAGTAGCCAAATTCAGCCAAGGTGCCCATCTACAGGTGAATGGATTAATAAAATGTGTCATATATATACATATATATATATATATATATATATGGAAGTATTATTCAGCCATAAAGAATGAAAGCTTGTCATTTTCAGGAAAATGAGGAGAACTGGAAAACAATGTGTTAAGCGAAATAAGCCAGATAAGGAAGGGCATGTATTATATATTCATTCTCTTATATGTGGAAACTAAAAACAAAAGACTGGAATGTATGCAAAAAAATTCTATATAAGGTAAGTAAGGGAAAGGGGAGAGGAGTGGGTGAGAATGTTGAAAGGGGTGACATTGGCCAAGATGCACTGTATTCATAGCTGATCTGGTGAACAGCAACTCTTGTGCAATTACCTAAAGATAATAAAAAATATTGTTTTAAACAAGACTAGAGGGGCTGGGGGTTTAGCCCAGCGGAAGGGCACCCGCCCGGTGCGCGCAAGGCCCTGGTTCGGTCCTCAGCCCTGGGAAAAAAAAAAAGGAAAAAGACTAGAATGTCTGGAGACCGGTGGTTCACATCTGTAATCCTAGCTACTTGGAGGGCTGAGATCTGAGGATCAGGGTTCAAAGCCAGCCCAGGCAGAAGTTTATGACTCTTTTATCTTTAATAAACTACTCAGAAAAAGCCAGAAGTTGTGCTGTGGCTCAAGTGGTACAGCGCTAGCCTCGAGCATAGAGAAGCTCAGAGACAGAGCCCAGCCCCTGAGTTCAAGCCCCAGGATTGGCAAAAAAAAAAAAAAAAGACTAGAATGTAGAAGGATAGAGGAAATAGGGGGTTAAAGAGTTGCAATCAGTGTAAGATGTAAGCGTATATACAATGTCACAATGTCGCCCATTAATTTGTTCAACTAATATGTGTAATAATTAAAATAAAAATGGTATCAAAATCAAAATGTTATCTCCAGAGGAGATCCCATGCAAGGCAGAAGCTATGGAAGCCTCTGGTGGTACTTTTTATCTTTCCAGCTCTACAAAAATTTGTTACTAAAAAAACAAAACAAAACACTGGGCGCCAGGGGCTCACGCCTGTAATCCTAGCTACTGAGGAGGCTGAGATCTGAGGATGGCAGTTCAAAGCCAGCCCTGGAAGGAAAGTCTGTGAGACTCTTATCTCCAATTAACCACCAGAAAACCGGAAATGGAGCTGTGGCTCAAGTGGTAGAGCACTAGCCTTGCGCTGTAGAGCTGACGGACAGCGCCCAGGCCCAGAGTTCAAGCCCCACAACTGACAAAAAAAAAAACAAAAAACCTAAAAAACAAAAAAACAATAATAATAATAATCAATAAACCCAATAGAAAATTAAGAACATTCTGAAAAACTTGACCTTCAATCTATTATAGAAATTGAGGTTTGTCGGGAAGAATAGTTCAATGGAAGTGATTTCCTTGAATGTATAAGTTTTAATTCCAGAACAGGATTAAAAAAAGAAAGAAATTCAAATAAAAACAATAGCTGACTTGGCACCGGTGGCTCATGCCTGCAATCCTAGCTACTCAGGAGGTTGAGATCTGAGGATCGCAGTTCAAAGCCAGTCCAAACAGGAAAGTGGATGAGACTCTTATCTCCAATAAATAACCAGAAAACTGGAAGTGGCACTGTGGCTTAAGTGGTAGAGCGCTTGCCTTGAGTTGAGGAGCTCATGGACAGCTTCAGGCCCAGAGTTCAAGCCCCACGACCGGAAAACAAAACAAAACAAAAACAATAGCTAACAGTGTCACTTACCTATTTGCCAAGATTTAAAAAAGTGAAGCCCAGTATTATAGAAATGCTACATATTATGAAAGAATATATATACTTTATATTAACAATAATGTGATATATACTGCTTAATGTATTATGTTCTGACAATATCAAAATTGTGAAATTTTTTGAAAAAAAAAATGTGTCCTCTGCAATCTAATCTATCTTTTTTTTAACCATCTCCCATGTGTCTTTTCCTAAATCTGTTACTTCCATCAATGAATCTAGTCCTCACCCACTGCAATTTGCCTTGCTCTTACTCTCTTAGTTGCCTTTGCTTGGGCAAGAACTATACTAGAAGAAATTCTCCCTCATTTAAAATTCTACTCATCCCTTCATCCCTGGATCTCTTCAACTCTACCAAGCCATTGATATCATGGCTACTCCATGATGGAGTGCTAAAGTTAACTTTTCATTTTTTGTTTTCTTATGCTAAGGAATGAAAAAGAGGGACTTGTACCTAATAGTGGGAATTTCTGTGGCATCTGCTACCTCTTAGTGTGTGCCCTCCTCAAGGGTACTACTGTATCTTCTCTAGCCACCACAGTTAGCTGGTATACCATAGAGTTCTTCCACAGCTGGGGTTCAAAGCTCAAGCTAGCCATAGCTACCCCAGAATACTACAATGTTAAATTCAAAGTTGAATTACACTGGGAATGGGGGTGAGGCATGGCTCAAGTGGTACAGTACTTGCCTATCAAGCATGAGGCCTTAAATTCCACTGCCAGTATTGTCAAATAATGATAATGATTAATAATAATAACAATAATTTTGTCCTAAGGCAAGAAAACATACATATTTCGGATAGCTTTGCAATGACAAAAGGAATTTCCATTGAAACTAAGTTTACTCTGAATTCTCCTTGAGTTGAAACAGATCAACTCACTTTTGGCATTTTCTTGCTACTTAAGGTTTTACTGTTTGATATTTGACTTTGCTGGAACAGAAAGGTCATTCGTTTAAAAGCAAGCATATAACAAACTTCATATAAAAGATTAAAGTGAGCAGCGAAGTTTTGCTAAGACATACAGATTTCTTACTACTCTCCATCCCCTAAATATTGTTACTTCTTAAATGAAATAAACACTTGGATAAAATCCTTAGTCTGGCATTCCATTTATACTCAAGTCTTAATCCTATTAGTTTAAGGACAAATCTTCATGCTAATAACCAACTCCTTTGAAATGTTTCAGAAAAGTGTAATTACCTGAGATCTTTTCCTTTCACTGGGAAAAGAAATAACCAAGATGGTTCCCTTCTACCCTTAAGCTATCATTTACTCCACAAGCTCACGGAATCATTCTAGAGTCCATTTCCCATGAAGTATTAGTCATGGCCATCACAGTACAACTTCTAGAGAGGGAAGTCCATATAAGACCAAGACTCAGAGCAGATACCAGCACCTCCAGAGTAAAATGGAAGACTAGAAACTTCCTTATGTGCAGCTACAGAGAAGAAGAGTTGGGCTAACAAAGGAGAGACTACATTCTGAAGAGAGAGAGGGGAGGAGCACTCACTAGGAATTAGGAAAGAGGCGACAGGACAGCTGAAGAGTATGATGGTACAGAAAGGTAACATTGAGAAAAGTGACTCCAACTTCACCGTTGGAGGAAAACCACAGATAAGCCAGGAAGCCCTGGTCATAACACACTGGCAATAATAAGCCCACAGTTCTTGCAAGCCTTAAATCCATTCAAGGTCTGGTGCTGATGGTTCATGCCTATAATCCCAGTAAATTAAGACGCTGAGATCAGAAGAATCATAATTTGAGGTCATCCATAGGCCTAAACCCACACACAATGATATGTGCCATCATCCCAGCTATGCAGGAGGATGAGATGAGGAGGATCATGGTTCCAGACCAGCCAGGAGGAGGAAAAATCTTAAGACTCCATCTCAATAGAAAATCATGGCATGGTAGTTCATGCCTATCATCCAAGCTATGATAGAACATACAAAATAGGCAAATTCTGGTCCAGTCATGGCCTAAGCAAAAACAAAAACAAAACAAACAACAACAAAAAAAGACCCTATCTCAAAATAACCAATGCAAAGATAAGGGTTGGAGCATTCCTTGGCAGTAGAGTCTACCCATCAAGTGATAGGTCCTAGTTCAAAGCCCACTGGCAAAAAAAAAAAAAAAAAAAAGAAAGAAAAAAATCCAGCAGAATGACACTGACAAGATCTTAGCAACTCCTACATGGCAGGCGAAGGCCAATACTGAAGACGAAATCTATTCCATACCTCTCCACATCTTGGAGTGTTAGAACCAGGTACCATCTTGAGAGGGGACCTATTGTTTGAGATTGAGCTACTTTCGGGATCTGAAAATAAAGAACAGTCATAAGTTAAGGAGCCTAGAAACCCTCTGTCAGTGTCTGAATGGCAGCCAGGAAGAGGGCGAGTCAGACACAGACTTGATAAATTTAAATCACTGGGAACTCAAGCTACGAAAGTATGGTGGTCAGTGGCTCCAAGCTCAATGACCTGAGGATTTCTGCAGGGACTGATGGCTCCGGCTCCTGTCCTGAGCCGCAGCATTAACTTGGCCCTAGTGCTGCCTCCCTGGCTTGCTGCCAGGCACAACTGAGAGCTCTGTGCCCAGGTCTGGTGGATCACTGGATTTCCCCAGCTTCCTCTCTGCCACAGGGTGGTTTGTGCTCAGTAAGATCTAAACACACTGAGGCCAGCAGAAGGAGCTCTGGGCTCTCTTACTTCTTGCCTTCCACAGATCTCAGTGCCTTTTGTTTTCCCTGTTTTCTTTTTCTCTTTTTTTTTTTTAATGAAAGGTTATTTTTTCCTTTTCTTTTTACTAATTTTATTTATTTACTGTGTCTGTGGTACCAAGGAACCAAACCTAGGGCCTCATGCATTCTGTGCCACAGTCCTTGGCCCCTCCCCATTCTCTTAAGCAGTCAGGGGACACAACTCAGCTTGGATGTGGGTGCACAACCTGGGGAGCCTCTGGAGACAGCAGGACCCTGTTCCATAGGCTATAAAGTTTGTCAGGGCAAGCAGCAGCTCTGGATATACAAAGAAGGGAAACATAAAATGAATGTGGCCGTGAAGGTGACAATGTCCTTTGACCAGCCTGGACCAGCCCTCCACCTGCATACAGCATCAGCCTTAACAGTAGAAACTAAGATGGACTCCAGGTATAACTCACTTCCACACACACTCCCCACCCCAAGTTCACCTCCCCACCCCCTGGATTATAATGCTACAGGACCTAGAAAAAAGTTTTCTCAATTCTTTCTTTTTCTTTTTTCTTTTGTCAATCGTGGGGCCTGAACTCTGGGCCTAGGCGCTATCCTTCAGCTCTTCAGCTCAAGGCTAGTGCTCTTGAGCCACAGCACGACTTCGGGCTTTTTCTGCTTATGTGGTGCTGAAGAATTGAACCCAGGGCCTTATGCACGCAAGGCTAGCACTCTACCACTGAGCCTCCTTCCCAGCCCTCTTTCTCGCATATATCTGCGCCTGTCTTGGGGCTTGAATTCAGAGCTTGAGGGCTGTCTCTGAGCTTCTTTGTGCAAGGTTAGTTCTCTACCACTTGAGCCACAGCAATATTTCTGGCTTTTTCTGAGTAGTTAATTGGAGATAAGAGTCTCATGGACTTTCCTGCCCAGGCTGGCTTCAAACTGTGATCCTCAGATCTCAGCCTCCCAAGAAGCTAGGATTACATGAGTGAACTACTGGTACTTGGCTCTCATCTCTTCTCACATCCTTCTTGTTCTTTCATTTCTTTTACTTAATCTTGTCTCTTCATTTTTTCCCTTTCCTTGTCTTTTCCTTTATTTCATTCATTCATTACTGTTGCTTTAACATTTAACTTCATAGTTTATTCTACATTATTTTTTGCTTTCTTTTTATCTAAAATATTTTTCTTAGTACTTATTAGTTGTACAAAACAAGGTGCATTGTGATACTTTCATACATATATGCAAAGTATCTCTAATATTTTTCCTATGATTATTGGTGATATCTCTAATTCATTTTTATTTGTATTTTTATATTTATTGTTGCTGTTATGATCATTGTTTTCTTTTCTCTGATTTGTACTAAGGATTGAGCCCATATAAGTGGTCTGCTTACTAAAGGAACTCTTGAATAAAACCAAAAAAGACATTTGTTCCAACAGATGAATAAACAACAACTTAAAATACATAAGTATGGCTGGGTGCCAGTGGTACACACTTGAACAGCTGTAATTCTAGCTGCTTAAGGGTAAGAACTGAGGATTGAGGTTCAAAGCCAGCCATGGCAGGAAAGTCCATGAAACATATATCTCCAGATAACCACCAAACAGCTGAAAGTGGAGCTATAGCTTAAGTGGTTGAATCTTAGCCTTGAGCAAAGAAGCACAGGCATACCATCCAGGCCCTAAGTTTGACTACAGAACTGACACAAAAAACAAACAACAACAATAAGACCCATAAATATAAAAAGGCAGCATGATTCCTTTAAATGCTGGAGCGTCCTCAAGGCTTGACTCCCTAACATGTGTGCTTACCAAGCATATAGCTCTGAGTTCAAAACCCTAGCACCACCAAAAAAAAAAAAAAAAAAAAAAAGAATGCCCAGAACTTCACAACTCTTCAGTAACTATCCAAAGATACTGCAGATGGCTAAAATCCAGATAAAGAAATCAAAAGGATCAGTGACTTCATACAAAAGAAATAAAGATACCAATTCAAGATCAGGATGGGAAACTGAATAACTCAGCACAGATAGAGGTTCTGAAAAAGGAAAACATGAAATCTTGGAAATAAAAGGCTCAATAAACAAATAAAATTTTAAACTCAATGGAAAGCATCACCAATAGACCAGACAAATGGTTCATTCTCCATCATTCTGTGACTTCCAGGAGTCCTGTTTAGGACACTAGAACACATAACACCTGGGAAATGGAAAAGATCCAGAAGACCAGAACATGGAAGGTAGCTATAAAAATTCCAGGAGAAAGCTAAGAAGCGAAGTATAAAGACACATTCCTCATTGTAGTCAGTGTGGAGAAATCTCCAACTGGTCTCCAGATCCTAAGGTGAACAAGAGAACTTCTGAGTTAAAACCACATGAAAGCCAATGGCTGCAGAAGTCTGCAGTAGTCATTCATTCCTAAGTGTGCCCATTGGAGTTCACACCATGCACAGTCAGTATGCGTACCAGGAACACAAAGAAAGGCCATATAAAGGTGAAGCATAGAGGACTCAGGCTGAGCATAAACCTTTATGTGTGTAGTAAGCATGTGAGAAAGGCTTCAGTGGTTACAGTTTCTAAGACATCCCAGCTCTCACACTGAAGAGAAGCCCATGGATGTGAGCAATATGAGAAAGCCTTCAGTTCTATGTGTGATTTTCAGAGACTGAAATGAACTCACAGTGAATGAACTCAGTGAAGAGACCTCCTATGTGTGTAAGCAATGTGGGAAAGCCTTTTGTTATTCCCTCCACAGAGATGAAAGGATTCACACACTGGAGAGAATCCCCACACATCTAGAACTGGGAAATGCATTCTTGTTACATGCCCTTTCTAGCACTAGTGAGAATGCAGTGAAGAGAGCTATCAGTGCATGTGGAAAGCTTCTAATCTCAGCTCAGTTCACAGATGTGCTAAGGACACACTGTGGAAAGAAGCCTTGAATAGAAGAGATGTGCTGAAGTATTCAGGTGGTGTACAATTCACCAAGGAGCATTATCTGTTTTTGGAGACAAAAGACAAGTCTTAATAGGACTTCGCCCTGCTCTGTGTGTGAGGTCAATTCCAGTCTTCTGGTCTTATTTTTATCATTATGACATTCTATTTAAACACTAAAGGATTTCCAATAATGTATTTGAAAGTGTTCTCCATAAACACATGCCTTTTCAACTTCTAAAACAAAACAAGTCTGAAAACTGTGTATTTCAATTAGTCCCCTGCCTATGTTCTCTCTTCCATCTCTTATTTTAAGTACCCCCTTTATTAGAGGTAAGCCTCGTGTCTATTTTTTTTTGGGGGGGGGGGCGCGGTCCAGTCATGGGGCCTGAACTCTGGGCCTGGGCGCTGTCCCTCAGCTCTTCAGCTCAAGGCTAGTACTCTACCACTTGAGCCATAGCGCCACTTCCAGCTTTTTTCTTTTTGCTTATGTGGTGCTGAGGAATCGAACCCAGGGCCTCAGGCATGCAAGGCAAGCGCTCTACCACTGAGCCACCTTCCCAGCCCCAAGCCTCATGTCTTTAGTATAGGAAGGCTCTACAAGCTGAGACATCAAAGATGAGAGGGGAGAGCAAGGGGACAAGGCAGTGGTGAATGGGAAGAGAGGAGCATTTGTGTGTGAGGCCTTAGATTCTAAGTCTGATTGCCTTTGGAACCTATATGTGTTTACTTGTAAAATTACTTCCAATTTACAGCCACACTTGTAGGGAGAGTGAAATCTTGGTGAGACAACTCTCACTAAAGAGGAGCCATTGGCTGTGTGCCCGTGGCTCATGCCTATAATCCTAACTACTCAGGAGGCTGAGATCAGAGGATCACAGTTCAAAGCCAGCCCAGACAGGAAAGTCCGTGAGACTCTTCTCTCCAATTAACCAGAAATCCTGAAGTAGAGCTGTGGTTCAAGTGGTAGAGCGCTCACCTTGAGCTGAAGAGCTCAGGGATAGCACACAGGCCCAGATTTCAAACCTCATGACCAACAAAAAAAAAGAGGAGCAATTGTATACACCTGTTTATATACCATGTGGTTATACTTACCTTGCAAGTTTGCTGAGGCCAAGGACTTGCTTGTTGGGAAGATAACCAATATGAACCTTCAAAGAGGAAATAGAAACAATGAGCTCAATAAAGGCACAGCACATCTTTGATGGCAAAATAAGGAAATACAGGGAAACTATGCTATTCTTACATGTAAATTCATCTCCATGACAATGTATCTTTAAAACATTCAGAGGCATTCAGACAGAAAAATGAAGCAATTACAGAAGTATTTTTAAATTACATAAAGATGGCAAAAGGACATTATAGATGGATGAGTCTATTAATCAAATGACAGATTTAAAGTGTTGCTGTGATTTCCCTAATAAAGTTAAATTCTTGATATGAATGTGAAAGTGTTTTCTCTACAGACAGGAAGAAATTCTCAAGAAAGAAGGGAGAGTCTTATTTAATGGCATAAACTGTAAAGAGAAATGTTGTCATTTTGCACATCACAGTGCTTAGGAATCACACTGCAGAGTGCTATTGCACAAGGGTCTCTACATCCTTTTTTGTTGGCTGCCCCATTTCTAAAGGAGAGCTGGGAGAGCTCCATCATCCTGACGGAAGACAATGAACACAAGCTAATGCTGTACCTGCCAGAACATGCACCCTAAGAGACAAGTTTTATACATGACCTACCTACTATAAGGCAAAGTCACTTCTACAGTCTTTAAAGGCACCATTAAATAATAGGTAGATGTTACCTTGCTTTTAAGCCAAATATGAAGAATGAAAAACATAAGCTCTCTGGAAAAGGCTAATTAAGTAAAGGGTCATTTATAGGCAATCAATTAACCAGATATAAAATTACAGTCACATCTCCCTCATCACGATTGCCAACAGTCTTCATTCATTTATCTAATATTTACTGATAACAATAATAATATTTACTAATAATTTTACTGATGTAATATTTAGTGAATTCTTTATTTGCTGTTATTGTAGAGTGGCTATATAGAGGTATTGCAGTTACATGATTCAAGCAATGAGTACAATTCTTTTTGAACCATGTCTCCCCTTCCCTTGCTCTCTCCTGGTTTTTCCCTCTTGTCCCCAAACAAAAGATGATTTTTTTTCCATTACGGCTATGTTTTAACAGCTTGAGAATTCTACCTCATTACCTTCCTAGAGGACAGGAGGAAAAGACACAGTAGCATCTGAATTCTGGGTGTTACAAAGATAAGTTACTCTTCTATAACAAACTATATAAATAGTTATCTGTAGCTGCTTTGTATTGGAAAAGCTTTTTAGATCTTGCTCCATTTACAATACGTTCTAAGGATGTATGTAGTAAATAAAGCATTCTTTAAAGCAAAAAAAAAGTTACTCTTCTATACACTTGAAATTGCCATGCTTATTTATGCAGAACTAGAATATGCTTATAGTTTATACTATTTTGGGTCTTTATTTAGGACCTAAAACATCTAAATGTCCATTTTAGAAAATCACCATTAAAAAATAAATAAATCACCACTAAAAAGCAAAGCTAGTAAGAACATGAATGCAGAGGTAATTATCACAGTAGGTAGGAGGATGCAATAGCCAGAGGCTAAGTACAGGACTAAATGCTTTGGGTCCAACCCATGCCAGGCCAGGGTACTAACTCTCCATATCCTCTTGGAAAAAAGAAGATGAATTTGTTTCACCTATAGCAAATAAAAGTCGGAGATGAGCCCAAAAGTTCCTTCATTAACTGTGGATGCCTCTTCTGTAGTACTATGAAGTCCTTGGCACCCCTGTGCACGCTTCTGTCAGAAATAGTCATTCTTAAAATAGTGAAGGTTCAAATCAAACCTAGGTTTTTAGGAAAGCTAAAGGCTGGAAGGAACAAATCCAGAAGGTGAGGCAAGCCACAGAATAACAGGCCTAGTATCTTCCATAGGGGGAGGAGGGGCTATTTTAGAAGAAAACAGTAATGCAGGAGACACCACAAAATGCCAAAAAAAAATACAAAGTGACTTCTAACTAGCTTCTTTATAAATCCATGGAAAATGTTTGCAGTAACTGGAGAACTCAAAATACATGTTATTAGATGCTACTTAGAATTTACTTTTAATTTTGTTTGTGGTCATGCTACTGTAGATAAAAATATTTTAGAGAATGTGTTGATTCACTCGTATTGATTACCAATTAACTGATGATGCTATTAATATTAATTGCTGTTATTGGCCAGTCAATATTTCAGGGCTAATAGTGATTAAAAATAATCTCGTCTGTAGTATAATATTTTATATTAATATGTTGAATGACAATTCTAATTTATTTTCAAACTCAGTTTTCTTGAGAAGGAATCCTTATCTTTTAAGTAAGGAGAAACTATGGACTATATCTGGGATGTACTTCAGCCTAATGCAATGAGGAAAGAGATATAATAACATGACTAGCCCTGTACTAATGATAACTCTTGAGGCTGGCTGGTACGAACATGGGAGATTATTATATTAGCCATTTTATTGTTACATATGTTACAATTTTTCAATGACAGAAGTTTTCTTTAAGAAGGGATACCACGGGCTGGGAAGTTGACTCAGTGGTAGAGCGCTTGCCTGGCATGCATGAGGCCCTGGTTTCGATTCCTCAGCACCACATAAGCAAAAAGAAAAGTGGCGCTGTGGCTCAAGTGGTAGAGTGCTATCCTTGAGCTGAAGAGCTGAGGGACAGCGCCCAGGCCCAGAGTTCAGGCCCCACGACTGGACCCCCCCACACACACACAAAAAGAAGGGATACCACTATACTTACAGCTGAATATTAAAATTTACGCTGGAAATGTGCAAGAATGGGAAAGAGTTAGAACTCCAGTACATAGCTGGGTGTATAAACAGGTGAATGTAGTAGAATTTCTTCTGCTTCTGCTTCTTTTGTCGGTCATGGGGCTTGAACTTGGGGTCTGGCACTGTCCCTGGGCTCTTTTGCTCAAGGCTAGCACTATACCACTTTGAACCACAGTTCCAATTCCAGTTTTCTGGTTAATTGGAGATAATAGTCTCACTGCTTTCCTGTTCCCGATAGCTTTGAACCACAATCCTCAGACCTTAATCTCTTGAGTAGGTAGGAGACAGGTATGAGCCACTAGTGCCCAGCCAACTTGGGATCTTTTAATCCCATACCTAGAGAGGTTCTTCACAGAAACACATGCATATGTTTACCACGAGACAAGTGATACCAGTGTTGTTTGCAATACCCCAACCAGGATAGCGCAAATGTCCATTGGGAGAAGAACAGATAAACAGTGATACACTACTTAATGCAATAACATAGAACAGTGAAAATAAACACATCTTTGTGTGCTTTGGGTATTTTCCTATGTTTGACTTCTACTTTTAATGAAAAAATAGAACTCTAACACAAATTAAAGCAAATATGAATATTTATACAATTAAACTATGAGTATATGGGTACTCACAATACTATGTCTTGCAAGTCTTTTGTTTGAAATTTACTAATAGCCAAAATAAAATTTATATAATGGTGGAGAAGAAAACAACTCTTCGTCCTAAACCCACATGTTTCAAAGGTACATTTCACTACACTTACAAAGTTAATAATGTGCCATCTAGTTTGCACTCAACTCATTTTTCCTAATATAGAAAGCAATAGAAGCAAATTCAATCAATTAATATCTTAACCTCTGACCCAAGAAATCTTGCAATCACTACTGCTCATGTCATACATATGCCTTAGATCACCCTTTATTCACTCAAAATGAAGGGCAAAGATTTTCAGAACATCATCCCCAAAGATGCTACCTTGACCTCATTCTCTTCACCTTTTACCATGATATTTAATAGGAAAAAAATGCCTGGGAGGCCATCTGTTGCTTTGTTTTCATTTCTGCTTCTTACCTTGGAGTTATCAGAGTAGTCAGGCTGATAAAGAGTAAATATTTCAATATAATTCTAAATGTTTGGGATATTAGAAATTTGTGTGCTGGGAAGGTGGCTCAGTGGTAGAGCGCTTGCCTTGCATGCCTGAGGCCCTGGGTTCAATTCCTCAGCACCACATAAGCAAAAAGAAAAAAACCGGAAGTGGCACTGTGGCTCAACTGGTAGAGCGCTAGCCTTGAGCTGAAGAGCTGAGGGACAGTGCCCAGGCCCAGAGTTCAAGCCCCACAACTGGACCCCCCCAAAAAAATAGAAATTTGTAGCTGACACTTTTAAATAGAATTATACTAAGTTAAAACTTTCATTTATATGCCCTTTTAAATGGTTAGGAAACAACAAGGAATGTCTTACCCTTCCAACGAACGGAACCAGATGATGCTCACACATGGAAAACATATCTATGTCCTTCACAATCACCATCTCATCGTGGTCCTCATCAAATATTGCATCATTCAGGACATCTGAAATCAGATGCTTGACTTAGTCACATTGCCAATTTTACACAAAACACAAAGTCAAAAGGATACTATGATTAGATAGGAGAAGACACTAAGCGTTTAAAAAGGTGAATCCTCACTGAAGTATTTAAGACATATAAATGAAAGCTACTGAATTTTTCTATTAAGTTAGCAAAAGTCTTTTTTCTTTAAATTACATTCTTAACAAATCCTCGAGACAACATGTGACATAATAAATGTAGAATTACAAATAGGGTTATAGTATGAGAAAGAAGACAGGAAGACTGAAGATGGGCGAGAGAAGAAGGCAGGCTGGAAGGGGGAATTATGGAAAATAAAAGTGGCTATTTCTGTAGGTAGACATGGGTGACTCACCATCTTTTACATTTCCTCATACTTTGTGTTCCTCTATAATGGCTATGTAGAACACCAGCTAAGAGGAAAAAAGTTGCTGTTCACTCCTTGCCTTCACAGTCCAGAACTATACATCTCTATTTTCTTTTCTTTTCTTTTTTTTCTAGATCCAAGACCAAGACTAAAACACAGTACCTGTGGCTACTTTCACTCACTTGCTAGCATTCAACCAACTGAGCCATGCCTCCAACCCCCCTGACCTCTATTATCAACTCCCTAGATAGCTTCCTACACCTGTAAACTTCCTCAGTGTAGGCACAAAAAAAAAGGAAATAAATCATATAGTTTGCATGTGTTTGCTTCTCTGAGGAGGTTTTGGGAGACTGTGTGCTGTATAAGCTATGAACCTAGTACATACGGTCAGCTTACAACAGACATTTAAAAATGAAAAACAAAAAACTTTGATTAAAATTGTGCTTACTGGACATCACAAACTCATCTGCAAAACAGTATGTTAATTAGATAATGGGGGAGAAGGGAAGACTAGAAGAATGCCCTGTCCTGAATGCTGCCTAGGAAAGGCAGGAAATATGGTACTATGTTACTATAGCGTGGCACTAATGGCAGCCAATTCCCCAGTGTTGTCTGTGAGTGGCATGTGGCACTAAAGAAGCCACAAAGAAACACAGTTATCATCTTACTTTTATAAAATTGATACATGCAGGTGCCAATGGCTCATGCCTATAATCCTCACTACTCATGAGACTACAATCTGAGGATTATTGTTCAAAGCCAGCCCAATCAGAAAAATCTTTTTTTTTTTTTTTTTTTTTTTTTGGTCCGGTCGTGGGGACTGAACTCTGGGCCTGGACGCTGTCCCTCAGCTTTTTCAGCTCAAGGCTAGCGCTCTACCACCTGAGCCACAGCACCACTTCCGGCTTTTTACTTTTTGCTTATGTGGGGCTGAGGAATCGAACCCAGGGCCTCATGTATGCAAGGCAAGCGCTCTACCACTGAGCCACCTTCTCAGCCCAATCAGAAAAATCTTTGAGGCTTACTTCTAATTAGCCACCAAAAAAGCCAGAAGTAGAGTTACGATTCAACTGATAGAGCACCAGCCTTGAGTAAAAAGGCTAAGGGACAGCACCCACGCTCTAATTTCAAGCCCCAAAGAAAGAGGGAAGGAAAGATGGAGGAGGGGAGAGAGAGAGGGAGAGGGGGAGAGGGAGAGGAAAAACCCCTGTACTGATGCCCACACAGCATGACCGATAAGATATAGCAAGATACCTCGCTATGATTTCAAGGATTTGGGGGATACCCAATCTACCCAGTATGACTACACAGGAGAGAGGTGATGAATACAGCTCTGCAGCCACCCACAGCTATTTTGCCCTCAGAAAGGAAGGCAGCTTGGTGAGTCACAGAGAAGATGTACAAATGTCCACCCACACTGGCTGACCTCCAGTGGCCCTGATGCTCCTCAAATAGGGGCTCAGCAGATACTGAGTCATCAGCTCAACCACAGTTCTGATCCCCTGAGTCAGGCTATTCTGAGATGCAGTTGATCGTGCGGCAGAAAATTCATTAGTGTGGTCCACAAAAGTGGACGTGTGGGGTTGCAACACACTCAGATAAACACAGATACGAGTGGCTGGTAAAACCTGGGGAGAAAAAGGCTCACTGTCATTCTTTAAGTAAATATTCTTTCTCCAATAGCAGTTTTCTATTCTGAATATTCTGACCTAACCTTCGGTCATATTTCTGAAAGAAGTTCAAAAATAGCTCCTTAGTGTTCCCAGAAGTATGCCGGATTTCTCCAAGAGTTTAATATAATGTCATTACATGTATCACCTTACTAAAAGCTTTAGCCACACAAGAAATACTCTCTCTCTCTTTCCTTGAAGAAAGAAAGAGGATCATCAAATGTCAGATACATTTATCTCCTTTGGCAAAAGAAATCCCCCAAATTATAATTATGCTATAATCATCAGAAAATTTGAAGGATATTCTACAAAATAAGTCAACAAGTATTTGTTTTGTTTTGAAACAAAGTCTCATCGTTTCCTAGTCAGGTCTCAAATTAATAATCCTCCTGCCCCAACTAACTGGGATTAAGACATATGCCACCATGCTGTC
Organism: Dipodomys merriami; assembly: GCF_024711535.1. Lineage (NCBI taxonomy): Eukaryota > Metazoa > Chordata > Mammalia > Rodentia > Heteromyidae > Dipodomys > Dipodomys merriami. The sequence continues at coordinate 143,162,733 of NW_027202270.1, read as the reverse complement.
TCAATAAGTACTTAAAAAATTTTTTTATTGTCAAGGGGTTACAGTAAAGTATATAAGTTATATAAGTAAGTTATATAAGTTATATAAGTAAGGTAATAAGTACATTTCTTGTCAAACTTGTTACCCCTTCCCTCATTTTTCTCCTACTTTCCCTCTCCCCTCACCCAATGCAACAAAGATATGGAAAGACATGGAAGGATGACAGAACTATGCAGTAGGAGAGGAGGCTAGGAAATAACTAAATGCAACAGTAAAATCAAAATACGCATATACACAGGAAAGGTTAACGACATTTCAGTCAACCACAGGTCCCATATACAACAGTGGACCTGTAAGAGTAAATCTCCTAATAATGTCACAGTAATCTTACTTCATGTGAGTACGATTTGACATTTGCACAATAAAATTTCCTAGTGATACATGATTGTACCTTTTCATGGAAAGGTAAAACCATCGTGGCAGAAAGTACACAGGTGCTTCACCAGGAATCAGAAAAGTGGGAGAAGCAGGCTGAGTAAAGAAGGCCCATGTCTTCATTCTATTGGGAGTGCCATGTTGCTAAAAATGCACATTGTCCACGTAGAGTTGGTAAGCGTCATTAAATGTTAATTATACCTTAATAAAATGAACTTTATAAAAACTTTTTAAAATTTGTACTAATTTACTGTATTGTTATTATAGAGGTGAGGTACAGAGGGATTACAATTACATGAGTCAGGTAATGAGAACCCTGCCTTTTGTGCAGTGTCTTCTGGTCCCTCATTCTCTCATAGTCCCTCCCTCCTGTCTCCACCCACAAGTTGTATATTTCACTTTCATCAATGTCCAGTAAGCTCCACTGCTGCACTTTTTCACCCCAAATCCTCAAGTTCCTTATCCTCCCCTCAACCCTTCCAAAGATATAAAATGAACTTTAAAAAATAATCTTTAAGCCAGGTGCTGGTGGCTCACACCTGTAATCCTAGCTACTCAAGAGGCTGAGATCTGAGGATCATGGGTTGAAGCCACCTAAAACAGAAAATTCTGTAGTTTGGTTTTGGTTTTTTGGTCGTTTGTGGGGCTTGAACTCAGGGCCTGGGTGCTGTCCCTGAGCCTCTATGTGTTCAAGGTTAGCGCTCTACCACTTTGAGCCACAGCTGCACTTCTCAGTGTTCTGGAAGTTAATTGGAGATAAGTCTCACAGACTTTCCAACCTGAGCTGGCTTTGAACTGAAATCCTCAGATTTTAGCAAGGATTATAGGCATGAACCATTGGCACTTGGCATGTATCTATTTTATAAAATTAAGATGACACTGTGTTTCTAGTGGCTTCTTTTCCTGTTTGACAACAGAACTGAAGAGGTTTTAACGTCACATGCCATGCAGAACAGAGCAGAGGGATATGGATGGAAATGAGCTGTCACTTAATATAATCTATCAGGCAGTTTTGAGTTTGAACTCATGCAAATATTTACATACTCAAAATCAAAAGGAATAAACCCGAAATCCTCATATGATTCAATGCTTTGTGTGGTAATAAAACATTAATATGTTGCCTATATCCTATTTCATTAAATTGAACCCACACTATAAACTTGGCCTAGTCAAATCATTGTTTTTCTTCAGTAATAAAGTTCCCCAGCTATATTTACTTACGTTTTTCTCTAACATATCTGTAAGCTACCATCTTTGGATAATAAGAACAAAACACTATCACAGATTGCTTTAATTTCCTGCTTGTTATCAGCAGCAAGAAGGTAACCCTGGAAACGAGGGTTTGTGGCATTCTGTTTCTTACTGTTAGTCATAAACACAAAGGAGAATGTAGTGGCCTCCCACAGCTAAAGGTTTGTCTATACCATCATCAAACAATGTCAGTTTGAAGGGATAACATTCTCCTGCCATCAATAACTAAGCAATGACAGCATACAACACTGCACAGCAGCCATCTCTCAGGAAGTTAGCCTGCTAGGTAGAACCCCTTATGGTCTTAAAAATGGTTTTACAAATGAGAGAGAGAGAGAGAGAGAGAGAGAGAGAGAGAGAGAGAGAGAGAGAGAGAGAGAGAGAGAGAGCAGTCTATATACTTCTGGAATTAAACCGACTCAAGTTACTTACAAGGAGAAGCTAAGCCCAACTGATGGAGAAAGTAGTACATCACTGGTCCAAACCCTTCTAGTACCAGCTAACATCAGAGCTGCCTCTATTGGCATATAGCACTTATTTCTTTGTGCCTTTTAGTACTGTGATTACTTGAGCTTATTTTCCCGACCCATTTGGGTTATATAAGCTTCTGGAAGGTAATTGTTGTATCTTAAGGCTGTTGGAGTTTCAGAATATCCTAGAGTACCATGCACAAAGCTGGAGTTAAAAACAGATCCACCTATGTTTATCCAATTAATATGTCCATCTTGACCTTGTAGTTCACTTCTTTAAAACAGATTTGAAGATAAAGGAACTCATAGGGTGAAGAGAATGTAAGAAGCCTCACTACCGCTTTATAGGTAATTGCAAAAGCTGGTGACTTAGCTGTGAATTACTCCATTTGGATGCAGCTACCCCCTACAATAAGATCTAGCAATGAAAGTGAGTGATTCTAAGCCTCATTTATAAATAAATCCCTGGAAAATCATGTAGGTAGAGCATAATCCACCTAAATCAAGTAGAAACAATGCTACACATTTGTTAGAGACATTCTATGTAAAAAATGAAATTATATGTATCTCATACATGGATTTCGGACCTAAAATACAACCTCCCATGTAAACATACACAAAGACATATGCTTTATATATGAGTTAATTAAAGCACAGTACATACAAGAGTGAAAAATTAACAGTTTAACAAAATGAATAGCAAGAAAGCTGAAAGGAGATTGAAGAGGGGGTTAGTGCAAGAGGAGGATGAATGATAAAGGGAACAGAAAAACACAATTATTCAATGTACAGGAAATAGAAAACATCAAGTTGAGTCTGGGAGAGGGAATGGGATGGGAGAAGGATGGAAGGAGTCATTCTGACCAAGAAGCACTGGAATGCTCGCTTCGGCAGCACATATACTAAAATTGGAACGATACAGAGAAGATTAGCATGGCCCCTGCACAAGGATGACATGTAAATTTGTGAAGCATTCCATAAAGGAAAAAAAAGAAGCACTGGACACAGATAAACATGAAAGAAGGAAGAGAGGAAGGAAGGAAGGAAGGAAGGAAGGAAGGAAGGAAGGAAGGAAGGAGGGAAGGAAGGAGGGAAGGAGGGAGGGACGGACGGACGGACGGACGGACGGAGGGAGGGAGGGTGGCAAGGAAGGAAGGAAGGAAGGAGAAAAAGAAAGAAATGTCACTCAAAAAAAGTGTAAGAGATTAACTTCAATATAGTTGTTACTTCTATGGTAAGAAGATAACATCAGCAAGTAACAAAGTGTGAGTGTGAGTGTGAGTGTGAGTGTTTGTGTGTATGTGTGCATGCATGTGCATGCATATTTTAAAAAGACAGGTGCCAGTGGCTAATGCCTGTAATCCTAGGAATATGGTTCAAAGCCAGTGCTGGCAAAAAAAAGTCTATGAAACTCTTACCTCCAATTAGCTCCAAAATAGTCAAAAGTGGACCTGTGGCTCAAGTGGTAGAGAGCACTAGTCGAGCACAAAAGCTCTGGGTTCAAGCCCCAGAACCAGCATACAAAATAGAAAAGGAAAGAAATAAATTTACATTTCTTTTAAGGTATTAAAATATATCTGAGCCGGGCGCTGGTGGCTCACGCCTGTAATCCTAGCTACTCAGGAGGCTGAGATCTGAGGATCGCGGTTCAAAGCCAGCCCGGGCAGGAGAGACTGTGAGACTCCTATCTCCAATAAACCACAAGAAAACCGGAAGTGGCGCTGTAGCTCAAGTGGTAGAGCGCTCGCCTTGAGCTGAAGAGCTGAGGGACAGCGCCCAGGCCCAGAGTTCAAGTCCCACTACCGACCAAAAAAAAAAAAATATCTGAAAGCTGGGCACTAGAAGCTCATACCTATAATCCTAGTTACTCAGGAGGCTGAGATCTAAAAATTGTAGTTTGAAGTCAGCCTGAGCAGAAAAGTCTATGATATTCTTATCTCCAACTAACTGCAAAATATCAGAAGAGGAGTTGTGACTCAAGTAGAAAAGCATCAGCCTTGAACAAAAGAGGTAAGGTATAGGACCAAGGCCCTGAGTTCAAGCCCCAGTACCAACACACACACACACACACACACACACACACACACACACACCCCTGAGGTTACACACACACACACACACACACACACACACACACACACACACACACACACACACACACACACACACACACACACACACACACCCCTGAGGTTACTGAAACATGTGCTCTTGACTATTCTGTTTCCAGGCATGTTTCATCAATAACTGCACTACTGGTGAGTTACTCCCATCCTTGGCTGGCCCAGCCATAAATTCTACACCAATTGGTGAGGGTTTACGTTCCATAAAGAAAATTGCTCAGTAACACTCTGTTCCTGATTATAATACTGTTCGTTGCATTTATTTATAAGATATAGAAATAATGTAATGGGAAATTTACAGCACAGATAATCTCTCCACCCACACACCATTCTTTAGCTGCCATTCAGGGAGCCTGACATCAGATGCACAGGAGATCAGAGTATAGAATGGTGACGTAGAAGAGCGAATGAGGAGCCCAGAGACCTGTGTTCTAGTATGAGCTTTGTGCAGATCATATGATTTGCTCCTCAATATCCTCACAGGTTAGAGGATGGGTTTGAGAGAGAAGCCTAACGTCACTGTCAGCTTCCCATTTCTCTCAGATCTGGGACAGTGAAACCAATGCTAAAGGACAAGAGTTACCCGCAAGCTCCACAGCCAGTTTCTTGAGATGTGTGGCATTCAGTGAGCAGGGGATTTCTGTTCTGAAGTGGGAAAAAATTTCAAACTCTTCGGCTTCATTCATAAATAAAACTACAGGCTGCTAAACATATAGGTTACATGATCAACTCTCAAAAGTCATCAAGCCAAACAAACATCATTCAGGTCAAGGTGAGCTACTCTGAGTATTTCTTGTTGATCAAAATTAGAGACTTCAAGGGTGTCTAAGAGAGCAAAACAAAGCGTATTCAATGAGTCATCCTTTAAAAAAACGGCAGACACTTGTCAAATTCAGTTCTTTAATGGGATAATTTTGTATATCTTTCACAATCCAGCTGTTAAAAGTGAATCTTACAAAACAGATGGTTATAACAAGGTCCTGTTCACAGTAGTTCTAAAGAAAGAACACACTGATATAAGAAACCATCCATTTGCTTTAAAAAGCTTCCAACAACAAACAGGCTCATTCATATCACCTGTCACTCACTCTCAATTTTCTCACTTGCTTTGTATGAGATTTCATACAGACAGTGTTGAGGAACCACTTGCAATCCTACCCAAGTAAGTACCAGCAGGATGTACCAACCACCACCATCAGTGACAAATGATTAAGGGCCAAGAGAATCAACCAACAAAGCAGAGGCCTCCAAATATGGCCAGTTGGGTAGAGTTTTTAAATATATAGCTTCCCCCATGGTTTTCCTTATTTGCAATAATTAGCATATGTCTAGGATAATCTTAGCAGATGAGCAGAATAGCTCAATAGCTACGTATATATGACCATATAAGATGATGCTAAGCTAAATGAACTCAAAGACACGGACACAAAAGGTTTTTCTTTACTGTTGTTTTTAAATGTTCTATGTGATTTTTTTTTGTTTATTTTTTGTGTTCTTCCCCTTATGGTATATCCCTTGTTGTCACTGTATTTGATTTTGGTACGCTGGTTATTGTATATATGTTTATCTGAATTAGGGAAGGGCAACAACAAAATGGTGAGACAAAGGACAAGGGGGAATCTGCAACAGCGATACTTACCAGACTATGTTGGAAATAATCTGTACAACCTGGGGGGTGATGGGGAAGGGAAAGTGGGAGAAAAATGAGGAAGTAAACAAGTTTGACAAGAAATGTACTTATGACCTTACTTATGTAACTGCAACCTTGACAATAAAAATAATACATAAACATGAGAGAGAGAGAGAGAGAGAGAGAGAGAGAGAGAGAGAGAGAGAGAGAGAGAGAGAGAGAGAGAGAGAAATAGCTCCCCAAATCACCCTGAGAAAATCATACTCACTAGGGGTGGCTGTAAGCTCAAGATTATGTCTTTTTTTTTTTTTTTTTGCCAGTGTTGGGGCCAGGGTATTGTCCTTTAGCATTTCTACTTAAGGCTAGTACTCTACCACTTAAGCTACAGCCCCACTTCCGGCTTTTCAGTAGTCAACTGGAGATTTTAAAATCTCATGTATTTTCCTGGTGGGCTAACTTTGAACTGTCATCTTCAGATCTCAGCTATATGAGTAGCTAGTATTATAGGTGTGAGCCACCAGCACCTGGCTAGATTATATATTAATAAACAACCAAGAAGGTCAAGTATGGTGGCTTACATTTGTAATCCCAGCTACCCAGGAGGTAGAGAGTAGTAGTTCTAGGCAAGCTGAAGGAGAAAAATCCATGCAACTTTACCTCAATGGAGAGAAACTGAATGCTATGGTGTGTGCTTATCATCCTAGAAACTATGGAGAAATTAAAATAGGCAGATCATGGCCCAAGTCTTCACCCAGCAGGAAGTAAGACCATATGTGAAAAGTAGCCAGTGAACGACAGAGCTACAAGTATGTCTCAGTGGTAGAACACCTACCTAGCATATGCCCTGAGTTCAAGACGCAGTACTTCCAATCTGTGGTGGTGCACTTATTGTTTCAGCTGTATAGGAAGCATAAACAGGAGAATGGTGGTTCAGCCTGAGCCAGAAAATATATGTAAGACCCCATCCAGAACGAAACTAAAGCAAAAAGGATTGCAATGTAGTTTAGCTGTACAGTGCCTGTTTAGCAAGCACAAGGCCCTAAGTTTAAACCCCAGTACTGCCATTAAAAAAAAAAAAATGAAGAGGAGCTGAGGCATAGCCAAGTGGTGAATTGCTTGCCTAGCATTCACAAGGCCCTAGGTTCAAGTCCCAGCATAAGTAAATAAACAAACCAGCAAACAAACTCGGAATTTTTGTAATATTGAGATGAGAGCATAGGATTTTGCCTAAGGACTGAAAACAGACCAACTGCTTGCCTCAATTTGCTGGTTAGCAAGGGGAACTGCTGACAACTACTATGAACCCTCATATCATCACCAAGACAGAAGATGGTAAGTCCTTGAGGGTGGAGGGGGGAACTGTCTAGGCAATGCTAGGCCCCGAGTTCAAACTCCAGTACCATTGAAGAAGGAGGAAGAGGAGGGGGAGGGGAAGGAGAAGGGAGGGGGAGGGGGGGGAGGAGGAGGAGGAGGAGGAGGAGGAGGAGATGATTAAGATTTGTGATCCAATCATTGGGAACAACACAAAGTAGACTACCCACCCACTCAAGTGGGTCTGGTTGCTGCCTGGGGCACAAACTACTTTCCCTTCTGTTTTAGAGCCCTTTTCAAATTAAGTTTTGCACATAGTTCATGACCTCTCCTAGACTCTGATACACTTTGCATTAATTAAAAAAGTTACCATGCTCATGTTACAGTGTCTGTAACACTGTCATTTAGAAACACAGTACTTGCCCAAGAATAGCTAGCAAGTTAGCTAGCAAAGCAGAGATTCTGACCTCAGTCTTCTGCCTCTGGGCCAGAGTCCTGGTCTGCAGCCACCAGGAGCAAACCTGACCTTCTGGAACTATGGACCCAAGCAGGAGAGCCCTACAGCAAGTGAGGTCAGCCATGGGGTGACAAGGTCCAATGACAGCAGAGGAAGAGAGGAAAGCAAATCCAATTCTTACACAGAAAAGCAAAGTAGTGATGGAGGCTGAAGACAGGATGAAAGCTATCTGTCAACTCAGGAGGGCAGATCAAAGAGAGAGAGAGAGAGAGAGAGAGCTAAGACCTATGGTCAGCCAGAGTCTGGGGAGGATATACAGTTATAAAACACTGTTTTACCAACTAGCTATCCAGTTTCTGTAAAGGAAAGTTCAGTAATGTCATTCTACTTTGACCTTTACTTAAAAAAAAATCAAACAGGAACAGTTTTATGAAAAAAAAAAAAAGAATCCCAATAAATCTTCAAACCAATAAGGAGGATTTTTTTAAAAAGGAACTTCTCTAGAGATGCCTATCTTAGGAAGAAAGAAAAAAAAAAGAAAGGAAGATAGGATGGGAGGGAGGGGGGAGAAAGGGAGAAAGGAAGGAAGGAAGGGAGGGAGGGAGGGAGGGAGGGAGGGAGAGAGAAAGAGAGAAAGAGAGAGAGAGAAAGAGAGAGAGAGAGAAAGAAAGAAAGAAAGAAAGAAAGAAAGAAAGAAAGAAAGAAAGAAAGAAAGAAAGAAAGAAAGAAAGGAAGGAAGGAAGGAAGGAAGGAAGAAAGGAAGGAAGAAAGGAAAGAAAGAAAGAAAGAAAGAAAGAAAGAAAGAAAGAAAGAAAGAAAAGAAAGAAAGAAAGAAAGAAAGAAAGGAAGGAAGGAAGGAAGAAAGAAAGGAAGGAAGAAAAAAGAAAGAAAGAATTGCTCTTCGTCAGGCACTAGTGGTACATACTTGTAACCCTAACTATTTAGGAGGCTGAGATCTGAGGATTGAGATTTGAAGCCAGCCCAGGCAGTGAGTCAGTGAGACTCAGAAGTCAGTGAGACTCTAATATCCAATTAACCACTAAAAAGCTGGAAGTGGAGCTGTGGCTCAAGTGAAAAGCCTTGAGTGAAAAAGACAAGCAAGAACATGAAGCCCTGAGTGTGAGCCCCAGCACTAGGAAAAATAAAGGAGGAACAGAGAAGCAGGGAGGGGGGAAAGAAAGAGGAGGAGGGAAAAGGAGGGAGAGGATGAGGGAGAGAGAGTTGGAGAGGGAGGAGGAGGGAGAGAGAATTAATTGCTCTTAACACCAACTACAAGTCTTTAAATCTTCAAGCTCAAATGAGTGTCTCCTGGTTGTGACATCATTGGAGGTTTATAGCATTTGTACTGAAAGTATTCCCCTTGAGTTTAAACCAATCTTTAGACTTCACTTCCATGTCCTATGAGGGAAGAGAAACAAAGGAAACAAGAAAAGAAATTTGACATCATAAAGGTGAAATAATTTTCCATCTCTGATGGGGAAGTGTTATGGGTAAGGAGAACAGGAACAGTTAAAAATCATTAGTAAAAGCCATTTGGGACAACTGAAGAAATATGCACATAGATTAGGCATTTTAATAAGCTTGGAGTAAGTTAAGAGGCAAAACAAACCAGGTGGGTACAGTCTGAGCTACACAGTGAGACCTTGCCCTCCCCTGGTTCCCCAAAAGATAAGCATTCTTCAGAGTAACAGTTTACCTCTAAATACATGTCTCTGCTTTACTACCTGTAAAAGAACAGACTGCGTCAATACGGCAACATGTTCATTTGTTTTTGTTTTTGTTTTTGTTTTTGCTTATGTGGTGCTGAGGAATCAAACCCAGGGCCTCAGGCATGCAAGGCAAGCGCTCTACCACTGAGCCACCTTCCCAGCCCGGGCTGAGATACTTTTTTTTTTTTTTTTTTTTTGGGTCTGGTCGTGGGGCCTGAACTCTTGGCCTGGGCACTGTCCCTCAGCTCTTCAGCTCAAGGCTAGCGCTCTACCACTTGAGCCACAGTGCCACTTCCGGCTTTTTTCTTTTTGCTTATGTGGTGCTGAGGAATCGAACTCAGGGCCTCATGCATGCAAGGCAAGCACTCTACCACTGAGCCACCTTCCCAGCCCCAACATGTTCATTTGTATTTAGGTTGTAGGAATATGTGCCACTATACAATTTTGTCTAGGTGGTGCATATATATGTGTCCATTATACTATTTTGTCCATTTTTATGTTTGGAAATTTTATACCACAAAAAATAAGAATGAAGAATTTTAAAGTATGATCCTGAGTATTCCGTCTTACCCAATGAATTTAACAATTGCTTTTCCAGTTGATAGAAAGCCCTTATCAATAGACTGAAATCTCAAGTGCTAGTAAAGCTAGCACTTGGTTATGGCCTGGTAGAAGTGACTGGAGCATTCCAGCAAGGAACAGAGAGAAGTCTAAATAAAGGCTTCATCTAATCAAAGGCCTACAGATTCCAAGCCCACCAACCCTGAAGGTGAAGAATCTTTTCAGAACATCTGCATCATAAGAAAAGATTCCTGTTACTATAGAAACGGTTTCCACTCAGTGGCCATTTCCAGGGAAAACAGCACCCCAGGCACTGAAAGGACCCTGAGGTATTTGCTGTGCCCTCATCTGCTGGAAATCAACCTGCCCACAGCACTGCAAACCCTCTCAAGACCAGCTGTGCTCCCTGAAGACAGAACCAGAGTGACTTGTCTGGGCTCACACACTAGTTAGCAGGGATGCTATGATTAGCTTAGGCTAGGTGCTTTTGGTATTTTGCAAGAGGGACTTTTCTTGATCCACTAAACACCAAATGGATCTTAGAATCAATGAACAGAATTTCTACCACACCAAAGAAGAAGTTCAAGGACTTGCATCTCTCTCTTACAAACCATTTCATCCCTTAAAAAAAAAAAAAATAGCTAGGTGCCTGTAATCCTAGCTACTCTGGAGGCTGAGATCTGAGGATGGTGGTTCAAAAACAGCCCAGGCAGGAAAGTCCATGAGACTCTTATCTCTAACCACCAGAAAACTGAAAGTGATACTGTGGCTCAAGTGGTAGAGCACCTGCCTTGAGCTGAAGAGCTTAAGGACAGTGCCCAAGCCCAGAGTTCACACTCCATGACTGACCAAAATAATAATAATAAAGGGGAAAAAAGACATACTAGCATGAAATTAAAATTAGCATAGGTAGCTATTCCAACAGCCTAAGAACTGAGGATCATGGCTTGGGGCAAAAAAGTACACGCAAACCTATCACCAATCAACTAATATAAAACTGAACTAGAGGCAAGGTTCAAGTGGTAAAGCCCCCGCTGTGAACAAGAAAGGTGAGCAAGTACAATGCACTGAGCTCAAGCCCGGGTACTGTCAGGAAAACAAAACGCAAAAATCCCATGGGCGTTTATGGTGTCAGTCCAACTAGGCGCTCTTAGCTTCCTGCTCCCATAGCTGAAGGCAGATAGTTTCTGAGGGACCATCTGAGTGGCACACCTACTCAGTGCCCATGAAGTCATGACAGCACATGCGAAGGGTGGTGGTGAGTTATAGGTATGATCTACAGCAGTGCTACCTTGAAGTAAACTAAGAGAAAGGCAATGCCTTCACTTAGCAAACAGCCTCTTCTCATTTAACTCCAGCACATAGAGTCCTTCACTGCTGCTAATGGTCATCATACCACAGGTCCGTTAACTATAAAGATAGGTGTTTTAAACTATGTTACTGAGCAATTCTTGTTTGGGATGCTTTCCACTGGCCTCTGTCAGGCCTCTGATTCCTACTTAGAACAAGTAAAAACTAAAACATGTTACCTAAAGTTTACCACACTTCACAGCAAGAATTATGTGCTCCTGGGGAAGCTGAAACATTAGGACTAACAGACCACCAAAGAACTCAACCCACAACTCAGCAACAGCCAATTTCCTCTACTAAACCAGGGTGCTTACCTAAAGAGCTCCAGAGAATTTAAAGTCCAGATAAGTAGAGGAGAGCAGGAAGCTTCCCAAGGTCTCAGTAGAAGGGGAAAATGAGACACACAAGGAACTTCAGAATTACCAATGCACTAAATTGAAATACTGAACTGCTTTATGTGAGGAAATGGTAAGAACGTTGAGGTTTGAGGCCAGCCAAAACATGAGACCCTATCTAACCTAACTAGGGCCTCTTTTCATAGATGGGCTTATAGGCGTTACACTGTACATATGCTGATGGATGAAGGGATCAAGATAAAGAAATGGCAGAATGTGAACTCAAATGACCAACACCATTTTCCATCACATGCCACCATATCTTGTTGGTTGCATTGGAATCTCACTAACTTTTCTGAGTACTATGTGTTGAACTCAGGACCTGGTACTCTCACTTAGATTTTCACTCAGAGCTTGCACTCTGCCACTTGAGCCACATCTACACTTCCAGTGTTTTGCTGGTTAAATGGAGACTCTTAAGGACTCTCCTGGGCTGCCTTTGAACCTCAGTCCTCAAATCTCAGCCTCCTGAGTAGATAGGATTATAGGTGTGAGCCTTTGTTATCTGGCTTATTATTTTTTAATAAATTGTTTTTTCCAGATTCAGCTCAAATCTACTCCATGGTAATGTATACTTTCTAGTCTCTCTGCCAGTAGTACGTATTTTCTTTCTGACCATATGGAATCCCTTTTGGTTCTCCTTCCAGGAACTTGGTGTCTGGTCCCTGCAAGAATGCACCATGGGTTCCCTGAGGGCAAAGACCAGACCAATTAGCCTTGCTTCCCCTTAAACTCAAACTCATGGTACTTCACAGAGTTGGTGTTTGATACACACACACACACACACACACACACACACACACACACACACACACACACCATGTGTGTGTGTCAACATATCAGTCCTAAAGATTTTTTTAAATAAGGAAATATAGCACAATATATATATAAAATCACCAATGGTAAGGAAGCTGAGATTTGAAGATTATGGTTCAAAGCCAGTCTGGGCAGGAAAGTCCATGAGACTCCTATCTCCAATTAACCACCAAAAAGCCAGAAGTAGAGCTGTGGCTCCAGGAGTAGATTGCTAGGCTTGAGCAAAAGAGCCCAGGCCCAGGCCCTGAGTGCAAGCCCCAGAACCAGCACCACTCTTCTCCCCCCCACCCCCCCGCCCAAAAAGAATACGGAATAAGTTACTAAATCAAAGAATGACACAGGTTTTTGTCTAGTTAAATTATGTTACTATGGATGAACCTTGAAAACACTGTGCTCAGTGAAGTAACGCCAGCTTCCTTAGCATTCAATAGACATATTAGCCCATTGAATCCTCACAATAGCCCTGTGGGATAGTGTACATTATAAATATATAACGGAGGCACAGTGAATAACTCACACAGTTGATAGTTTTGAGGTTTTCAAAACCAGGTTATTTGGCTCAAGTCTACAATGTCTTGAGATTTCTTTTCTGAGAGCCTGATTAATCATCCCATACAATATGTGCATCATAATACCACTATATATTCTATAAATATCATTATAATTTTTCATTCTTAAAACTAAGTATTAAAAATAGTTTAAAATAGGTAATAACTACCTAGTTTTTTCTCCTATTTTTGAACACCAGATGTCTTATATCCAGGAGTAAGATATCCACAACTAATAATAAAGCTAGAGAAGAATGAATAGACTATAGAATAGCCAAAGGACTACATCCAATGGGATGGATGCAACATTTTAGACTGGACGTTAGTGGTTTTCCTTTGGAGAAGGGCTGCTCAATGGAAGAGGCATCTTTGGAGCTGAATGCAGAAGGGAGTCCCAGTAGGGTAGCAGAGTATATGCTGTTTCACTGGTTTTCCCTGCACACTCCCTCTCCAGGCCCTGCCCTCCACAGACCCTGGACAGGACAATCCTGCCTCCTTCATGACTTCACAACCACAGAGGATAAGCCCAAGGATGAAAGACTGACAAGATGGATTTTCTCAGAGATTTTTAGAACCAAAGCACTCTAGTTGAAGACATCTTCCTTTCAAAACTGTTCCCCTCCAACTTTTTTTTTTTTTTTTTTTATGGGTTGTGGGGCTTGAACTCTGGGCTTGGGCACTGTCCCTGCGCTCTTCAGCTCAAGGCAAGCACTCTACTGCTTGAGCCACAGAGCCACTTCTGGTTTTCTAGTGGTTTATTGGAGATAAGGGTCTCACAGACTTTCCTGCCCGGGCTGGCTTTGAACCTGGATCCTCAGGTCTTAGCCTCCTGAGTAGCTAGGATTACAGGCATGAGCCATCAGCGCCCAGCTTTCCCTCCAACATTTATACTCTTGGATCTCCTGACTCTGGTGCCTCCCTCTAAGACTGTCCTTGCGTTTTTCTGTCACCCTTTCTAACTAAATGTAAACATCTATAGTTTAGGGCACTCTTCATCTCCATTGAATTCCACCTTTGAAGAATTCAGCTACTCCTTCTCCCATGGTATAACCTTTGTTTTCACTGTATTTGATGTTGGTATAATTTGGGGAGTGGAGAAAAAACAAATTGTTTAAATAGGGATACAGGTTAACCCATTGCAACAATGAAATGTACAAGATGCTATGTCAAAAAACGAACTTTATAATTTGGGCAGGTGAGGTCGGGGGGTGTAGTTGTGGAGATGGGAGGGAAGGGATGATAGGGGAAAAACAAAGGAGGAGGCAACAATGCTTGATAAGAAATGTACTCATTACCTTGCTCATGTAACTGTAACCCCTCTGTACAGTATTTTCACAATAAAAAACATTAAAAAAAAAAAAGAAGATAATAGCCATAAAAAAGAAGATATAGCCAAAAAAAAAAAAAAAAGAATTCAGTTACTTTGTCAGCTTCAACTGTCACAAATTTAAATCTTCAACCTGTCTGGGTACTGGTGGTTCACACCTATAATCCTAGCTACTCAGGAAGCTGAGATCTGAGTAATATTGTTCAAACCTAGCCTAGGCAGAAAATTTAAGCCTTTAAATACTTCAGAACTTATCAAAGACTTACAAGAGCAGCCCAAAGTCCTTTTACACCTTCTTTAAAGAACGCTAGCTCCAGGCACTGGTGGCTCATGCCTGTAATCATAGCTGCTCAGGAGGCTGAGAGTTGAGGATCATGGTTCAAAGCCAGTCCAGGCAGGAAAGTCTATGAGATTCTTATCTTCAATAAAACTATTCAGAAAAAGCCAGAATTAGCACTGTGGCTCAAGTAGTACAGTGCTAGCTTTGAACAAAAGAAGCTCAGGGACAGCACCAAGACCCTGAGTTCAAGCCTTGGTGCCAGCACAAACCAAAACCAAAACCAAAACCAAAAACTCTAGCTAATAACTTAAAAATTAAAGATACATAATTAGTTTGCCTTTCTAATAAATACCAAATTTAGACAACCACTAATAGCTGCAAAAATAAAATAAAATAGGTAAAATACTGGTGGGAAAATCTGTAATTGACAATGTGATTTATTTCTGTGAGGAGGGTTATGGGTAGGAAAGACAAAGCAGACAGACCCGAGGGTTAGGGGAATTACCACTGAGGCTGTACAATGGGGACCCAAAAGCTCTTTATGTATTTTGGGCACATTTGAACCTTTGTACAACAGAGTGAAAACTTGCAATCCTAACATGATGCTAAGTTAAGATTGGTTTATATTATCCCCTAACCTAATTACCATAAACTTGATGGAGAACTTATACCTGACTAGAAAACATTTATATCACCTGGAATGAAGAATTTCTCATATAATCCAATGATTAGACATTGGCCCTCTCCTGGTGAATTTTAATACTGCAGACTGGCTCAAAAATGCTGTACTTAGATGACAAAGGATCTCCTGCAAATGAGTCCTGGGGAGAGGAAGGATGCCAGAATATGAACTTTGTAAAACTGAGTAAAGAAAACAGCAGAAAAATGCAAAAAAAAAAAAAAAAAAGAGGAGATTCTAATAGCTTAATAAAACATTATGGACAAATGAAACATGAAGTCAGAGATCATGATAACTCTCATGATCATCATTTCAACTCCATTATTTTCAGGAAAGTATTTGCAGGAAGTTCTTCTGTTCCTCAGTTTCCTTGTTTATACAACTGCAACATTAGCTGCTCTACAAGGCAGCTGAGAAGATCAAGAAAGATCAAAATGTGACCTAATAGCTACTGAATAATTAGAATATTAGTTATTCAGACCTCACTCAGCTCAAGCTCCCAGCAGATCAAGTTCCTATGCTAAATGCTCTCACTGAGTTGTGATTCTGTCATCACGTTTCTCTTTCCTGTGATTCTCTAATGTCCCTTTCCTCTGAGAAGTTTAAAGTTCCATTAAAGAGAGAAACCATACTCAGCTTTGTTCATTCTGTTTTCAGCATTTAGTACCTAGCACTCAATACTTCTTTTTTGTCTTTTTTTATTTGGGTGGGAGTGGGTCCAGTCGTGGGGCCTGAACTCTGGGCCTGAGCACTGTCCCTCAGCTCTTCAGCTCAAGGCTAGTGCTCTACCACTTGAGTCACAGCACCACTTCTGGCTTTTTTCTTTTTGCTTATGTGGTGCTGAGGAATCAAACCCAGGGCCTCATGCATGCAAAGCAAGCACTTTACCACTGAGCCATGTTCCCAGCCCCCTTCAATACTTCTTTTAAAAAACAAAACTATAGTAAAATTCCCAGTAAGTCTTAGTATTTAGTACTGGAATGAGTCAAATTGTTCCCCCCTCCAAACAAAATTATGTTGACGTACTAAACCTCAAGTACCTTCTAACTTGATCTTACTAGAAACAGTGTGGTAAATGTAATTATTAGTGTAAGGTGGACTAGGGACTTGGTGCTTCATACCTGCAGCAAGCCAGAGAATAGTGGTTCAAAGCCAGTGGGATAGAAATGTCCATGAGACTCTTATCTCCAATTAAATACCAAAAAATCAGTAGTGGAACTATGGCTCAAGTGGTAGAGTACCAGCCTTAAGTGGGAAAAGGCTAAGGTTAGTGCACAGGCACTGAGTTCAAGCCCCAGTACTAGAAAAGAAAAAAAAAAGGATTACTGGGACAGGAGAAATGACTTACAGGTAAGAAACCTTGCCTAGAATGAGCAATGTCCATTTGGAGTATTGATGTTGGCTGGCATTGATACTGCTATGAAAAAAGCTCCTTATTGAATTTTAAGTGCTACTTGTGGTAATCTCTGACAGGACCAAACTAGATGATTTATACAGTCATCAAGCCAGATATTCCCTATCCCTAAGAAACTTAGCTACTTAGGAAGAGATTGGAGGATCATAGTTTGTGGCCAGCCTGGACATAAAGGTTCTTGAGATTCATTTCAACCAACCATTGGGTGCTTCTCGCCCAATGGCTGGGCACAGTGGTGCTCACAAGTAGGAAGATCAAACATAAATCAAGACTCTGCCTTGAAAATAAGCTAGTCAAAAGGGGTTGCAAGCTTTAAATCCTGACTTCAATCCCAGTACTGCCAAAAAACAATGAGTTGCAAAGTTTATTCCTATTTAGAAACAAGCTATGGTAGTCATTGACTTGATGTTTCAAAATAAATTGAAAATTGGGATTGTTCAGATTTTCCCTATCACTCTTCCATATTTTCTACAGATGTAAAGATGTGTCACTGACTCCCAGAAGCCTTCCTTCTCTCTCCCATCCAAGACAAGGACTACTACCACTTCAGATCCATTTCTGCATAGTTTTTCCTGTTCCCTCACTGTCCTCTTTTTAATTATGCATCTAAAAAATAAAAACCAATATGAACCTTTTAAACATGACCCCCCTATTGAGGCTTTCAAAGTTTTGACTGTAACCTTCAAGAAGAAAGGTACTTCTAACACATTTATAAGATTATTTCTTTGTTGCTTTGTATGTCCCTGCCCCACGGTATCACCCCTGCTTTCACTGTATTTGATGTTGGTATAATTTGTGGAGGGGAAGGGAAAAAACAAACCGTTGAACTAGGGATACAGGTGGACCCATTGCAACAATAAGACGTACAAGTCATTATGTTGAAAACGAACTTTACAACTTTGGTGGGGGGAGGAGAGGAGGGTTGGGGGGAGGGGGAGGGTGGGATGGGAAGGGGAAACAAAGGAGGAGGCTACAATGCTTGATAAGAAATGTACTCATTATCTTGCCCATGTAATTGTAACCCCTCTGTACAGTATTTTCACAATTTAAAAAAAGAAGAAAGGTACATATACCCATGAACATGAACACACACACACACATATATACTCACACACAATCCTACATAGAAGTTTCTTAAAACATTCTCACAATGTCTTCACATGTGATAAAGTGATCTAATCCATTCTGCTCCACTTTTTTT
Source organism: Dipodomys merriami (assembly GCF_024711535.1). Lineage (NCBI taxonomy): Eukaryota > Metazoa > Chordata > Mammalia > Rodentia > Heteromyidae > Dipodomys > Dipodomys merriami. The sequence continues at coordinate 143,144,797 of NW_027202270.1, read as the reverse complement.
TCCCTTTTTCCAGTCCTGGGGCTTGAACTCAGGGCCTGGGCACTGTCCTTAAGCTTCTTTTGCTCAAGGCTAGTACTCTATCACTTGAGCCACAGTGCTACTTCTGGCTTTTTCTGTTTATGTGGTACTGAGGTAAAGTAAGGTAAAGTGTACATTTCTTTTTGAACAATGTCACCCCCTCCTCACTCTCTCCCAGTTTTTCTTTCCCATTCCTATCCACAAATTGTATAGTTAATTTTCCACACAGAGTCTAATGAGTACCACTACTGCGTTTGATCACCCTTTGTCAAAATTCCTATTTCTTACATCACCAAAGAGTTACTACATCATTAATTCACTTGAGCAGCAGTACTGAAACCAATGTGAGACCAGCTGATTCTAAGGTTTAGTTGGTTTAATTAGTAAGATCTGTTCCAGCCACAGGAAAGTAGAGATTAATTAGTAATGTCTGTCATGGCCATACCACAGAAGGGGAAGCCCCTTTCTACTACATATTTGCTTTTCCTCCTTTGGAATCTAAACTAACTTTACAAAGGAGCAATTGAAGCCCAGAGAAGTTAAGCCACTTTCCTAAGGTCATTAAGTGAAGTTAAGGCAGGAAAGAAGACCAAAAACCAGGCCTCTCTCACCAAACCATCATCAGTGGAGTTCCTTGGAAGAAGCAAGCCCAGGAAAACAACACAGGGAGATTTCCTTGGCTAAATCAACAGACCTTCCTCAGTGACATCATATTTCACCAGAGTAAGCAGACAGTGATTCACAATCTAAAGGCTACCAGCCCTATGAAGAAAATTATAGAAATCATCCCAGGCTACATTTCCAAGCACTTAACTTTCTGATGGGCGAGATTCTGTTATGAAGAAGATGGAAAGGAAATGGGGAAGGGTGGGTAGGAAAGGATTAATTTTTGCATGTGCTAAGAATAACCACTTTTTGTTTTTTTGTTTTTTTTTGTCGGTCATGGGGCTTGAACTCTGGGCCTGGGCGCTGTCCCTCAGCTCTTCAGCTCAAGACAAGCGCTCTACCACTTGAGCTACAGAGCCACTTCCGGTTTTCTGGTGGTTTATTGGAGATAGGAGTCTCATGGTCTCTCCTGCCCGGGCTGGCTTTGAACCTCGATCCTCAGATCTCAGCCTCCTGAGTAGCTAGGATTACAGGCATGAGCCACCATGGCCCGGTGCTACTTTTTGTTTTTAATGCTAGTGATCCAGCTCACAGAAATACTTGGTAGGTAGGATACATGGATCCATCTCACTGTGTTTCATGCTAAGGAAGGAAGTACCTAAGAGCTGAGCAGATATGCTGCCTGTGACATTGAAGCTGTCCACCCTGCTCCCTCCATATCCTTTCAGGAGATAAGGAAATAGTGCTTACCTCAAAGTTGAGGATTACACAAGATGATTCACATAAAGCACTTAGTATATTAAACAATTCAGTTAATAGCTATCAATCTTAATCTTAAAGGATCTGCAAACTTTTTGCTATGGTAAAATACCCATAAAAAGACTTCACTGCTGAGTGCCGGTAGCTCACGCCTGTAATCCAAGATACTCAGGAGGCTGAGATCTGAGGATCACCGTTCAAAGCCAGTTCAAGCAGGAAACTCCACGAGACTCCTAACTCCAATAAACCACCAGAAAACCAGAAGTGGCACTGTGGCTCAAGTGGTAGAGCGCTAGCCTTGAGCTGAAGAGCTGAGGGACAGTGCCCAGGCCCAGAGTTCAAGCCCCATGACTAACCAAAAAAAAAAAAAAAAAAAAAAAGACTTCATTTTCACCATTCTGAAGTGTGCAATTGGAAACTTCATATCCATTCCCCATTCCACCCTTTTCCCAGTGGACAGAAACTAATCTTCTTTCTGTCTCTATACCTGTGAACTTCTTATTAATAAATTAACAATTTAAAATGTTTTCTAAGGTGAAATGAGGTCCTTTTGAGTCCCTAGTCCTCTTTAGCTGAATCTTGGCTCATGAGACAAGCTTCTGTTAACCATTTCTCAAATAAACAGGCACATCAGTAAATAATTCTGTGACCAGTGTCAGGGCAAGAAACCCCTCCCCCTTGGGGCAGTGAGACCCATGCTAGGTTATAGAAAGATTATCACTTTCTTGAGCAACACCACAGAGAAAACCACCTTCTGTGTTTGCAGGAGGCAGACAGATTGATCAAAGCCCCAGTAAGATCCTTTCTGTTGGGTGCCAGTGCTTCACATTTGTAATCCAAGCTACTCAGGAAGCTGGGATCTGACACCCGAGGTTTGAAACCAGGAAAATCTGAGACTCTTATCTCCAATTGACTACCAAACGGCCAGAAATGGAGCTATGGCTCAAGTGGTACAGCGATAACTTTGAGTAAGAACCTAAAGGACAAGCCGGGCGCTGGTGGCTCACGCCTGTAATCCTAGCTACTCAGGAGGCTGAGATCTGAGGATCGCGGTTCAAAGCCAGCCCGGGCAGGAGAGACTGTGAGACTCCTATCTCCAATAAACCACCAGAAAACCAGAAGTGGCGCTGTAGCTCAAGTGGTAGAGCGCTCGCCTTGAGCTGAAGAGCTGAGGGACAACGCCCAGGCCCAGAGTTCAAGCCTCACGACCGACCAAAAAAAAAAAAAAAAAAAAAAGAACCTAAAGGACAATGCCCAGGTCCTGAATTCAAACCCCAGTACCTGCACTAAAAAGAAAAAAAAATCCTTCCTCAGAACATCCTGAAACAGTACACTAACCAACTTTCCCCAAAGTTGAACTCCCAGAAAACCAAATGGTTGTTCTTCAGTCTTTGCATCTTGAAATTGATTTCTGAGACCCTCCTCCCCAAACTTTGCCATCCAGGAGTAAAAACCAACAGAACCCAAAACAAAATGAGAGGTCCATATCTTGGCTTTAGATGTGGTAGTATCATTTCCTTTGGGGACCCCACCCTTCCCACACTCTAATTTCCCACCCTTCCTTGGGGGTGGGGAAAACTGGGCAGAAATGACTTTATTCTTTTCAGGATGTGTTCTGAGTTGCTCCACATTCTTTCAGGGAAATGACAGGGACAGGCTGGGGAGGCAGCTTTCAAAGCAGCATTGTTTTTCTAGGAGAAAGCAGTAGGTTTCTTCTTCAGCCAAAGAAAGAAAGGTCACCCAGGTGCACAATTTAGGAAGAAGAAGAAGAAGAAGAAGAAGAAGAAGAAGAAGAAGAAGAAGAAGAAGAAGAAGAAGAAGAAGAAGAAGAAGAGGAGGAGGAGGAGGAGGAGGAGGAGGAGGAGGAGGAGGAGGAGGAGGAGGAGGAGGAGGAGGAGGAGGAGGAGGAGGAGGAGGAGGAGGAGGAGGAGGAGGAGGAGGAGGAGGAGGAGGAGGAGGAGGAAGAAGAAGAAGAAGAAGAAGAGGAGGAGGAGGAGGAGGAGGAGGAAGAGGAGGAAGAAGAAGAAGAGGAAGAAGAATTAGAATAATAATAAGAAGAGGAAGAAGAGGAGGAAGAAGAAGAAGAAGAAGAAGAAGAGGAGGAGGAGGAGGAGGAGGAGGAGGAGGAGGAGGAGGAGGAGGAGGAGGAGGAGGAGGAGGAGGAGGAGGAGGAGGAGGAGGAAGAAGGAGAAGAGGAAGAAGAGGAAGAAGAAGAAGAGGAAGAAGAGGAAGAAGCTGTTGCCAGGAGCTGGTGGCTCACTCCTGTAATCCTAATTACTCAGAGGCTGAGATCTGAGGATTGTGGTTCAAAGCCAGCCTAGACAAGAAAAGTCTATGAGACAGTGGTAGAGCACTAGCCTTGAGCATAAAAACTCAGGGACAGAACCCAGACCCTGACTTCAAGCCCCATGACAGACAATAATAATAACACCAACAACCTACACTACTCAGACAAGCAGGCATTTTTCCACTTCCCCTTCACACCACCACCCGCACGGCCGGCCGACCTGCTAAGTGAGAAAGCCCAATACGCTGGCTGCCCCCAGCACTAGGTCAATCCTGAAGATTTGAGGGAAGGGAGGCGGAGGGCAGGAATCCCAGGCCCGCCCAACATGCCTCCTGGACTCCACTCCCGATGCAGTGGCGGGGAGTCGCTTTATTTCCTTGGAGAAAGGAAGAGGAAGGTGGTTTTTAGGAGGCAAACTAGCCCAAGAAACCCCACACCTCAAACTCCACGGAAGCCCAGGCCCGGAATGGTGCCAAATTTGGGGGAAGTTCCTAGCCAGAGTTAACCAGGTGGATTAAAAAAGAATGACAACTCTCCCCAGGATCCCAGCCCCGTGGCAGATCAAGAGTACCCGTCCCCGACCAGGTGGCTTAGGACAGGCTGGGCTTCACCAACACACACCTCCCACACACCTAGGTCTGTAAAAGAAATCAGGGGATCTCCGAAAAACCCACCGACCCAGAAACTGGCACTCCAACAGGTGCTCACGTATGGACGGCCAAGGTGGGTCCCGGAAGCGCTCGGGCGAACGGGATCCCAGATGCCCACCTGGAGGGACGGGACAGGGTGATTCCACCCATGCGACCCCATCCTCTAGAGGAGATGGCACGTGCCTAGAGCGAGAAGGGGGGCACCCCCCCACACACACACACCAAGATAGAAAAGCTGCTGCGGCTGATCTCCGGGTGGGGAGGCGGCTGCCCCCCACCCCCACCCCACGGGCGCCCGCAGCGCGCGCCGCCACCTCGGACCTTGCCTGGGCCCGGCGCGGGCCAGGGCCGAGGGCGGGGTTCGCAAGGTGACAGCATTCGATCCCGCGGCCAAAAGTGAAGCAACTCGGGAAAACTTCCTGGAGCGCCCCGCCCCGCGCTCCCCGCCGCCGCCTCCCCTTCCCCGGCGCCCGCGCACCCACCGGAGATGGTCTCTTGGTAGCCCTTGGTGAAGAACTGCATGGCGGTGGCCGCCCTCCAGGGCGTCTTGAGCAGCCCCTGCCGCTGGGGGTCCTCGCCCAGCGAGCGCAGGATGGACGAGTAGGCGGCCGCCAGGCCGGGGAGGTTCAGCTCGTTATCCTCCTCGCTGCGGGGCCGCTCCCTCTTCCAGTCGTCGGCCGGCTGGGGACTCTTGGTGGCGGGGATCCGCGGGGAGCTCTCGGCCGGCGGCCGGCTGGACCCAGGCCGCGACGGCTCCCGCTCCCGGAACCCATTGGTGCACCTGGTGCCCCGCGGCTTCTCTTGCGGTACCGGGCCCTTCTCCATGGACCTCGAGCTGCACTTCGCGAGACACCCAGGGGCGTTCCAAGGCCTGCGGCTGAATCTGGCTGGCGATACCGCGGGCGACAGAGACCTACGGCCCGAGTCCTCTAGGGTAGGCAGCCCAGCCGCCGGGACGCGCCAAGCAGCCGCCAGCCGGCGAGCCTGGGAGCGCTGCCTACTTATAGGCGCGCGGAGCCGCGGGCGCCGCGGGTGTTCTTATTGGTCAGAGCCTTTTGCGTCACTGGCCCTCGCTCCGCCCCCTGGCCCCGCCCTCGGCGGTGGCCCCTAAACTCTGGCCTTGGCTGAAGACCTGCGGGCTCAGCTTATTGTGAGATGCACCGAGTTAAACAGATAAAAACAACAAAAATAAAAGAGGAAGGCATCTGGGGCCTGGAACCGCACTTCTCTTACTGTAAATGAAGTGCCTGATCCCAAGCCACGTGAAAGATGGGCAAACAGATGACCTTTGCTGGAGAAGGGACCCTGTAAAGCCCTGATAAGATAATCAGTCAAAGCCGGGCTGACTTTGAATGGCAGTTCTCAGATCTCAGCCACCTGAGTAGCTAGGACTCCAGGTGAGTTCCTGGGTTTTAAAAGCAGGAGAAGTGGGGCGCTGGTGGCTCACGCCTAGCTACTCTCGAGGCTGAGATCACAGTTCAAAACTAGCCGGAAAGTCTGTGAGACGCATATGGTAGAGAGCTAGTCTTGAACAAAAGAAGCTCAGGGACAGCACCCAGCCCCTGAGTTCAAGTCCCAGGACTGGCACACACACACACACACACACACACACACACACACACACACACACACACACACACTCACACACACACCCTGGGTTCGATTCCTCAGCACCACATAAGCAGAAAGATAAAAGAACCTGATACCATAGGGAGTCATTTGGCCATTGTCTGGCCTGTGTCACATTAAGCAACCCTAATGTGTAGGATAGTATTTGTTAATACATGTGGGCCTGACTCCCTAGTTAACCGCTTGTGACCTTTGTCTTTAACAAAAAGCTGGTAAAGAATGTTTTCTTTCATTATTGGTGGTCACAAGAATATCTGGGGGCAGCTACTACTCCCTCCATATAAGGAGCTGCATGGGAGAAAACTAATATGACAAGAATAGTCAAGGAAATAATGATCCTTGTTCTTCAGATTTGGAAAACTGAGAAACTAATCCCTTGTCTCCTGATGAGGGATTAGGATTGATGTATGTCTTTGGGCCACAAACCTCCACAGGTAAGCACAAAAGAGCCCCAGTTTGTGACCACTCCGCTACTACATAAACCACCTCTAGATCAGCTTCCAGGAAAGATGGTTCTTTAGGGAAATAATCCCTTATACCTTACATCAGCCAGTTTATTTCTCTACTACTCCTTGCCTTTCCTCTCCACTAAAGCAAGCAGAGTCTTTTACATGCTGATGTTTGTGCTGGCCAGAACTTTGACCCTAGAAAAGCTGATTCACAAGGAACCAACTTTGGGTTTTGTGGAAATTCAGGATTCAATCAATTTAAAGTGACGTGTGACATTCCCTTCTCCAGGAGTTAGTACAAATTGTACAACTATACTCAATTAGTGATACTCTTTTGTTTTCTCTGAGATTACAAAAAATAGGCATTTTTGCTCACTTGAGGGATCATGTAATAGTTCTAAATGTGTTTTTAAATGTGTAGCAAATTAATATTATATTATATGTCAGAGGGTTCTGACATAAACAAGTAGTAATAGGCTTAAGATCAAACAAGCCAGGGAAGAAAGAAGCTCCTGGAATTATTCTAAACTAGTAAAGCAGCTCTGTCATTGTAATTTGTAATTCATATTTATTGGATATCTGCTCCATGCATAACTCTGTTTTAAACATTCAGGAAAGAAATATGAACATTATCTGGCAGCATAGTCCCCACAAGTCTAAAACAAAAGAAATTAGCTGAGTTAGGGGGATGGCTCAAGTGGTAGGGCACTGGGCTAGCATGTGGAAGATCTGGAGTTCAATCCTGAGTACAACTGAAACAAATTTCATACAAAAAAGAAATATAGAGTACCTACCTATGTTCAAAGCCTGTTTTTTGTTGTTGTTGTTGTTTTTGGTCTCAAACCAGATTCAAACTCAGTATATGATGCTTGCTTTTACTCATTGGCTGTTACTCTACCACGTGAGCCAAGCCTCCTCCAATCCCTGGTATTAATTCTCAGCACCAATATATATGAAGCATATTAATGTCAATGTGTTTTTTATTTTTATTTTTATTTTTTTTTTGTCGGTCGTGGGGCTTGAACTCTGGGCCTGGGCGCTGTCCCTCAGCTCTTCAGCTCAAGGCGAGCGCTCTACCACTTGAGCTACAGCGCCACTTCCGGTTTTCTGGTGGTTTATTGGAGATAGGAGTTTCATGGTCTTTCTTGCCCTGGCTGGCTTTGAACCGCGATCCTCAGATCTCAGCCTCCTGAGTAGCTAGGATTATAGGCGTGAGCCACCAGCGCCCGTCAATGTGTTTTTTAAAAGTTAATTAAATGAATATGCACATGAGATACAAAATTACATACATTAATATAAGTATTCTTTTGCAAGGTTCTGTGCCACTTTCCTAATATTTGTTATTTTCCTCCATTGACAAGACCTATAATACTCTTTCATCTAATTGTTCTGACCAAGTGGTTCACTGATCAGAATTAACCATCGGTCTCAAACTGTTACAAGCATAGCTGGAAACAACATTCAAGGTATGGCTTTGTACATTTAGCAAATGAAAATAAAGATAGCAAGGGAGATACTTTTAAAATGAAGAAATCAAGGGCAAGTAATGGTATTTGGAGACAGAGATCAGTTGGATTTGTTGGCCTCTCAGTCAACAAGCCAGATACGGAGGTTCATGCCTATGATCTGAGCTACATAGGAGGTATGGCTAGGAGAATCATGACCAAAGCTGGCCACAGGAAAAACAGATGACCCTCTCTGAAAAATAACTGAAGCAAAAGGGCTGAGAATGTGGCTCTAGTGGTAAAATGCATGTGAGGCCTTGAGTTTAAACTCTAGCTTTACCAAAAACAAAACAATAAAAATAAAAATGAAGGAGCTGAGTACCAGTAGCTTATGTTTGTAATCCTAGCTACTCAAGAGGCTGAGATCTGAGGACCAGGATTCAAAGACAGCCCAGGCAGGAAAGTCTGTGAGACTCTTATCTCCAATTAACTACCAAAAAGCCAGAAGTGAAGCTGTGGCTCAAGTGGTAGAGTGCTAGCTTTGAATTAAAAAGCTCATGGAGGGGCTGGGAAGGTGGCTCAGTGGTACAGCGCTTGCCTTGCATGCATGAGGCCCTGGGTTCGATTCTTCAGCACCACATAAGCAGGAAAAAAAAGCCAGAAGTGGTGCTGTGGCTCAAGTGGTAGAGCGCTAGCCTTGAGCTGAAGAGCTGAGGAACAACGCTCAGGCCCAGAGTTCAGGCCCCACGACTGTACCCAAAAAAAAAAAAATAATAAAATAAAATAAAAAGCTCATGGACAATGCCCAGGCCTTGAGTTCAAGCTCCAGAACCAGCACTCATGCTCACACGCAAACACACACACAAACACACATACACACATTTTGTTGGTTTTTTTTTTTGGTCGGTTGTGGGGTTTGAACTCTGGGCCTGGGTGCTGTCCCTCAGTTCTTCAGCTCAAGGCGAGCACTCTACCACTTGAGCGACAGCGCCACTTCCAGTTTTCTGGTGGTTTATTGGAGATAGGAGTCTCACGGTCTCTCCTGCCTGGGCTGGCTTTGAACCGCGATCCTCAGATCTCAGCCTCCTGAGTAGCTAGGATTACAGGTGTGAGCCACCAGCGCCCGGCTACATACACACATTTTGTAGCAACATTGTTGCCTTCCTTTAAAAACCATTTGTTTGAGCCAGGTACCAATAGCTCACACCTGTAATCCTAGCTACTCAGGAGGTGGAAATCTGAGAACTGCAGTTCAAAGCCAGCCCAGGCAGGAAAGTCTGTGAGATTCTTATTTCCAATTAACCACCAGAAAATCAGAAGTGATGCTGTGGCTCAAAGTAGTAGCATTAGCCTTAAGCGAAAAAGCTCAGGGACAGCACCCAGACCCTGATTTCAAGCCTCATGACCAACAACAACAAAAAGAAAATGTTTCTTGGGCTGGGAAGGTAGCTCAGTGGTAGAGTGCTTGCCTTGCATGCATGAGGCCCTGGGTTCGATTCCTCAGTACCACATAAGCAGAAAAAGCTGGAAGTGGCATTGTGGCTCAGGTAGTAAAGCACTAGCCCAGGGATAGTGCCCAGGCCCAGATTCAGGCCCCACAACTGACAAAAAGAAAAGAAAAGAAAAGAGAACATATGCTTACTCCTCAAAGAAAGTTTCTAATAAAACTTTTTCTCTGAAAATGAACTTTTTGTTTCAAATGCTTTTTTATTTTAATATTATTGTCAATGTGATGTACAGGGTGGTTACAGTTACATAAGTAAGGCAGTGAGTACATTTCTTGTCTAACTTGTTACCCCCTCACTCATTTTTCTCCCTCTTTCCCTCCCCCTTAGCCCCTCCCCAAGTTGTACAGATGATTTCTGACATATTGTCTGGTGAGTATTGCTGTTGCATTGGTTCTTCCTTGTCCTTTACTTTCCATTTTGTTGTTCCCCTTCCCTTCCCTAATCCAGATAAACATATATACAATACCCAAGGTACCAACATCAAATACAGTGACAACAGGGGATAAAACATATGGGGAAAAACACAAAAGAAAAAATAAATCATTTAGTACATTAAAAACAACAACAACAAAGACAAACCTCTTGTGACCATCCATGTCTTGGAGTCTATTTGCTTTTATTGTCAATTCCCACTATAATCTCTAGATTCCTGCTATATATTTACTTGGAAAATGAAGGCAATGGAACCAAGGTAAACCTAAATAAACCCTTTACTTCACTTGTTTTTAGTCATTTGTTCTTATCATCAATTTTAGAGATGGTGTAGCTAAGCAAAATACTGCCATTATCATTACTATAGATAATATCTGCTTTGATTTCAACATTCCCACTGGCTCATATGTGGAGCATTTGGTCCCTAGCTTCTGAAGCTACTTAGAAAGATGATGGAAACTTTGGGGGGTAGGTCCTACCTGGAGAAAGTAAATCACCTTTGAAGGTGATATCTGATCCCCAGGCCCTTCCTAGACTTCTGCTTCCTGTCCACCATGAGGTGAAGAAGCTCTACCACACATTCCTGCCACCATGATGTTCTAACAAGACCATAGGATCACGTGACCATGAACTGAACCCTCTGAAAAAATAAATCACTCTGTCTTTAAATTGTTCTCTCAGGTATTTTGGATGCAGCAATGAAAAGTCTGAAATGCAGTATTGCAAACTCTGAAGTATGAGTTACAATGGTAATAATTGCCTAAAGTTGCTACTTAGAGGTAGCTCAAACTGGCAAAAACCACCAACACCCACCCCCTCCCCCCGGCCTGTATGAGTGTGTAGAAAGTGACATTTGACATCAGAGTACCCAAACCTCCACCATCAGAGTACTTATTAACCATTTGCCAAATATACATTTTATGAAAAGCTGTGAAGTTTGATTACATACATGAAGACCACCAATGATTCACTTCTCCTCATCTCCAATCACTTCACTCTCACCTCAGACCACCTTGTTTCCTTATCCCAAAATGCTCCTAAACCTAATCTTTATCCAAATGAATTTGGGATTTAAACCTCCTCACCTTTGATATTCATGAGTAAGCTCTTTTGCCAAACATATTATTTTAGTTATTGGCATATTATTAAAGGGTAAAACAGGCCTCATTTGGCAACAGCAAATGCCCACACGTAATATAAGGAAGCTTTCAAGTCATCAACATTACATAAACAGTTTAATAGCAAAATATAGACAGTTGGCAGAGTTGCTTATAAGTAGATACAAGAGAAAAAAGGAGGAATAAAGTTAATTCCACATAATTGATGAGCACAAAACACCATGGGCACTTGCATCTAGAAATTGTAACAACATCAATATTTCTAACCCAGTAGGCGACCCATTTTCAGCTTGCACTAGTCTGGGAGTTTCCTTCCCCCACAAAGACAAGAAAATTGTTTTGTAATTCTCTCATTTTCTAGGGTAGTGGCAGAACAAAGAGGCAGATGAGAGAGATATAAGCCATGAAAGGCCAATTGCCACCAGGGCCATCAAAATTTACACAGTCACATCTATCTGTCACACAGATAAACTAACATTTGGCAGCTGGTGGCAGAAATTTGTTTAGGTGAACTTAATGGAGATTGTATATTAGAGATTCAGTGTGGAGGAGATTCTAGACATAGGTAGAGAAACACACAGGTATTGTCCAAGAATCCTCAGCTCCCAGGAGCAGGACTAGGGAGTCTTAAGTGTTGGGAGAGAGCAAGGAAAGAGGTGACATTGTCCAAGAAGAAATGTACCCTTTAGCAAACTTATGTAACTGTAACCCCTCTGTACATCACCTTTCTAATAACAATAAAAAAATTCGTTTAAGCCGGGCGCTGGTGGCTCACGCCTGTAATCCTAGCTACCCAGGAGGCTGAGATCTGAGGATCGCGGTTCAAAGCCAGCCCGGGCAGGAAAGACCGTGAGACTCCTATCTCCAATAAACCACCAGAAAACAGAAGTGGCACTGTAGCTCAAGTGGTAGAGCGCTTGCCTTGAGCTGAAGAGCTGAGGGACAGCGCCCAGGCCCAGAGTTCAAGCCCCATGACCAACAACAACAACAACAAAAAATTCGTTTAATCCTAAGTGTCTTTGTAAATCCACCAAGAAGAGGGAGAAGCAAGATGAAACTTTGTTCTCTTCTAACTAGGAAGGAGTAAAGCACCTTTTGGAGGGAAAGTAGGAGAACACGTGAAGGGAAAGTTCAAGGGCTTAAGGAAACCATTAAGGCCTTTCACAGAGGAAGTGTACACTTAAACCAAACTCTTGCTGGTCCTTGTAGGGCATCTTTGATAATATCTCAGAAGAATGAGCAGAAAGGGATCTAATGATGAAGAGAAGAACTTACACAGATTGAATCTGTTCCAATCTTAACAATCACACATAGAACAAAGGATGTAGACACAAGCCCCTCAAATCCCAAACTACAGCAAAGGCAAGGGATTCTTGACATCCCATTAGGGATGTTCAAACTGTTGATATAGGCTGCATGAAGGCAAAGAAGGCAACCGAGGAGAAAACGAAACTCATGTAACAGAAAAAAAAGTTCTCACAAGTGGTTTTTGATACAGAGCAAGACAAAAGCCAAAATAATAAAATATTAGGACTGAAAAGAACATCAGATTGAAGGTGATTCATTGAGCACCATCCTTATTATGAAATGCATTATTAAAAAGTGAATGAAGTAGACGTTGTTGAAAGTTTAGTTATTGACATGAGGAAAAGCATGATAATAAAACTGCAGGACAAAGATGATATGGAAGCTACTTGAAAATGGGTGTGGTGTGCATGCCTGTAATCCCAGCAATCAAGAGGCAAGATGATTGCAAGATTAAGGCAAGAAGATTGCAAGATTAAGGCAAGGCTGGGCTACACAATGAGGCACTGTCTCAAAAACAAAGCAAACAGTAAAATGGGAAGAAACACCCACAGAATAAGAGAAAACACTTGTAAATCATATTTTTGAAAAGCGACTATAATTCAGAACATAGGAAGATTTTTTTACAGGGGCTGGCTCAGTGGTAGAGCATAGGCCTTGTAAGTGAACGGCCTTGCTTAACTCCTCAGTACAGCATAAGTAAAGAAACACTTTTGCAACTCAATAATAAAAAGACTGACAACCAATTTTTTTTGGAAAAAGATTTAGATTAATGTTTCTGGCCCACAAGCACATGATAAATGTTCAACATCATTAGCCATGAGGAAAGCTCAAGTCAAAACCCCAGTGAAAAGTATTTGATATCCATTAGTACAGTTACATTCAAAACGGCCTAAGGAGGGTTGATGAGGAAGTGAAGAAGTTAGTATTCACTGTGGAAACTAGAATATACTTCTGGTGGAATATGCAATATTCGATACCTTTAGAAGCAGTTTAGTAAAAGCTGGACATCAGTGACATGTCTGTACTACTAGATGCTCTAGAGGCTGAGATAATAGGATTATAGTTCAAAGCAACCCCAGGCAGAAAGGCCTACAAGACTCCATCTCCAATTAACCAGCAAAATGCTGGGCTAGAGGCATGAGTCAAGTGGTAGAGTCTAGCCATGAGCAAGGAAGCCATATGAGATCATTTAAGACCCTGAGTTCAAGCCATGGGTGCACACACACACTCAAGTGGTTCAAAGCCAGCCGAGGCAGAAAAGTCTGAGGGACTCTTATCTCTAACCAGCAAAAAGCCAGAAGCAGAGGTTGTAAAATGGCTCCAGTGCTGAAATGCCAGACAAGTGAAAAACACAAGCAAGATTTCAAGTTCTGGAATTCAAACACCAGTGCCAATACAAAAATAACAAAATAAAAACAAAACCAGAACTACCATATACTCCAGCAACTCTACTCTTGAGCATACCTGGAGGAATGTAAGTCTAGCTATAATAGAGTCACTTACTAATGCGTTTTCATCCCTCGCTATTCATAATAGCCAAGCTGTAGAAACAGCTCAGATACCTTCCGATGGATGGAAAAAGAAAATGTGATGCATACACACAATGAAGTGTTATTCAGTGATGAAGAAGCAGGAAATGATGTCATTTTTAAGGAAATGAATGGAACTGGAGAACCTCATGTTAAACAAAGTAAGTCAGGTTTAGAAGGGCAAAGGCTGAATGTTTATTCTCCCATGTGGATTCTAGACCTAAAAGATAAACATCTACATAAACACATACAGCTCACATAAGCGTGTTGGTGTTATACATGAGTTGAGGGAGGGATTGGTTAAGAGCCTCCTGTCCACTTGGGCACTGCTTCCAACTTGGAAACTTCCCTTCTTGCATATTGGAAGCCACTGCTGTTTTAAGTCTGTGGGCCAGTTAAACTCTCACTTGCTGCACAGGCTGCCCTATTTGTGCCCTTGGGTTGGTAACAAGTTACCCGTGTGGTGTTTTTCCAATGTGCCTGATTGTGGGGAGTGGGGAACCAAATAACTCCCTGTTTTCACAAGTGGTGGAGATTTGAGGGAGTCCGGTGCTCTGCCTGCAGACCCTCGTTCTTTCAGAATCTGTGCAGCAGCTAGTCACCCTGTGGGAAGGCTGGGGCCAAGGGATGCTGTGTGAGCTCTGGTTCTGTGTGCCAAGCTCTCAGCTCTGTTTGGCAGCAAGTTCTCAAAGTTACCAGGTTTTAATTCTTAAAAACCTTTTGGAGGGGCTGGGAAGGTGGCTCAGTGGTAGAGTGCTTGCCTTACATGCATGAGGCCCTGGGTTTAATTCCTCAGCACCACATAAGCAGAAAAAGCCAGAAGTGGCACTGTGGCTCAAATATAGAGTTCTAGCCTTGAGCTGAAGAGCTGAGGGACAGAGCCCAGACCCAGAGTTCAGGCCCCACAACCAAAAAAAACCCCAAAAAACCTCTTGGAAAAATGAATATTTAAATGCTGATGTTTTCCTTAAGATTGAGCCTGCATATAGGCAGAGAGTTTTAATATACTCTTTCTTAGGAACCAAAGATCAGAAATTAAAACTCTTCTGATATGACTATGTAAGTTAGTGGGATGTACTTGCTTCAAGATTCTCAGTAATGATGGTAAGGAGTGAGGTAAGACTGTACTGTAGGCACTATGAGTTTGTTTTAATGCACTTTGTAAAAGTGTGGATATAAGGAATTATACTTCAGAAGGTACAAATGCACTTCATTAGTAACATTATTATTAAATATCCATATACTGCTTTCCTAGTGTTGTTAAATGTCACAATGCACCAAGAAAGATGGTCTAACTTCTGTCACCTGGGGCAGGATGATCTGGACATCAATCAGTATCTGTCTATAGTGTCATCTCCAGCCCACCTGGGTCTGATGGCTGGGCCATACAGCCCATTTGTACATTTCCACTGCATATCCCTTCCCCTAGTCTCTTTTAGGTGGTTGCTATTTGGGGAGACTGTCTAGTTTACTCAGAGTAGAGGATTTGTTTTCTAGTCAACAGATGCTTTCAAGAGGTAATTTAGCTGTCAATGAAAAATGAATAAAAGGTGCTGCAGATTCTGTAAGATTTCAGCAATTCATGGAAACTCTGTTGTTATTGAATGTGTCTCCCTCTCGGTTGCCGAGGGAACTGCATTTTAATGTCACACATCAAGCCGTTCATTCCTGAATGTAATTGTAGTTTATCTGATGCCTTGGTTAAAGCTGTTCAAGTGTTTGGCTTATGGCAATATCACTCATGACAGTGAAGGAGGCTCTGAAGCAGTTTTAGTATTCTTTAAATCTTGCTAACTTGTTAAATAACCAGAGAACAAATCCTATATAAATGGAAATAGCTTTGTTCCCGGAAGTTTCTAGGAAGATCCATGTGAATCTGTAATAATCTGATGTTTCTAAGACTGTGACTTGCTCTTTGCAGAGTAATGGTCAGCCATGATGCCTCATCATATAGCGAGATGAAGCCATGTACTAGATACACTGCTGGTCTCTGGCAGTCTCTGCTAGATGCCTACTCCAATACTTTTCACCTCTTCTTCCTTTGTTAAAAGATCTTCAAATTTATTTAGAGAGGCAATGTGCCTGGACTTCACTGAGAACTAAACATTTTCAATTTTCACAGCTACAATGGCCATGTATATACATAGCTCTTTCTGTCCAAAGAATGATCAGTGTTGTGGATGGCATTTCTGTGAAAGGCCTTTAAAGGGGGCAGATAGTGCTCATCTGAGAAATTCCCATATACCCTTCACATCCCTTTTTTTTCTGGGATTTCAGAGGCCATACCAGAAGTACATTAACTGTTTTGTGCCAGGGGACCATAGGCACATGCTTAAGATGACTGGGCTCTCATCTCTCACAAGATAGTGAGTCATTCTTGGACCAAATTCTTTTTCTCACACATCTCTATTTGCCTAGTCCTTCCTACCACTTCCTGTCTATTTATTATGTAAATTAGCTTATCATTAAAGCCCTAGTCTGTTTCACTCTTGATAATCATGTAGCTTCTACCCTCAAGAAAGACTTTTACTTATCAAATACAGACTTCTCTTCTAAGAAGAATGCTGTACTAATTCACACTAACATTTTTCCTCTGCTACCTGTGTTGTCTCAAAATCTTGAAGCTTCTCCAACAAGCTTTTACCTTCTGTTGAAGTTCTATCATTTAGTATCTGTGGAAAAACCCACATATGCAAAAAATATATAGATTGAGTTTACCCAAAGCCCTAACAATGTCTCCATGCTCCATCTACAAAGTACACCTGTCTAAAGTACAAAAGTCTAAAGAATATGCTCATTTGTAATAATATTATATGTATTCGTTTATATTCATCTTGTTTCTAGAAAAACATTCTTAACCAAAGTGCAGGCCTACTCAATTATCAAATTGAGAGGAAACCTAGAGACAAAATGCTTGACTTTTATCCCGTAGAGGAGTATTTTTGAGGAGAAAAGCCTCAGAGTTCCTCAGTTTCCAACACAAAGGTTTCCATTCAACCTCTGAAGAGGGTTGGCTTTGGCTTCCATGTAAATTGAGGTACTGGGGGATGAGGGAGGCCCCAAAGGAACTGGGGAAAAGGATAATCTCAATAACAATAGTAAATCCTAAGGGTCCATTTATGTATGAATGTATGTATGTATGTATGTATGTGTATCTATATATGTGAGTGTATATGTATGTTGTGATTGTGTTGCAAATCATATTGAAATCTACATAGAATTACAAAGGAAAAGGCAGTTGTAAAATCTGTGAATGAGAAATAGTTCAATTGTAAGATCAATGAGAGATTCCAGAATGTTAACATAAAAGTGGGTTTAAACAGTATATTCCCAACTCCAGTCATTTGCATACCCTCTGGTTTGTACAAGCATCCCTCCCTAGTTCTAAGGATATTTTTAAAGCTCTAGGATCTACCTCATATAGTCAAAAACTAGGAGGAAAGTACACACCAACCTTTAATATGTTATTATCACCAACCTTGAATACATTCCAAAGAGAACAGGCCCTTTTGTGGCCAGATTGTGGTATATACTATCAAATGGAAATCAAGAAATTGACCAGAAGGCAGGGAAACTCAATCATCTACTCTCTAGAGTCCTCTCTCTACACTTCCTCAAGACTAAGAAGAAAGCCACAGCTAAATGCCAGACTAGCTTTATCTTTACATGGGAATCTGCAGCAACAGAGTGGAAGAAAAGGATCTTTTATAAGAAGCCTCTGATAGGTTCTGGCTCGGGTTTTGGCAATTGTACAGAGAAAGAACATAATATGGTGTTCTCATATACCTAGGTGGCATCCTGCCGGGTTTAGCCATTTTTTAGAAGCCATACAACCTTAATTTTCATCCTTAGAAAATGGGCCTGACGCTTTGCAAAGTTACTGAAATGATTTTTAAGGTATCTTAATCTAGGCACCAGTGGCTCATGCCTGTAATCCCAGCCACTTACTCTAAAGGCTAAGATCTGAAGTTGCAGCTCAAAGCCAGCCCAGCCAGAAAAGTTCATAGGGCTCTTACCTTTAATTAACCAGCAAAAAAGCTGGAAGTAGAGCTATGGCTCAAGTGGTAGAGTGTTTAGCCTTGGCCAAAAAGCTAAGGGATGTTGCTCTGATCCTGAGTTCAAGCCCCAGAACTGGCGGGTGCGTGCGCATGCATGTGCACTCACATGTACACACACATATACACACACACACACCATAGTGAAAGCTTCTGCAGTATGGGCAAGGAGTATGGTGAGGGGAGAGAGGATTGTTATACAGATACAGTTTTGTGATAAATGACTGGGCTTTATTATTATGGTGTGGACAATTTTCAAAATACAAGTAACATATTTTGTTAAAGTTGAAAGAAAATGTATGTGCCAGATCTAACACTAGGCCTTGCAAATTCTGCATGCTCAGAGAGTAGCAGTTGTTTGCCATTCATTGTAGATGCCAAGGCTCACTGAAAATGTGTAATTGAGAAATCAATCAGAACAAAGTTCAATTTTAAAACTCCTAATAGGGTTGAGGGATGCTCAGTATGACTGAACAGGAAGACAAGAAATCCAGTGATACAATGCTTGCCTAGTATGATGCCTTAGGTTGAATCTCTAGCACCACAGAAAGAGAAAGAGAAGGAGGAGGAGGAGGAGGAAGAAGGAAGAAAGGAAGGAAGACACTGCAACAAAAATCCCAATATTTTGAGTTTCTATGACATACCACTAACAGGTTATATGGGATTTGAGTATTGTTATTGGTATAGGATAAAGATATAACTGGAAGGAATGTAAATCCATATTAAATACACAGAAAAGAAGAGAAATCCTGCTACATAGTTCTCTTCTGGTTCCTATTTCTTATTGGACATGGCCTAAATCCTTTCTCTTTTATATGAGAGATCTACTCATTGCTTGAGTTTATTTTTAAATTAAATTTGAGCTTCCATTAATTAAAAAATAAGTTTTCCCACTTAAAAGTTGGATATGCTATGCCTGGTAAATATCACCAAACTTTAATTTCTAGCCTGGTTTCTTGAAACCCATGAAAGAACACATTTAAAATAAAAATCCTCATGGATATAATTTTCTTCCATGATCCAGCTTTCCAATTAATTTTAGTAGAGGATTGTATCAGTTTGAGTCTACACTGCACGTCAGTAAGTATAGGATTCCATAAAGTAGATGGATAGAAGTGTGCCAACTTATCTGAACCTTTGCCATTGCCCTAACCCAAACTTTCTAGTTTGACTCTTTCTAGAGTATAGGAGTAAACCAAACTTGAACAAGACAAGCCAAGTTCAAACATGTCAAATATGTATGTTTTCACTTATATGTGGGATCTAGACCTAAAATAATGGTGGTAGTGAGTCATGAGTATAAACAGGGAACTATTTAGGGAGGTGGGGATGGGGAAGGAGATGGTACTGAGGAGAGGGGGTAAAGAGCATAATGAAACCCAAAAAAACACTGTGAGGTGAAGGGCAAAGAAAAGAGATTTATTATATGGCAGCCATACGAAGATAACTTATGTACATCTTAAGCCATCTTCAGTGTATACACACAGAGCTTTAGATTTTTAGAGACAAAAAGTTGAGGAAATGAGGAGAGACACATGCATAATTATTAAACAACCCTTGTTAATGTGTGGCCTGGTTGTGTGAAGCCTGAACAAAACATGGTAATTTTAGGTTTGGATTCCATTTTGTCCGGGAAATGTGTCACCAACAACCCTTGATCCCCTAGGGCCCAAATTCCAGGAACAACCCTCTACAGTAAATTCCACTAACTACAACTCATCAGCAGATAATAGGAAAAATCCAAAGTTCCAGATGTTCCTGCAAGTGAAAGACCACTCAGTTGCAGCTCAGACCATCTGCTTTAGCCAATCATTTTGTAGAGCATCAACTTCATGAACCAGCCAATCCTCAATACCTGCTTGGTTCCTGCAACTGGTTAGCTAATCATCTTTTAGAATTATTTTATAATTTTCCCACGGTGTGATATAATTTGTTAAGTGTTGCAATGATGCATAGAAGTCCTTAAAAAAACCTATAAAAACCCTGCTAGAGGAAGGGTTGGGCTCTGAACTCTGACCCGCTGTGTCAGGGAAGGTTTGTAAGTCTGGCTCCAGCTCTAATAAACCACTCGGCGCCGGCTCCCTGGTAGTCTTGGGAGGAGGGGGGGTGTCTTAGGCCTGGTACTTCAGCTGGGGGCTCGTCTGGGATTCCCCAAATACAGGGACCCAGAACCAGAGAGTCTGACACCGGTCAGTTTGTCGTGTTAGTCTAGTCTGTCTGTGTGTTGTGTTACTGTTCTGTTTCTGGGGCCCAACTCTGAATAGGCTGAGGCACCTAGGCAATGGTAGGTAGGTTGCCAGCTGGCTTGGGTCCTGGAAGATGTTCCAGGCCCTTCTGAAGGAGCATAAAGCTCCTCATTCTGGAGAGGGTGAGCCCCTCACTCTGGAGAAGCAGGAGCATGGGCTCCTCATTGAGAATTCTGACAGGGCTGACGTCCCCCTTTGGTTTGGCGTCAGGCTGACATCCCCTTTGGTAGTTACCTCCAGTTGACAGGAGGAATTTGTTGCTTGTCTTTTTGTGTGTCAGTTTTGCTTTTGTGTCTGTCAGTTGCTTTATATTTCTGTGTGACAGACGATATGGAACAGACCCGAACCACTCCCCTTTCACTTTTGACTGACCATTTTAAAGAGGTTGAAAGGAGAGGACAGGACTTAAGTGTGAAGGTCAGAAAAGGGAAATTCTATAGTGCTGTATGGCTCCAACAAGATCTTAGCCTCAGGCCTTAGCAGGGGGGAAAAGGAGAAAGTGTCTTAGCAGGGGGGAGAATCTGCGAGTCTGAGGGGACAGCTGCTTGGGACTCATTTCCCTTGCCCCAAGATGACTGGGAATTCTCTTCCACCTTGGAAGGCCCGAGTCAACATTTGCAGGAATCTAAAAGAAAAAAAATCCTCTAGAGGTGAGCAGAGAGGGTTTGAGTCCCCTGATAAAATGGATTTGATCCCACTTATAAATGTTGAAGAGATGTTGCCCCATTCACTGAGACCTGATTTTTGTCTTTGTGGTGACTTGTCTGTCTTGTTTACTTTGGTGTATTTTCTGTTCTATGTTTTCTGAGGTAGGGAAGTTCTGGGTGAGAGTGGCAGGTTCACTCAGTAGTCTCTGCATTCAGCTTGCTGAGTGAGAGTGGCAGAGTTCTGGTAGGGATGAGCTGGGGGCCCATTAGTCCCCAACTTAGCCTTCAGTTGTTGTCTTGTTCTATTTTAGAATTGGTACCAGTTTTAAATGTGGATCCTTGGTTTTTGTGTTTATTTGTGTTTTTGTTATTTATTTGAATATCTCTGGGGAATAAAGTTCCAGCCTCAGGCTGGGCCCAGTCACAGACCTGCTATCTCCCCCTCCCTGTGGGGCATGGAAGGTTGCTGGATGGGTTTGGTTCTCTGCATGCCTCAGGCTGCAGAAGGAGGCTGCCAGAGGGGAAGGTGTAGAAGGTGTGTCCTGACAATGTAACATTTTTGTAAAAGGTTCTTACCTAAAATTGGGTAAAAATCATGCCAGTTGAGTTTCAGGTGACCCCTCCCCCCAGCCTTCCTCCAACTGAAGGCATTCAAAAAGGCCAATTGGTAAAATACCTGGCTAAACAAGCAAGCCCTGGGGAAAAAAAAAATATGGCCTAGAAAAAGTGCTTTGTTAAAGTCTTGTCTTAAATTTTTGTCATCTGCAAGAGTAAGATTGGCAAAAAAAAAAAAATCTCTTGCCACTAAATTTTAGAAAATGTACATACAACTGATTTTCATTTTGCACACTTTAAGATCTGTGTGAGTGTGTGAACACGTTCAAGATAAAAATTGTCAGCATGCTGTAACAATTGGCTAAGTTTAAAATTCAAAAGCTTATGAGGTTTAGACATTACCAAAAATTTTTAAAGAATTTTCACATTGTTTTAAATGGCTTTTAAAGGATTCTTTAACTTGAAAATTAGAAATCTGGTACCTTAAAATCTGGTATTTTAGCCGGATGCCGGTGACTCACACCTGTAATACTCACTACTCAGGAGGCTGAGATCTGAGGATCACAGTTCAAAGTCAGCCCAGGCAGGAAAATCTGTGAAACTCTTATTGCCAATTAACCACTAGAAAACCAGAAGTGGCGCTGTGGCTCAAGCGGTAGAGTGTTCGACTTGCACTGAAGAGCGCAGGGACAGAGCCCAAGCCCAGAAGCCCAGAGTTCAAGCCCCACGACTGACCAAAAAAAAAAAAAAAAAAAAAAAAAAAAATCTGGTATTTTAGTTTTTTTTTTTTTTTTTTTGTCGGTCGTGGGGCTTGAACTCTGGGCCTGAGCGCTGTCCCTCAACTCTTCAGCTCAAGGCGAGCGCTCTACCACTTGAGCTACAGCGCCACTTCCGGTTTTCTGGTGGTTTATTGGAGATAGGAGTCTCACGGTCTCTCCTGCCCGGGCTGGCTTTGAACCGCGATCCTCAGATCTCAGCCTCCTGAGTAGCTAGGATTACAGGCGTGAGCCACCAGCGCCCGGCTTCTGGTATTTTAGAATGCATAAGGCTGTTTACACTGTAATCAAGTTATCTGGCTTAACAAAACAAGTTACTTGGCTGTTTGGGATTTAGTTCCCTTTGCTAAAATTTGGGGATAATATTAGAAATGTAAATGGAAAGGTTTGTTTAACACTGTCAAAGACTTTACCTGTTCTGTCTGTCTAAAACTGTGTATTTCATTCAAGGACCAAGGGAAAAGAAAAGGGAAAAACTTAGAAGCCAACAGAAGACCTATATTTCCCGGTGAGGGGTGAACAGGCAGAAGTGCAGCTCAGCCGGTCATGCATGGTGGGACAGGCCCTGGGGTGGGGGGAGTCCATGCATCGTGGAAGAGGGCAAGCTGGCACAAAGGCAGTTCGTCTAACCCTAAAGAGTTGGATTGGGTGTGTGCCCATTCTATAGGAGGAGCCAAGTGGCCCATCTTTGTCCTGTCCCTTTTCCTTGCAGATAAACACTGGAAACATGATGGTAAAAATGAGTGATGTGGTGATCTGATTGGTATTGCTAAAACTGCCCCTTGAATTATTAAAATTAAAAAGGTCTTAAAAAGAGGGTTAAAAAAGTTTATCTGTATAATGTGATTTGCTCTCTATGATATTCTGCAATTGGATTTTTTTTAAGGCATAAAAGTGTTGGGGAGGGGTAAAATAAAAAAAATAAATAAAAGTGTTAAGTCTAGCTTCTTGGTACAGTGGTGGTGATTGTAATTCTTGCATTAAGGAAAACTGTCATTTGAGTTTAAAAGTTTTAATGTGTATCTGTTTTAAAACAAGCAACCAAGAGGCAATGAGTGACACTTGGCCTCAAGATTTCAAAATGCAAATGAAAACTAAAGTATAAAATACTAAAAGAGATTAATAAGAGGCTGAAAGAAAATTAGGAATGGATTTCTGGATATAAAGTTTAAAAGTAAAATTGTTCTTAACATTTGCTTCAAAGTACAAAAAAGAAAAATTAGGATTACCAAATTGCTTAATTGCTTTTTCAGTTTGCTCTTTTAGGGTTTTTGTAACAGTTCCCAGCAGGTCCACAAAAAGGAGTGAGGATTCTTATAAGTTTGTTAGATGTAACTTTGGCTCTTAATAAGTTTCATGTAAGAGCATGCTTAAAAGTGACTTCTATGTTGACTACCTTGTTGCTTTTGATTGGAGTAAAGTGGCCTTTTATAAGACTCATTGATCTGCAAGATGGTTCGAAGCCAGCCTGGGCAGATCCAGAAAGATGCTTTTGCAAACCAGAGTGCTAAACCAGCTACACCGCTGTAACCGGAGAAAAGGTCTGTGCATTTGTCAAAAGTTAAAATATTGTTCCTAATGATATCTAACCCTGTTAACCTCTTTGTAAAATAGGCTAAGGTTATAGGTTCCTGGCTAGGTAGGATCAACGCCCCTGAGTCAGCTTGAAGAAGTTACAGAAGATGAATCTTTGCCCATCATCCCCTTTTAACATCAAGGGACCAGAGTCACTTTTGAAAAGATGTGGCAAAATAGACAGAAGGAAAAAGCATGGGAAATAGTAGTAAAATCCTAGCCTTATTAAAAGAACTATCTAGTTTAAAAAACATTGTTATCTTGGTAAATTGTCCTGGGCCATTGTCTAAATGGTCTTAAAAACCAGTGGGGCCACAGCCTGCCAAGTCTGTGTACTGTGTCCTTAACCAGTCTGTGTAGGAATTTGTAGCCAAGCACAAGGTGTGACAGTCCCTTGGAGCCACTGAGAGACCCTGCTGCTGCTGCTGCTGCACACCCTAATGAGTAAAGTTCAATGACAGCCTGACAGTCACCTGGAGGAATTTATGAATACATCTGGCATAAAATTAAGTTAACTGTGATATACAGTCAAGACTGGCAGAAGAAAACACGAGGGTCTTAGAAAAATTGCACCAAGGGCTTCGCAAATGTCCCACTACCAACCTGGATACTGGATGGTTTTACATCCCTAATGACTCTGGCTGGACCCCTGATTATTGTTAATTCTGATACTCAAAATTGGTCCTTGCATGATTAACAGGCTATTAACCTTTGTAAAAGAGTTGGTTAATGTGGTCTGGGTACTGGTTCTCAGATCTCAGTATCAGCCCATAGATGAAGTTAACACAGAACAGATATCAAGGGACCATGATTGGTCCCTTAGTCACTAGTAGAGGGAGGAATGTGAAGCATGACCAAAATATAGCAATTTTAGGTTTGGATTCCATTTTGTCCGGGAAATGTGTCACCAACAACCCTTGATCCCCTTGGGCCCAAATTCCAGGAACAACCCTCTACGGTAAATTCCACTAACTACAACTCATCAGCAGATAACAGGAAAAACCCAAAGTTCCAGATGTTCCTGCAAGTGAAAGACCACTCAGTTGCAGCTCAGACTATCTGCTTTAGCCAATCATTTTGAAGAGCATCAACCCTATGAATCAGGCAATCCCCAGTAACCTGGTTAGTTCCCGCTACTGGTTAGCTAATCATCTTTTAGAATTATTTTATGATTTTCCCACGGTGTGATATGATTTGTTAAGTGTTTTAATGACACCTAGAAGTCCCTAAAAACCCTATAAAAACCCTGCTAGAGGAAGGGTCGGGGCTCACAATTTCTGACCTGCTGCTTCAGGAGTTTGTGAGTCTGGCTCCAGCTGGAATAAACGACTCTCGTGCATTTACATCAGCGACAGCTCCCTGGTGGTCTTTGGGAGGTCTTTGGCCTGGTACTTCAGTTGGTCCTTGTTTTAGTTTTTATTTGGGGAGAAGTTCCAGAGAAGTAATTATGGCTATTATCACTGATCAAGATAAACAAGTTATTGTTGCCTCCTGGATGGTCTATCCTGAGGAGGTTTTATTGTTCCTTAGGGAATGCAAGATGTCATAAAGATGTCCTCAGTCAGCCCTGTCTTCCCAAATTCCAAAGTGACTGAAAACTTACCACAGAATGGCTTAGAGCTGAGACATGTGCAAATGGAGGCAGAAATGCTAAGCATTTCTTCTGCTGTTAGTAAATATGTGGGCCCAGCAAAAGCAATCTTTAAGTTCTTGTTACAAAAGTATACTGTATGCAACTGTAGAATGATCACAGTGAAACTCCCTTACACTATTAATGAATGCTAATGAAAATTATTTTAAGCTGGTACTGATGGCTCACATCTGTAATCCTATCTACTAAGATCCTCAGATCTAAGGATAGCAGTTTCAAGCCAGCTCAGATAGGAAAGTGTCCATAGACTCTTATTTCCAATGAACTTCTCAAAAACTGGAAGTGGAGACAGTGCACAGGCTCTGAGTTCAAGCCCCATGACCAACAAAATAATAATAATAGTAATAATAATAATTTAAAAAATAATCACACCCACACTTCACCTATAGAACATGAAAACTATCATTTACAGAGAAGCAAACATCTTTAAACAGGATCTCAGGGGAAAAGTAAGACCTACTTTCAGTCATTAGCTGAAAAGAATAGATCAGCATAAATTGCTGAGCTTAAAAAAAATTAAGTAGGATGACTGGTGGGACAAGGGACAAGAGAAAGGTATTAGGAAATAGGCAAGTAACAGTACTTCCTATTTGTGGTGTCACAGAAGCGTCCCAAAGCTCTGCAGAGGTGACAATTGTTAGTCCCATGGTGAAAGGGAAGAAACTACTTTTCACTTACAGATGTCAGCCATTAGTTTGGACTCCAAAATTTGAGCATGACCAATCTAGCCTGCTATTCCCCAAAGGAAAAACAGAGAGTCTTAGTATTTGCAATTTGTCTTCTCAGATACAAAGACAAGAAAGAAGAGCTCCCTTCTGACCCCTGATTGGCTCCGGAAGACCCAGCACTGATAGCCATGAGTCTAAATGCTGATCTTTACATAGGATTTGTCTCCCACCAAACATTTTGTCTCAAAACCCCAGCATCAAGTCAAACTCCAGTGAGGGCCCACTAATTTTTAAAAAAAATTTTATTGTAAAGGTAATGTACAGAGAGATTACAGTTACATATGTCAGGTAATGAGTACATTTCCTTTAGAACAGTGTTATCCTCTCCCTCATTCTCTCCCAGTTTTCCCCATCATTACTTCCCTCCCCTGCCCCAAGTTGTAGAGTCCATTTCCAATGTAGTGTCTAGTGGGTTTCACTGTTGAATTGATTCACCCTTTGTTCCATCATTTCTGTACTTCCCCTTCCCCTCCCCAAGTCGGATAAGCTTCCATATAAGACAAAGAGTACAAGAATCAGTGACAGAAAGGAATAAACCAAAGAAAAAAAGGAAAGAAAAAAAAGAACCACAAACAGTACAACTTAAAAAAACCTCTTGCTTCCATTTCTTGGAGTTTATTTTGATAAGCATTATTTTATATGATCATATGGCACATAGTTATTGAGCCCTTGTGATCCTCACCTAAGAATATCTTCCTTTGTTTTCACTGTGATTGTTTAGACTGCTATTTAATTAATTAATCATGTCCAGGTGCAATTACTTGTCATTTACTATCTATTGGGTTTACTTGTAGATTTTAAATTCTTTTTTTAAATTTTATTTATTTTTTACCCAGTGCTAAGGCTTGAACTCAGGGCCTGGGCACTGTCCCTGAGCTTCTTTTGCTCAAGGCTGGCACTCTACCACTTGAGCCACAGCATCACTTCTGGCTTTTTTCTGTTCATGTGGTACTGAGGACTGGAACCTAGGGCTTCATACATGCAAGGCGAGCACTCTACCACTGAGCCACCTTCCCAGCCCTTACTTGTAGATTTATAGGCACAGTCTAGTTATTACAAATAAGGGAAACCATACAGCCTATGTTTCTTTGGGTCTGGCTTACTTCACTTAATATAATTTTCTTTCCAAGTCTTTCCATTTCCTTATGAATGGGCAATGTCATTCTTTCTGATGGAAGCAGAATTCCATTGTGTATACATACATACATTTTCTTGACACATTTGTCTACTGAGGGACATCAGGATTGATTCCATATCTTGGCTATGGTAAACAATGCTGCAATGAACATGGTTATGCTGGTGGCTTTAGTGTAGCCTAGTCTGTGGTCAATTGGATAGATGCCCAGAAGTGGGATTGCTAGGTCATAGGGAAGCTCTATGTGTACTCTTTTAAGGAACCTCTGCTTTCTAGAGTGGTGGTGTCAGGTCTTCATCCGTCCCACGAAATACAGATGGGTTCCAAGGAAAGGTAAGTGCACCACTCGCCTTCCCCAACCTCCCTTAACCTGGGAGACAATCAGAGGCAGGGGGGAGTCAAGTCAAGCAGGAACTCCTTTATTAACACACAGCAAGCACTTTTTAAAGCACAAAGACCGGGGTGGCATGGGGAGGAAAAGGAACCAACCAATCACTGTAAAAGGTCACACCCTATCATGCACCTAAGCTTCCACGAGCTGTTTACGCACTAAATGTAAACAAATCAGGCTCTGCTCACTCAACTCCCTCTCAGCGCCATCTTTGCTGCCCATGTGCCCCACATGGTGGAACAAGTTTACATTCCCACCAGCAGTGTAATAGTGTTCCCTTTTGGCCACATCCCCCCCAGCATCTGTTACTGTTAGTTTTCTTGATAATGGCCATTCTAACTGGGGTGAGGTGGAATCTCAATGTTGTTTCAGTTTGCATTTCTTCTATGGCCAGAGATATTGAACATTTTTCTTCATATGTCTATTGGCCATTTATATTTCTTCTTCAGAAAAGTCTCTCTTTAATTCTTTTTTTTTTCTGGGTCCAGTCGTGGGGCTTGAACTCTGGGCCTGGGTGCTGTCCCTCAGCTCTTCAGCTCAAGGCTAGCACTCTACCACTTCAGCCACAGCGCCACTTCCAGCTTTTTTCTTATGTGGTGCTGAGGAATCGAGCCCAGGGCCTCATGCATGCAAAGCAAGCGCTCTACCACTGAGCCACCTTCCCAGCCCATAATTCTTTAGCCAATTTATTAATTGGGTTGTTGTTTCCTCGAAGATTAGTTTTTGGGAGGTTACATTTTTGAGTATATTTTAGATATGAGGCTCTTGTGTGTGCATAGCTAGTAAAGATCTTCTCCCAGTCTGTGGGCTTTCTATTTATCTTGCTTGCTTTGTCCTGTGCCATGCAGAAACTCTTCAGTTTGATGCAATCCCATGTATCTAGTCTTTCTTTGATTTATTGTGATTCTGGGTCTTAGGAAGTTTCAACCTGTGCCAAGGAGCCTTGGTATTTCCCCTATCCCTTCTTGTATATTTTCAGGGTATCTGGTCTTACATTGAAGTCTTTGATCTATTTGAAGTTGATTCTGGTACGTGGTGATATACAAAGATCTAACTTCAGTTTTCTGCATTTGTATAACCAATTCTGCCAGCCCATTCATTTCTTTATCATCAGTGTCACCTGTCATTTTGCTCAGAGGACCTGCCCATGGTTGGTCTCTTTCCTCATCTCCCTTTTCGCAGAAGCTGTCTTGCTTCTAACTTTAGCAAAGGAGAGTCACTCACTTCAGGCATCCCATATCTTTCTACTGTCCTGGGCACCCTGCAAAGAGATAGCCCAGTACCTTGGCATCTGTGTGCAGAGTGTGTGCCAATAGTGACTAGGCAATATGCCTTTTTGCAAGTCAAATGATTCTCAATTATTTCTTTTCATCAAACATACTAGTTATATTGCCAGCAAATAGATTATTTCATCTATTTTTTTTCACATTACTTACTGAAAACAAAGTAATCAAGGATTGTTACTTCCTTCTTGTTCTCTTCTATTCAATACTTATACCAAATGAAAATAAAATAAGAATATAGAGTTCATTCTGATCTTGACTCGGTCCAACAATAAACACTATTTGTGACTACTTGAGGGACTGTCACTAAGGAATTTATTTTTGCCAGGCATGGGTGGCTAATCCTAGCTACTGAGGAGGCTGAGATCTGATGATCACAGTTCAAAGACAGCCTGGGCAAGAAAGTCTATGATTAACCACCAAAAAGCTTGAAGTAGAGCTATGGCTCAAGTGGCAGTTTTAGCCTTACACTCAGTAGCTCAGGGACAGTGTGTAGGCCCTGAATTCAAGCCCCCAGACAAGTGCACGCACACACACACACACACACACACACACACACACACACACACACACACACACACAAACACAGAGTACAGGAAAGAAAATTAGAAATCACGTATTCAAAAGGCCCTAGGAAATGAGTTAGCAGGATGACCTTAGCAAATAATCTTATTCCTTTTTATTCTCTTCCTTCTAAATCTGTCAGCTTTAATATAAAACAAGAACAAGAAGCCTTTCATCCAAAATTTAAAAAACTTTGCTAACTGCTGTTTGTGTGCCTGCACCTGTCTGCTCATTTATTTGGTGGCATCATTTCCTGGTGATCAATAAGGTTATTTGCCTCTGGACATAGTTTCCCAGCAACACACATCTTGAACCAATTCAGGTGAATTTCCTCTGTCATTTAGAGTCACCTGGCTCCCCCATCAAGTGGCTCTCTGCAAACTTTTCATAAATATTAGTATTATATCTGCCTAAGGGAAATGAGCAAATGTTATGTTTATACACTATCTCTCTCCTGGGATTGTATTATGCCAAACAAAGAGCCATCCTCTGAGGCCGCCACCTGCCATTTGAAGGCTGCAAGAGAAGTGGATGTTTTCATACCATGCAAACAGAAGGAACAGATTAATTCCCAGGGTTTTCTGATCCTAAGGAAAAGGTGCAGTTCCCTCATGAATACTCAACAGCCGTTAGTAGTCAGAAGAGACCCTGGAAATATTCTGACTTTCCTATGTCAGGGTCTACCCTGACATTTTCTTTCTCTCCCGTGGGAGCAAGCTCGCAAGCACCTTTAAGGCAAAATGACAGTCAAGTTATTGCCAAGCCATTTAGCAAACAGTCTGAGTTTTCCATGCGTTAAGTGTAAATATTCTTCATTTTGAATTCCCTTTATCCATCCAAGGCAAATTCACTAGAAAAAACAAACTTAGGTTATTTAAATCCTTACAGGCAGGACATTTACTTTGTTATTCATTAAGTGTCTTTTTGTGAGTGTGAGGCAGGCTTATCATATTTTAATAATGATATAACTTTTTATTAGAAAACAATTACTTATAAAAAAGATTAAAATTCACCATCTCAGCACATTATAGTTTTCCTATACATGAACAATTGTGCTTTATTTTATTTACATTGTTACAGTTCATTAATAATTTGCTTTATTACCATTCTATATAAAATTTTTCATACTACATAATGCCCCCTTTTTTTATTGGTCAGTCATGGGGCTTGAACTCTGGGCTTGGGTGCTGTCCCTCAGCTCTTCAGCTCAAGGCTAGCACTCTACCACTTGAGCCATAGTACCACTTCCAGTTTTCTGGTGGTTTAATGGAAATAAGAGTCTCACAGACTTTCTGGCTCAGCCTGGCTTTGAACCATGATCCTCAGATCTCAGCCTCCTGAGTAGCTAGGATTACAGGCATGAGCCACCAGCACCAGGCTCATAAGGTCACTTTTTTGTTTATTTTTATTTTTAATTCATGAAGTGCCACTTTAATTTTATAATAATTAAATCAATTAATTTTTAAACTTATTTTCTAAATCATACATTGAAAACATAAAATTGTGCATGTTTTTGTACTTGTATGCATTGTAAACTGTCTAAGGTAAGCCAGGTGCTAGTGGCTCATGTCTGTAACCTTAGCTACTCAGGAGTAGCTGAGGATTGAAGTTTGAAGTCAGTCATGCAGACAAATCCAAGAGACTCCTATCTCCAATCAACTAGCAAAAAGCCTAAAGTAGAAGTTGGGCTCAAGTGGTGGAGCTCCAGCCTTGAGTAGAAAAACAAAGAGAGGGTGCATTGGTTCTAAATTCAAGCTCCAGTGCCTGCACAAAATAAAGTATTACAATAAAGTCAAGCCATCTCCCCAAACATCATTTCTTTATGGTAAAAACCTTCAAACATCCATTCTTCTAACTTATTGAAATGTACAGTACATTATTTATAGTCACTATTCTATACAATAGCACAGAGAAACTCCCTGCTCTTATTCAATTATAACTCCCAACCCTTCCTCCTCCTGCTCTTCCCAGCCTCTGGTAGCCAGCTGCTATTCTACTCCCCACTTCTATGTGATTAGCTTTGAGATTCCACATGAGTGAGATTAGGCATTACCTGTCTTCCTGTGACTTATTTCACTTACTGTAATGATCTTCAATTCTCTCCATTGTTGTCACAATGACAGGATTTCATTCTTCATTTATAGGTAGTCACATTTTCTTTATATAGCCACTTTTAAAAAATGGTTTCTTACTATCCAGGTAATTTGATTTAAAAAATCTCTTATTAGCAGTAGAATACGTCTTCAACATTTAATATTTCTCAGAAAAAATCATTAAAATGAGTCTTTTTTCAGGGCTATACATTGGTACCAGTGTGTAGATGAAGTGGATCATTCCTGTAATCCCAAATACTTGGGAGGTGGAGATAGAATGATCACAGTTTGAGACCAGCTTGGGCAAAAATTATTGAAACCCCCATCTCAATCAATAAGCCAGGTTTGGTGGTATATAACTGAGATCTCAGCTACATGGGAAGTATAGACAGGAGAATTGAGGTGAGTCTGGATCTAGGCTAAAACATCAGACACTAAGTGAAAAATAAGGCAGAAAAATATTGGGAGTATGGCTCAAATGGTAGAAAGCCTGCCTAGAAATCTCCAGGCCCTGAATGCAAACCCCAGTGCCACCAAAACCAAAACAAGGCACAGCAAAAATGTGTCCTTTGCTTCTAAGCTCCTTTCTCTTCATCCTCATCTTGTATTTATGAAAATATAAAGCATCAGGATATCACAAATCATGTGGCCTCAGATAAGTTACTCAGCCTCTCTAAACTCAATCCTCTTTATCTGTCAAATAGGAATAATAGTTTAATGGCTTCAGTTAAAAAGATCTGAGACCAAATGCTAAGTAATCAACAATCCTATTAATAAACAGGTATATGTTTTGTTTGGCCAGGGCTGGAGATCAAATCTAGAGCTTCACAGAATGCTAGCTGAACTACGCCGTTAGCACCTATGTGTATGTCTTACCTCCAGTCAAAATGAGTGAAAAGAGAAATGTTAGAATAACAAATACCAAACTAGATACTCATGGCCTATGTGCAGTGGCAACCTAAAGAAAAATGCTATGTGCCATCAGTGGAAGTATTATCTTCTGACACAGCGGTGCCAGGTTTGCCTTTGTCAGGAACTGCCAGCCTCTTTCTGGCAGAGCCACAGACACACAGCAAACAGCCCTGTGCCTGCCTGGGTCAGCTCAGTGCCCCAGGCAAGCCTGGCTAGCCTCTCCTATCCATGATCAGGACAGTCTACCAGACAGCACACAGACAGTTTCCTGTTTCTGTTTGCCTCAAGTATCAAAATGCTATTCCAAACAAAATTTTGTCATGCATTCTACATTTCAAATGGGCTGTAAGTTACTTTTCAAAGATGCTACAGTGGGAAGAAGGGGAAGAAAAACTATTTGAGATTTGTATTAATTAGCTTACATTAGTTGTACAAGAGGGGGTTTCACTGTGACATTTCCATACAGCCATACAACATACCCCGATCAAATTCACTTCTTCTCCATTAACTCCCTACTCCCCCATCCCCATTCACTTTGTTTACCAGCCAATGTCCCACTGATACCCGCACCGTGACAGCACCTGTTTTACTTTTTTATACAGTGGTATTAATTGCACCAAAGGTAAGATTGACACTTTAATTTTCATTCTTAGTTTTAAGGAAATTTGAAAACAGTCATCAGAGAACTTTCTATACACTGTAACCTTTAACCTCCTAAATACTAATGCTTGCTTCATTGCTGTTATTTTGAACCAAAGAAGAGAAAAGGAAAGATGGAGGGAAGAAAGGAAGGAAAGAAAAAAAAAGAAAAGATGAATTGGTTCTTTTTCTCTTCTGCAGCAAAGCAAGATTGATTCTTTTTTTTTTTTTTTTGTCAGTTGTGGGGCTTGAACTCTGGGTCTGGGCACTGTCCCTCAGCTCTTCAGCTCAAGGCTAGCACCCTACCAAATGAGCCATGGCACCACTTCTGACTTTTTCTGTTTATGTGGTGCTGAGGAATCAAACCCAGGGCTTCATGCATGTAAGGCAAGCACTCTACCACTGAGCCACCTTCTCAACCCACAAGATTTATTCTTGGCCAAAGAATAAGGTGGCTGGGCACAGGTGGTTCATGCCTGTTATCCTAGCTACTCAGAAGGCTGAGATGTGAGCATCGTAGTTCAAAGCCAGCCCAAACAGCAAAGTCTGTGAGACTCTTATCTCCAATTAACCACCAGAAAACCAGAAGTGGCACTGTGGCTCAAGTGGTAGAGTGCTCAACTATAGCTGAAGAGCTGAGGGACAGTGCCCAGGCCCAGAATTCAAGCCCCATGACAGACCAAAAAAAAAAAAAAAGAATAAGGGAAGCAAAGTTGGCTATGGTACCACCTACCACTGCCACACCCCCATAACCTCCACACTTTGGAGACTGAGGCAAGAGACTCATGACTGACTTCATGTTATTGTCTGACTTCTTCTGTATATCCTCAAAGATCTTTTTTAGAACTAGTCATGTCACAGTGCCTTGATAGCTATGTTGTCAAATTGGCCAGAAAAAAATGACTATTTTGATAATTATTTTAAATATTATTTCAAATACTCCAAGCATCAAATATTTCATACGGTAGAGATTACTATAGCTACAGGGATGATCAAAGAGTATGATACAGAGGAATTGGGTTGGTTAACATACCTATTTCCCTCTTATCCTTTTCTTCCTCCTTTTTCTCTTCTATTATCTCCTCCTTTGTTCTTTTTCTTTCTCTTTCTCTCAACTCATCTCAAACTCACAAGCTCCCTGCCTTCAGCTCCAAACTGCCAGGATTTTCTGGGTGTGCACTACCACACCTAGCTTATGGTATATTCTCAATTAATTTAACTTTAGCTACAGTATTCCAATTTTATGTGGCATGTAACATCAGATGCAAAGAGAAGACAAAAGGAAAAGAGAATCAGATCGTGATGGTTCATACATTAGTATGATCTAGGACTGTATTCTGCAATGGCTTTCACAACTATATCTCTTTCCTGCCCATTCAATTCCTGCCTGTCTCATCTTTATCCCATCCTAGGAATGGGCCTTACTAGCTCCATGGGACACAAAACAACCTTTGGCCTCCACCTGCACCGTGTGGTGCATGGCCAACAGGGGAATCTGTGAACTGAAGTTCTCTGAACAAGCTACATCCATACTAAAGATACTGCAGACTTCTTGACTGTGGCTATGAGAGTACCTTGACTATGGAAAGATGGAATATATAATAGGTCACAGGCAGGTCAGAAAGAATTATCCTGAGCAATTTTAGGTCTGGTAGACATTTATTGTTACTTTTGTATCTGATCTAACATTGTTCTAACTAATAAACTTCTTGGAGTTTATCATTAAGCTTCATAGCTCTCCAGCTTCCACTAACCCTAAAGGCAAGAATGCTACAGATAAATAATATCTGAAGTCCATAGAAAACTCTACAGCATTGCTGTAGGCTACTTAATGCTCCCTCTAATGTGATTGGTGTCTTGGTTTATGACTTTCTTTCTGTGGCTATAAAAATTCAGATAATCTCTTCCACAGTGAAATATGTTATTCAGAGTAATTTCAGTCTGTGGTCCTGGTCACTGATGTGACAGAATAAACTTTTTTTTTTTTTTAATTTCATTGAAAGCAGAGTCACTATTTTATGACACCATCAATGAAATGTACATAACTTCTTCATCTTACAAGATGGGGAACAGAAGCCTTCACATTTTTATGACTATGGGGAGTGAGTCAGGGTGTGCCCAGAATTCCTTCTCTCCAGAGTATCATGGTCACAAGCTGCTCTGTGGAGTATTTTCTCCCATATGGTATAGAATGGGAATTTTACCTTTTACTCCACCAGAGTCCTTACTCAAATCCCTTGTCTTTTCCCAAGTTGTTAATACATGGAGATCTTGCCTTGTCCTACCACTTGCACGGGCCCTCAGCCTGCTCCCTCTGTGTCAGTTTTGTAAGAATATAGAAACCTGGAGTACTAGGATCTGTTGTGGTTTTCTATAGATACTTTTTTCATCTTCTTTAGCATCTGTATTTTTCTCATCTTTAGCACCTAGCCTTCCATCAATTGCCAAGGATAAAAAAAAAATCAGGGTATTTCATATAAGTTCTTGATCAACTGATGAATAATTATGCTCATACTAGGACTTGAACTCAGGCCTCACCCTCTCCCTTTGCTTTTCACTCAAGGTGGGCATTCTACCTTTTGAGTCATAGCTCCACTTCTGGCTTTTTCCCCCCTGGCTAATTAGACCTCTCAGATTTGTCTGCTGGAGTAGGCTTCAAACTGGAATACTCAGATCTCAGCCCCCTGAATAGCTAGGATCATAGACATGAGCCACCACCATTGCCTGGCTTTTTTTTTTTTTTTAATTGTATGCTTAGGTAATTTTGGACCCCAGTTCCCTATAGCAACAGGCTGGGGTGCAACCATGTCAACTCTGCTCTAAGGCTTGAGTGGATTTTCAAGTCCTGTAATACAGAACTATAATTAATCTCTGTGGCTCTAGCCCCATATCTCACTCCTCCCATAGCCTGAAGCTCTTCTTTCAGCTACTGCGGGACAGAGTGTGACTTTTCTTGCTGTAGCTCCTCCTTATGTATTTCCCCTTGCTGTTTCCACAATGTAATGTGTGGTCCTCTCACCAGAACAGCCTGCTGGCATCACTGAGATTCTCTTAGAAATGCAGAATCTCATGCCTCATTCAAAATCAACTCAATCAGAATCTGCATTTTAACAAGCTCCCCAGATAAGTGATTTGCCTACTATTTGCCGCTGGTCTGACTCTGCTGTGATTGGTTGACTTTAAAAATAAAATTTGTCTTCTTCAATGAATTGAATTCTCTCAGGCATCAATGTCTCCCTCCTCCCCTTTTACTTATCATTGATTCTGTGAATTTACTTTTTTTTGCATACCTTTGCCATTACTTAATGGGACGTTTAGGGAGACAAAGGGGTGGGGATTGTGTGGTTGGTAATTCAGCAAATGGTTGACCAGTTTTAAGAGACTTGTCTTAAAACACAATGGTAATAGAAAATCTTATCTGTTTACTAGTTTGTGTTTGCAGCTCTCCCCTCAAGAGCACAGATGTAAGGGGATGACAGATGTTGATTGTAGTGGAACAAGCCTGCAAGCTGAGGTCTCGCAATGTCTTTGGTTGCTTATTCTGCACCTGGAAAAGACAGGCAAGCTGCTCCCTGTAAGGAAAGGGGCAACCATCCTGCTAGAAATACCAGCATTGAATAAGCAAATAAGAAATGACAATAGAGAATGAATAGGTCTGTAGAGAAGCTCAAAACCATGTTTCTCCATTGTTCTGCTATATATTTATTTCTAGAATTACAACCACCACTGAACATTTGTCCCAGCCAATCATGCTTGGATTTGTAGACATTAATGTCAAAAATGATTCACAGATAAATGAACCAAAAAGTTGATGAGAAAAGGTGCTGATCTTTTCACCATTCAGGGGTCTTGAGCCCTATCTGGGTAAAAATAAATGACTTCAATAAGATATTATACCATGTAGATTTTTTAAAATAGAAACTGGATAATCACTACAAATAGTTTAAACTGGTAGTAATTCTCAAAACTGACTGCACACTGAAATCATCAGGAAACCTGGCTCCCACCTGGAAAGATTTGATTTCATAGTGCAGGGAGTGGCTGGGACATAAAAGTCATTGCCCTGTGCTGCTAAGGCTGGTAACTAACAGACTTGAACAAGACAGACAGACATGGTATTTCACTTCACCAGGTCTGGAGGTGGTATTGGAAGCCAAGCTTTAGGCACTCAGTAATATCATCAAGGACTCAAATGCTTACTAACTTTCTCCTTAGCCATTCTCAGTCTAATGAGTTGTCTCCACTCGCAGACAGAGATGGCTGCTTTGTTTTGAACATACAGGATTAAATGGAGAATAAAATACATTCTTGATTTCTCCAAGCTGGAGTCAAGAATATAAATTTTCTCTCACCCACTACAAGTGCCACATTATAGTTTCCCATTGCTAGTTTTAACACATCCCTGCCTACCATTTCTCCCCCCCCCTCCCAGCATTTCTCAATATTAACCCTACACAGCTATAGTATTAATATCAAAACCAAGAAGCTGAAATTGGTACAACCTATAGAAACTATTCAGATTTCACCAGTAGACTTGTGTGTAGCTCTGTGCAACTTTACACATGTAGCCTTATGAAATCACCACTATAATCAAGATATCCAATTCTACCATGATCATGGCTTGAATATTAAATGTTCCCCTCAGGCCTGTCTGTTGAATGGTTGGAACCCACTTGGTGGTGCTATTTTGGGGTGGTTCTGGAGACTCTAGGAGGTGGAGCCTAGCTGGATGAAAAAGTCACTAGAAATAAGTCCTTGGCGGTATCTTGTCATGGGTTTCTCTGACTCTGTCTCTGTTCTTGCTTCCTGTCCACCAAGAAGCAAACACATTGCTGCCACAATGTTCTGTCCAAATGCATAGGACTTACATCAGAATGGACCAAACCTCTCTGAAATTGTAAACAAAATACATCTATCCATCTTTGTTTCCTGAGGTATTTTGGTTGCATGATGAAAAAATAATTGTTGCCCACTGCTTTATAGCCACATCCTTTGTCTCTTCTTCTTTTACTGGTAACCATTAGTGCTTTCCACCTCTGTAAGTATCCCATGAATGTTATCAGGTAGTATAATCCTTATAAGATTGGCTTTCCCCACAAAGCATAATGTTTAATCCAAGTTGTTGAGAATGTCAATTTTTTTTTCTTTTCTTTTTTTGTGGGGGAGGGTACCCGGTGGTGGGGCCTGAACTCTGGGCCTGGGCGCTGTCCCTCAGCTCTTCAGCTCAAGGCTAGCGCTCTACCACTTGAGCCACAACACCACTTCCGGCTTTTTTTCTTTTTTCTTATGTGGTGCTGAGGAATCGAACCCAGGGCCTCATGCATGCAAGGCAAGCGCTCTACCACTGAGCCACCTTCCCAGCCTGTCAATTGTTTTTACTACTGAGTAACACACTATGGCATACACATATCATTATGTAACCGTTCACCTGTTGAGGCACATTTAGTTTCCAGTTTGGGAGTATTACAAACTTGCTGCAAACAGTTATAAGCAAGTTCCTGTGTGGGACAAAAATTCATTTCCCTGGGATAAATGGCTAAGAGTAATTGCTAGGTTAAATTCCTACCAGCAATATTCATGTAATCCAGCTTCTCGGCATCCTCACTAATAATTGGTGTTTTTCAATGTTAGTTTGAGAGTTTCTTACATATTCTAGATAACACAGCTATTATTTTTAATCAGAGGCTATAACATGTCATTTGAGGGGAAATGATGTAATGAAGAGACTCTATCTCAGTGAACCACATTAATACTCCTCCCTCTTAAGAAAAACTGTCTAAATCAATTTCAAGCCAGCTGCCGGCAGAAAAACACTTTATAGGAGACCAGATCTAACCCAGGGCAAAAACGTCTATTTGCCATTAATCTGTTTCACACTATTCAAGTGTGTGTGTGTGTGTGTGTGTGTGTGTGTGTGTGTATATATATATATATATATATATATATATATATATATATATATATATAGTAATGACTTATCTTTCAACTATTCTGAATGGATTGTTCTTTCAGCCTTTTCAATATGACTTACAATAGACTCAAATACATTACTGTAAGAAACTTTAAAAGCCACATAGGGTTAATCACAAAATTTCGTTGAAGGACACTTGGTAATGTTTCAATTACAGCAGGAGATTGGACTTATTGCTAAGAAAGCACTGACATATGAAACTGACAAGGCATGTCTGGAAACTTCAGCCCTTCAGCAATAATGGGCATGAACTGATGGTGTTATGCACTGGTAAAACTCCTTCTTCCTCAGTGGGGACTCTTTTCTTCTTTTCAACTGTTTTAACCAGCCCTCTAGTGTGAATCCTAGTAACTAAAGCCAAATCAAGCTGACACACAAAACAAACTTTCACCAGCCTTTTTAATATCTGCATCATGTGTAATTTTTATTTGTAAGATTTTGTTTTTTAAGTTTTGACCACTCTTGACCAAGATTTTTCTAGTTTAGTAGACTTTCAAAGAACCAACTACCAGCTTTTTTTGTTTACTTTCTAGTCTACCAGCTTTTGCCCCTTATGATGTCACAGATTAGACAGAAGTTGAATCAATCACTAAGGACCACCTTCTACTACTCTAGCCCAAAGCCACACTTCACATTCTAGGTTATTTTTGTCCTTTATCACCAGGGAGCATAAATTTATACTACACGTTGGTGTAAGACTAATTATAGTTATTAATAGAAATATATCTAATCATATAGAAACCTTCCCAATTGCCAATGTTTGTGCTAGAAATTTTTGTGCTTAAAGCTATTGTTGGGGCTGAGAGTATACCTTAGTGGTAGAGTGTTTACCTAGCTAGCATACATGAAGACCTAGGTTCAATTCCTCAGTACCACATAAGCAGAAAAAGTCAGAAGTGGTGCTGTGGCTCAAGTGGTAGAGTGCTAGCCTTGAGCAAAAGAAACTCTGGAGCAGTGTCCATGCCTTGAGTTCAAGCTCCAGGACTGGCAAAAAAAAAAAAAAAAAAGTGCTGTACCACTTGAACTACAGCTCCACTTCTGGCTTTTTGGTGGTTGACTGGAACTAAGGGTCTGATGAACTTTCCTACCTGGGCTGGCTTTGAACCACACTCCCCATATCTTGGCCTCCTAAGTAGCTATGATTACAGGTGTGAACAACCAGCACCTCACTGAATTTACTTTTAGTGTACCTTGAACTCAAGAGAAGGGCTGAGTATAGCTCAATGACAAAGCATACCTACCATGTGCAATGTCTTGGGTTCAATCCACAGCACTGCAAACAGAAATAAAAAACAAAAAGCAAACCTCAGCAAGCAGCTGTCTTTTAAGCTCCTAACTTTATAAAGTGGAGAATTTTCTATTGTACTTCTCACTATGTGGGCCCTGGGCTTTGTCTGCTGTTTAGTTTTCAACTTTAATTGGACTGCCCTCATAATTTATTGCCTTTGCCTGCACAATATGAAGATCATGCTTTGTACCAGTCTGGTAACTGACTATTCTCAATGATAACTGTTACTCATTTTCATCATTATCTACCTTTGTCAGCACCTCAGGAGGCTCATACATCTTCTAGGGGGTGGTGGCATATACTCAGGTATGAGAGAAAGCTGATGGAGAAATTCAGCTACTGCTGTTGAGAACAGACACAGGGTAGAATCATGTCAGGGTATTAACTAAAATTTTTTTTTACTGTACTTGGTCAAAACCATATGTGATAAACCTCCAAATAAGGTCAGCTTACTATATAAAGCTATGAAATAAGCTCCAATGAGAAGTTTCTTTTGCTTTTGGAGAATGAAATTAAGTACCTATCAACTTTCTATTGTATGCAATACAGAGCAGACTGTATTACTGGTATCATGGTAATAGTTAGTATATTAATTTATTCCCACATACACTTTACTAGTAAGTTCTACTTTTCTGAAAAACAACAAAAAACAAAAACAAAAAACCCCCCAAAAACCTGGGGGGGTATATTATCCTATACAGCAAAGAATTAAAGATGTTTCTTGGTTTCAAATTTCTGGTTGATAATTTAAACCAAATCTATATAAAAACCTTACTTCAAGCTGGGCGCTGGTGGCTCACACCTATAATCCTAGCTTAGCTACTCAGGAGGCTGAGATCTGAGGATCGCGGTTCAAGGCCAGCCCAGGCAGGAAAGTCCATGAGACTCATATCTCCAATAAAACACTAGAAAACTGGGGGTGGCGCTGTGGTTCAAGAGGTAGAGTGCTTGCCTTGAGCTGAAGAGCGCAGGGACAGCGCCCAAGCCTAGAGTTCAAGCCCGCAACTGACAAAAACAAAACAAAACAAAACAAAAAAAACCCTTACTTCAAAGAAAGTTAAAGACTTTTAAAAAGAAAACTGAAAGTTACTATTGTCAGGTTTCTAAATATCTGGAATACAACCTTAAAGGATTATATCCTTAGAATTATATACTTGGTGTAAAAAGCATATTGAGTGAGACACTGGTAGCTCAAATCCGTAGTTCTAGCCACTCCAGAGGCAGAGACCTGAAGATCTCAGTTCAAGGCTGGTCAAGGTAGACAAATCTGAGAGTCTTACTGACAATTAACCAAAGAGTACACGAAGTGGTAGAGAGCCAGCCTTGAGTAGAAAAGCTAAACCTAAGCACAAGTCCTTGAGTTCAGATCCCAGCATAGACACACACAAAATGATTTGAGGAAATAAAACACATGCTTACAAACATGCTTTTCAAAATAGTATAAACAAGAATGATAAAACAGGCAATAGCATAAGAAGAGCTATCATTTACAAAACATTACTGTCAGGAATTCTATGATCTTATTTATTTTACAGATGAGTGGACAGAAGTCAGAATGTGCCTTTGGTTATCCAGCTGCAAGGAAGTGAGTCCATCTTCAAGCTGGTACATGCTGGCTTCAGAATCTGTGCAGCCAATCACTGTGCTATAATATTTCCCAGTACCAGATACTAACTTAAAAAAAAATCAGAAATGTGGGGGGGGTGGGGGTGTTGGAGGGGGTGGGTGGGAGATGGGAAGGGGAAACAAAGAAGGCAAGAATACTTGATAAGAAATGTACTTATTACCTTGCTCATGTAATTGTAACCCCTCTGTATGGTATTTTCACAATAAAAAAATAAATTTGAAAATTAAAAATTAAAAAAAATCAGAAATGTATTTTTTTTTGCCAGTCCTGGAGCTTGACCTCAGGGCCTGGGCACTGTCCCTATGCTTCTTTTGCTCAAGGATACCACCCTTGAGCCACTTTAACACAAGAGCTACAGTGCCACTTCTGGTTTTGTTTTTTCTCCTGTTTATGTGGTACTGAGGAATCGAACCTAGAGCTTCATGCGTACTAGGCAAGCACTCTGCCACTAAGCCACATTCCCAGTCCCAGAAATGAATTCTTGCTTAATTACCAAAGATAAGGAACATTCTTTGGTTCCTGTAGGTCTAAATTTTCAACCTATTTCGTTCCTTTCAATATATTTGCTGTCCTTGATTTTGTGTCATCTGGTTTAATTTTACTACCCCAGTACCATGTGCTACCCTTAGACTGTTCCTTTTATATTAATGTCCATTTAAAATAGACAAGATGCATAAAACAACGATCCCTTATTGGTTCAAAGTAAAAAAGGAGAGAAATACTCTTTAACTATAACTACCTCTTACCAAGCCTCTATAGTCCTGCAGACGCTGAAAGCCAGGGTATCCCGCAGGAGCACAGGAAGTCCTGCACCGTGACACTCTCCAATGCCTTCTTTACTGTAGGACGATGTGAATTACACTGGTAAACATAAAACATACTGTATAGCAACAATTCCATGTCACAGAAATACCATCTTCAAGAAATACCAATCAAGCCAAGTTTGGAAACAAAGAGGTTTTATTTATCTAAACAAAACCCAAGGGATACAGATATTATAAAACAACTCCCAAACCATACATGAAAAAATGTCTTATCTACAAGAGTATTTACATGTTTAGGGTCCATACCATAAGACACGGTTGCAAAGGTATAGAATAGACAGTCCACGGTAGCACACTTGGAAGAGAACAACTGTGGCACTTTCTAGTTGGTGACATGAATATGGTGAGGAAGTCCCTAGAAGGTTCTGCCTGTTCAGGGGGGTTCATATCTTGATTTTGAAGGTTAAAAAAAAAAAATCAAACTCAATTCCTGGTGAATAATGGCCTCTATTCAGTAACTGCAATGCTTCTACTCTATTATGGGTAAAATAATTTGTAATTTTCAAAGACAAGAGTTTCACACTTTCACTTCTATCACCAATATAATTACTACATTATCCGTTATTGTCTTGTTTCAGTGGTGATAGAGATCACTCCTAGCATCTCATGCATGCTAGGAAAGTGTTCTACCAGAGCTATACCCTTCATCTCACCACAATATCTTAAAAAGGCAAACAGTTGTCTTTTAACACTTGATAAACAAGTA
Organism: Dipodomys merriami; assembly: GCF_024711535.1. Lineage (NCBI taxonomy): Eukaryota > Metazoa > Chordata > Mammalia > Rodentia > Heteromyidae > Dipodomys > Dipodomys merriami. The sequence continues at coordinate 143,101,393 of NW_027202270.1, read as the reverse complement.
TGTAATAATGCATTTCCTAAACATTAAAAGAAAGACCAGATTCATCAAAGATGAGCCCACAATCTATTACCACTAAGGCTACTCTCTCCCTTTACTCCTGTTTAAATGCAAAAGCTGACAGTTTCTGATTAGTGGAAACATCTAAACGTTTCTGCTTTTTAGGCATGTTCAGATTCTCCTTTGCTGCTTCTTTGTGGCTTTCTGTTTCATGACTTTCATCAACCACATATTTTCGCTTCTTTGCTTCAACCCCATCTATGGCAGTCTCTCCCTTGGCTTTGTTAGTCCATGCCTTTGAAAAATATTGGGAGAAAAAAGAAAAGACTTTTATTGCAATAACAGAGAAACAAAATAGAATTTACTTTTATTTTTCTGGTAACTTTCTTATATATAAAAATAGAATTAAGGGTTGTACATGTTAAGCAATTCTTAAACTATCTATCTAACAAAGAGCTGAAAACCAAAATCTTTAAAGAACTTTGAAAATGCAGTATTAAAACACCAAAAAACTTCATTTAAAAATGGATAGTAGATTCTGAATAGAATCTAAAAGAACTCTATGAAAGAAAACAAATATTCAATGAGCACCCAAGAATAATTCTTAATATTTCTTATCATCAGATGAATGGAAATCAAAACTATTATAAGATTATCAGTTTACCCTACTAAGAACAGCTATTATCAAAAAGACTTAGGGAATGAGAACAGTAAAGCCTGGAGCCACTGGCTCATGCCTGTAAACCTAGCTACTCTGGAGGCCAAGATCTGGAGAATGGATGGTCAAAAACAGCATAGGCAGAAAAGTACTCAAGACTCATGTCTATAAGACTCTATCTCCAATTAACCAACAAAAAGCCAGGCTGGAAACATGGCTCAAATGGTAGGAGACCAGTCAAAAAGGAACCTATTTGTAGGAGTAGGCACATGATAGAAATGTAAATTAACACAACCATGACTGAAAATGACAAAAACAAAAACAAATCAAAACTAGAACTACTCTATGATGTTGCAATTCTACTCCTGGATATTTCCAAAGGAAATAAAAACCAGCAGGTTGAAGAGACACCTACACTCCCAGGTTCACTAAAGCATTATTCACAATAGCCAAGAAATGGAAATAACCAACGTGTTCATAAGTTGATGAACAGAGAAAATATAGTCCATATATATGTCAGAATACTACTCAGTCACAAAAAAGGAATAAATCCTTGTCATCTGCAGCTATATGAAATTATCTAGGCATAGAAAAAACCAAGTATTACAGAACTTCTTGGTCAGGTTGGTAATATAGCTCAGTGACAATAGTGCTTGCCTAGTACGCAAAAGAGCTTGGTTTAACGCCCATCCCACAAAAGTGAATGAATGAATGAATTTTGATCCCCGGAAAGTTGGAAGTGGAATGGTGGCTACCAGAGGCTGGGGAAGAGCAGAGATGGAGAAGTGTAGGAAAAGGTTGATCAGTAGGTACCAAGTTACCATTATTAGATGGAAACAAGAAGTTCTGAGGTATTATTGGATACTGCAGTTACTATAAATATATATGAATATACTATATATAAGGTAACTATAAATAATGTACTATATATTTCAAAAAGCTAGGATTTTAAAAGATTTCATCATAAAGAAATAATACATTTGAAGAAATATTTTAAATCTGATCTAAGTACTTAAAACTGTGTACATAAATGGGAACATGATGCTTCATTAACATGTACTATTTCTTTTGTTTTTACTGTATCAATTAAAAAATAAACTTATAAATTCTTAAAACAATATTTTATAAAACCTATCTTATTTTATTTCAGCACCCCTTCAAAATCTACATTTGAGAGGCTGGAGGCCGTTCTAGCTATAGTACCTGCCTAGAATGTGTGAGGCCCTGAATTCAATACCTAGTACCTCAAGGGAAAAGGATTAAATTCTATTTCTATAATATTCTAATCTAAAAATCTGCTTGTAGTTAACCACATTAAATGCAAAATATAACTGCAGAACTTTCTGAGATAACTAAATTTGCATGCAGTAGCAAAACCTTGAGGGCTGGGAAGGTGGCTCAGTGGTAGAGTGCTTGCCTTGCATGTATGAGGACCTGGGTTCGATTCCTCAGCACCACATAAGCAGAAAAAGCCAGAAGTGGTGCTGTACCTCAAGTTGGTAGAGCGCTAGCCTTGAGCTGAAGAGCTGAGGGACAGCACCCAGGCCCAGAGTTCAGGCCCCACAACTGGCAAAAAAAAAAAAAAAGATCTTAAGCAGCCTTTACCCAGTTTTTCCAAGTGTTTTTCCAACATCTTGCTGATGTTTAATACAATTATACCAAAGTACTGATACTGATATAAGCCACAGGTTTACTTCTACTCACTTGTATATATAATTTTATTATATATTTGTGTCTATAACACCACAGTCAAGACAGAGACAGTTCGATTACCACAAAGATCCGTAATGTGGTCAACCCACCAAACCTCTAACTCAGTACCAGCCCACCACTGCTCTTTTTGAGGCAGGATAGACATACAAGAAGACAGGGTAATTTAAATAGCCAGCTCCCTGTTCATCAATTTTTATATGCTAATACACAAGAATAAGGAGACATAAAAGGTTTATCTGTAATTAAAAACCACATGTTGCCAGGAGTTGGTAGCTCACGCCTATAATCCTAGCTACTCAGAAGGCTGAGATTGGAGGATTATGGTTCAAAGCCAGCCTGGGCAGGAAAGTCCATGAGGTTCTTATCTCCAATAAACCACTAGAAAACCAGAAGTAGAGTTGTGGCTCAAGTGATAGAGTGCTTGCCCTTAGCTAAAGACCTGAGGGACAGTGTCCAGGCCCAGAGTTCAAACCCCATGACTGACAAAAACAAACAAACAAAAAACCCCACATCTCCAAGAAAGAAAAGTTCTAAGAGACACTAGTTGTACTTATGTTTTGGCTAGGCCTAGATTACATCTCCATGTTTCAGAATAATAACAAGCTCACCAAAGCCATTAGGAATTGCTGGAGGACATGACCACATGTATTCCTTCAGACAGAACCACCGTTTTGACTCCTTATTCTTCCTTCCTGGGAAGCAAGAAACCCTTCGCCTTTTTCCTTTCTACCCTCACCTCTCTCTCTCTCTCTCTCTCTCTCTCTCTCTCTCTCTCTCTCTTCCTCCCCCTTCTTTTCTCCTTCCCTCCCTTCATCTTTTCCATCCTTCCCTCTCTCCCTTCCCTTTACATCTTACTTTATCCTGTTATACACTAAAGTAAATCCTTGCTAAAATTTCTGCTTTGTAAGAATCTCCTTTCTGTGAGACACCTCAAAATGTTTTTCACATGTGGATCCCAAGGAAATTCATAGAAAAGCAAAAGTCCTGTCCCAATTTCCATATGAAAGGATGGACCAGAGTACAAGGGTTTCCCCCAAAAAAGAATATTTTCATGTGTAAGGAATATTCAATGTGCATGTAGATAGCATTTTAAAACATTTTTACTTGGCACCCATTTGTAAATAAAACATCTTTTCCTGGAGGTATTTTCCTAAGAGAGAGAGAGAGAGAGAGAGAGAGAGAGTATGTGTGTGTGTGTGTGTGTGTGGTTAGCTGCCAAAAAAAGTTAACCATCAATGCTCAATATAATTTCTACAAATCCACAAGCTCAAATCTGACATTTCACATTTCATATCCTCTCCACCAAGAGTTTTACAATGTATTCGATTTTCTAAAAATAGAAAAAAAGGCATTTCTAAGAATGTTTTAAGCCTGAGAAATTCACAAAGATCTCAATCTCAACGTAATTATATCTTTACCTTCCTTTCTTCAGTTGACAATGCTCTAAATCGAATCATTCCTTCTTTTATTATGTCTGCTTCCTCTGAAAAGTCAGGATTGTCAGACAAAATATTGCTTCTGTTTTCTTCCAACCACATCTGAAACCCAGTCTTTGGCCTAAAATAGTATATGAAAAAATTTCATATTTACTACAAGTTTAAAGTATTATATGACTTTTTAAATTAGTAATTAACATTAGTCTTTGTATACCAATATAAAATAAGGGAGACACACTTATATTTGTTACTATTCATATTATTTTAAGTTGCTTGAAGACAGACAACAGGATGAGAGAAGTAAAGAATGCTTTACAAAATCAATTCACAAGGATCATTTGATATTTTATTCTGTAAGTGCAGCAACCTTGAACTTTCCCTTTCAGCTCTTGTGAATAAGGCTCAAGGCCTCCAACTTCACTTATCCCTTCAGGAATGGTAAAATTCCTCCATTTCCCAGACCAGCTATTTAAAATCTTGCTGATTTCTCTCAAATCATTTATTATGCCCAAACCCTTGCTCTGACAGTTGATTGGGGTTCTTCCCTGTGCTATCATTATGTACCGCAGTAATACAGCAAATTTGTAAATTTTACTAGTTTCTACTTTCAACACAAATTCACATTAGGTCCTAAGCAAAGGTTCAATGCAGATATTTAAGCTTCTGAGCAGGAATTCTGCCAGGAATTTTTATAACTGCTTTGTGTGTATATCATAATCAACCCTATGATTTGGTAATAATTTGTACCTTCAATCTACAGACAGAAGAAAGCTCAGAGAGATAAGATAATTTAGGTGACACATAGAATCAAACCTTACACTCAACAATCAGGTGGTTTGACACCAGAGATTTAACATTTAGCTGTCCAGCTAGGTTATCTCCTACTATGCTAATGCTAAAAGGATCCTAAGTAGTGAGTTTAAATACATGACAAAGATAACAGAAAAAAAATGCTCATAATTAAAGTTTTAAATCCAAATAAAAACATGGGATACAAAATTGTATCTCTAATTCAAACTACATTAAGTATTAAAAAAAAAATCACTAAAAAGAAGTATAAGGAAAAAATTGGGCTAGAAGTGTGGCTCAAATACTAGAGTGCCTAGTTAGCAAACCTAAGGCTCTGAGTTCAAACCCCAGGACAATCAAAGCAAAGCAAAGCCAAGCAAAGCAAAACAAAACACAAACACACACACAAAGGAAGGAAGGAAGGAATGAGCGAAGGAATGAACGAAGGAAGGAACGAAGGAAGGAACAAAGGAAGGAACAAAGAAAGAAAGAATTAATCCCTGAAAATGAGTAAAACTGACTTATTTTTATCTAAACTTTAAAATTTTTACAATACCAAGTTACTAAAAAAAGCCATTAAGCAAAGCCTGGTGGTGAGCACACCTGTAATCCCAACACTAAGGAGGCAGAGGCAGGAGGCTTGAGGGTTCAGACAAGCCTAAGATGCATAGTTGAGAGCCATCTCAAAGAACAGACACAAACAAACACAAAACATTAATAGTATGACTAGAACTAGTTGCCCAGTTTCTGAAAATATATGAATTTCAAATAATCAAATAAATCCTATCTCCAGGAAAATAAAATAAAAATGATGCTAAAATCAATGTTAAAGGTTTTTGTGAAGCTGGATAGATAGGAAATTTGAAAAAAGCCACAGTCAAGAACTGAGACTAAAAAGAAATCGCTAAAAGATTTAAATGTTTTATATATGAATAAAATGCTACCCTCCTATATTTAAAGTTGCTCTAGGTAAGTAATTTTTGCTTCCCTTTCTTTGCCTGACATTCTAAAATCCAGGAAAGCCACACCAAAATGACTAAAATGCTCACAGTCACATAATCGTCCTTCTAGAACAGCAAAAGGTAAACTAATCCTTTTTAGAAAGTACAAGCAACCATCACAGCCTTCCTTTAGATGAGTAATTTGGTATGAGAGTAACATTAAAACCTTTTAGAGCCACTCAAACACACTGTCTCTAAGACTGGGTGAAAGGTTACCAGGTAACTGAAATTCTGTCAGAACTGACCTTTGGTTTTCAACATTTTGAGGACACAACACTGGGGCTTCAGATGAGGCATTTTTAGGGTTTTCTTCCTTCACTTCCTCAGTCTTATCGACCTGACAAGGTCTTTTCTGGAAAAAAGATGCTGCAGATGCCTACAAGAACAAACATAAGCATTTAATCTAGAAAGGTTGGTATATGCTTCAAGCAAATTCTGAAATATAGAAAGAAGCATTTATAATTATTTACAATTCTCATACTAATTACCAAAGTCTTTTGAGTTTTCAGCTGAAAATAAACATGTACATACACAAAACCAAAAATAACACCCATATTTCCAATTCCATGATTTTGAAATGAAGTTACATAAAACAGAAAAGATAAATAATAGATTGATTCAACTAATGATATAAACCTAGGGGCTGGGAAGTTGGCTCAGTGGTAGAGTGCTTGCCTCGCATGCATGAGGCCCTGGGTTCTATTCCTCAGCACCACATAAGCAGAAAAAAGCTGGAAGTGGCGCTGTGGCTCAAGTGGTAAAGCACTAGCCTTGAGCTGAAGAGCTGAGGGACAGCGCCCAGGCCCAGAGTTCAGCCCCCACGACCGGATCCAAAAAAAAAAAAAAAATGATATAAACCTAGGATGAAATGCACTTAAGAATAGGCAAATTCAGAATACATGGGGGAAGATTAGGGGAATATACTTAATAGTAATAAATAAGGATACATCTGGGAGATTTATAAGATTACAGAGAAATGGTAGAATCAGCTGAGGTGCCAAACAAGATGATCAGATAAAGATGTGAGTTATATTATCTTCACCATGGAATATTACACAGCCATAAAGGAAAATGAAACCATGTCATTCGCAGGAAAATGGATGGAATTGGAAAGTATTTAAGAAAGATAAACCAAGCTGAAAAAGCCGAATATCTTATGTATTTGCTCACATGTGGAGTTGGACATAAAAGCCATAGATATTCATGGACATGGCATATATATATATATATATATATATATATGTATGTTTATACATGATTCTAGTTATGAGACTATTTAGGAAGATGATGGGAGAGGAAAAAGAGATGGAGGGTGAATTACGCACAAAGTTAGCATAAAGAATCGCAATGAAAGCTGCTGACCATTAGAAAGGTAGGGAGCCAGAGTGAACAAGCAGTAGATGATTGTTCTGAGCAAGGTTTAGTCATGCACATCTGAAGCAGCATGGTAAAGCCTCTCGGTGCAATTAATATACACTATTCAAAAAAGGAAAACCTGAATGATGGGAAAGTATAGGCTCTGTTGAGGGGAACAGGTACTAGTGGGATGGGACAAGGCTAATGATGGTAAATAAGTGGTAGAAATAGTTTGCATGTATGAAAAAAGAACAATGAAACTTGTTACAATTATTTTAAGCCAGGCACCAGTGGCTGACACCTGTAATCCTAGCTACAGGAAGCTGAGATATGAGGATTATGGTTCGAAGCCAGACTGGGCAAGAAAGTCTGTGAGATTCTTATCTCTATTAACCACCAGAAAACTGGAAGTGGCTCTGTGGCTCAAAGTGGTAGAGCCCTAGCCTTGACCAAAAAAGCTCAGGGGCAGTGCGTAGGCCCTGAGTTCGAGTCCCACAACTGACCAAAAAAATATTTTAAGAAGAGAGAGTGGCCAGGCACGGGTGGCTCACACCTATAATCCTAGCTACTCAGGAGGCTGAGATCTGAGGATTGCGGTTCAAAGCCAGCCCAGGCAGGAAACTCTGAGAGACTCTTATCTCCAATTAACCAGAAAACTGGAAGTGGTGCTGTGACTCAGTGGTGGAGTGTTCGCTTTGAGCTGAAGAGCTCAGGGACAGCACAGTGCCCAGGCCCAGAGTTCAAGCCCCAGGACTGGGAAAAACAAAAAAGAAGAAGAGAAAGTGAATAGGAGACAGTGATAGGTGTGATAACTGAGATACATTACAAGCATGTGTGGAAATAGTACAACTGACCCTTCCTTGAACAATAACATATTCTAATAATTTTTTATGTGCACAGAAAGATAGGTACTTGACTCCTCCGGGATAGGAAATATGCACGTTTTACAATTCTGAAGTTATCCACAGTTGCTCACTTGGAAAACTAGCTACTTGGAAACTATAACTGTGAAGATTATGGTTCAAGGCCAGCCCACAATTGAGGTGACACTCATTTCAACCAATAAAAACTAGGGACACAAGTGCATGCACCAAGTATACACAGGAAGATTTCAGTCCAGGCCAGCTTGGGCAAAAAAGTCTCTACAGAGGGAAGCTGAACTCATAGATACATGCCTAAAGGAGACCTACATTCAAACCCCAGGATCATTATTTAAGATGAAAAGGACTGGGTATGTGCCTTAAGTGGTAGAACACTGGCTCAGCAAACAGTGTCTTGAGTTCAAAACTCAGTTCTGCTCAAAATAAGGGAGAGGGATAGATTCTGGAGCCAACTGGTTACTGAATCTACTTCCACAGCTAAACAACCAATGATATACTTCCCACCTTGCACCTGAAACACTGAGCAAAACAAACAGGATGCATGCTGTTTATTATAGATGTAGATAATTGAACAGTACCTGCTTAGACTTTGGCTTTGGAATCAGAGGCCTTATAACTGGAGACTTTTCGTTATTTGTTGCTCGATTAAATGCAGTGGATTTTTTAGATGATTTGTTCATAGTATCTAAAATGTTAGTTGACCGTGTTGAATTCACTGACATAGCTGGTTCTTTGGAACTGGCTGATACCTAAATAGGAAACTAATATTAGCGTTTAATGTTTAGAGAAGAAAGCAAAATTTCCAAGAAATTTATTTCTTTTAATTTCCGTAATGTTTGTTTTACAGAAATGAATACATGAGGTATATTCCAAATCAAGATTCATGTGGTATTTTCCAATCCCACATCCCAAAAAACCAGAGTTTTTCAAAACCATCAGTATGCAGAAAGTAAGAGATCCCCTTGATCTCAGCATCCTGATTGGCTTGGATTATAGGAGTAAGTCCCCCCGCCCCCCATACCTAGTTTCAGAATCCTTTCTTAAATTCCTGGCCCAAATGCTTTTTCTTTCTTTTCACAATGATCAGTCTTTAATGGCTCTGAGACAAAGAAGGATTACTTGGAAATGTTCCATTGCATGGACATGTTTTTAAATAATAGGAAATACCACTGACACTTCTAGCTTCCAACGGGCTAAGAGACACTGGGAAAATGTTATTGCTATAATCTCTCACAGACTCTGTTGTCTGGACCTTGGTCCCAAGTCCCACACCCACCTGTTACAGAACTTGCTTACCAGACTGGCATGACATGAACACATCATGTCACTGTGGGTACGAGTGAAGAAAATAAAGGTCTATACCAAGAAACTCACTGACTATGGAAAACTGGAAAACAACAATGAACAAGTCATGAAAATAACTGACTTCTCACTCACTTCACACTCAAGAAGGACTTGATCTCAAAGCTCTTTAACAACTTTGATGAGCTTGGTATCTGAGTGCCAAAGTTAGAATGGGCGACACAGACTGCTACAGATGCCAAATTGGAGTGAGCAGAATTGGGCCAAGATGGCAGTGATTGAATATAAAGGGAACTGCCTCCACTCCTGCATTGCAAAGACAGCAACCTTGCCCAGCTACTGCTGCTGAAGCTGTGACAAGACCACCACCAAAACCAGGAAGCTAGTTTCCACAGCTCCCACACAGCTGAACACTCCAATGCCCACAAGCACAAGCCTTCGACGCTCCTTTTAATGTCTAATACAGTTTTAATGGAGTCCAGAACCTTCTGAGAATCTAGATGCATTTCAGTTTGAATAACAGATAAAAGAGGAGGGAGGGAAGGAGAGAGGGAGGAAGGAAGGAAGGAAGGAAGGAAGGAAGGAAGGAAGCGAGGGAGGGAGGGAGGGAATTAAAAAAAATACTACTGGAAAAAGTTTACCTTGAATGGGTTTATTCGTCCTTGGTTGCTAGAGGTAACGGCACCTTTCACAAGAAAGAAACCCTCACTTAATATTATTAATATATAGATGAATTCTGACTTCTACAATGCTAAATGAAATACTTTAATCTGCATTATATGACAATATAGGTATTCTGCAACTTTAAAACTACTAACAGTTATAGATGACCTCTTTCCTACCTCCATGATGAAATGATGTTTGATGGAACTGTCCCAATTCTCTACAACAGAACACCCAAAATAGACCAACCTGTCTTTCTCTCCTGTTATTATGAACAGTGGGGCCTTATTTTTGTTGTTGTTAGTTGTGGGGCTTGAACTCAGGGCCTGAGTGCTGTTTCTGAGCTTTTTTGCTCAAGGTTAGTGCTCTACCACTTTGCATTGTTTTGAGCCACAGAGTCACTTTCAGTTTTCAGTTGGTTAATTGGAGATAAGAGTCTCAGGACCTTTTGACCTTTCCTTTCTCAGCTTGCTTCAAACAATGATCCTCAGATCTAAGCCTCCTGAGTAGGTAGAAACATAGTCATGAGCTATCAGCACCTGGCTAGTGAGGTGTTAAGCTAAGGCTTATAATCCCTATATTTTAAATCCATTCAGCCATTCTAAGTAAACTTAAAAGTACATTGTATCCATGTTTAAAACTATGAACAAAATGAAAAATATCATTCAATATTAGGTAACTTCCAGAATATTAACTAAATGAGGTACAAGAGAAAAAAGAAAAACAAAAAAAACCTCAACCTACTGATGCTTCCTTCTGCGTGGTTGACTTTTTCATCGTATTAGCTCAAGTCTCCCAACTTTAAAGCACAAACAAAAAACTGGCATAGTGGTTCATGCCTATAATTCCAGCAACATAGGACGTAGGAATTAGGAGGATTGTAGTTCCAACTGACATAGGACAAAAAGTTAGCAAGATTAAGCTAATAAGCTCAATTTGGTTGTGCATGCCTGCCATCTCAACTATGAAGGAGTTACAACTACGAAGATTGTGGTCCATGCCAGACTGGGAATATGAGACCCTATTTAAGAAGTAACAGCAAAAAAAAAAAAAGACTGACGACATGGCTCAAGTGATTGAGCACCTACCTATCCTTAGTTCTAACCTCAATACTGCCAAAAATAAAAATTAAAAAACCAAGACAAACAAGAAATAAACCTTCTAGTCCATATTCCTTTCAGCAACCATTTTCTCTCACATTCTCTATCCAGCCACATTAAAAACAAACAAACAAAAAACAACCTGTTAATACTTTCTCTCATTTCTTCTCTGCTCATACATCCCTCCATGCAATAATATAACTTCACATCCTGTACCGTGCAGAACCTCACCTTGCTAAGGCCTCCAATTCTGTGATCAAATCATCGTCTTATTTGGCTTCTCAATGGCACTCCATTCCACTTTTTCCTCCCTTGACTTTTGAGACTTCTTTTCCCATACTTAACCCCTTTCTCTCTAGACCAGTGGCCTCCATCTCTTTCAGTAGTTTTTTCTCTTCTATCTGATGCTTAAATGCTGAGGATGCCCTATCAAGTGTATATTCACTCAGGCCAGAGTAGTGCTTGCTCTACTTCTGCCAATTATTCCAACTTTGTGTTTCTAAGGCAGACCTACTTGCTTTAGTGTCTGACCCAAATAAACATTTGATCTACATGACACCTTACGTATCTCATAATTCATCATTATCTAAATTCATCATCTATCTAAATTTGTTTTTCCCAAGTGAACAGCACCACCATTCACTGAAGTACTTAAGAAACAGAGTCATTCTTCACACTCTGAACTCTTACACTCTACATTAGCAACACCTCTACAACTCTACCCTTTCTTTCTATTATCATACCCCCAGTCCCACAGCTCCTCCAGCATCCCGAATGTTTTCTCAGTAAACCTCAGATCTATTGTCAACATACATCCTTCCAGCTGGGAAGAACATCAAGGCAGGAATCAATCATACATGTCTGTTTGAGTTCTGTATTGCCCGCTTAGTGCATTTAATAAATGTGTGTTATCAAGTTTTACAAAACAATCTGATAAAAACAACAACATGAAAAACAACAACGAACAGACACTGAAGGGAAGGTTTATTTGAGTAGAGGAAGGATCACTTTAAAAACTAATTGCTGGGCTGCGATGTAGCTTAGTACCAAAGCATTTGCCTAGCAAGTGAAATGTCCTGGGTTTGATCTCCAGTACCAAAAAACAAAAGACAAAAAAAAAAATACAGTTAAGAAATTAAAAACTTGCTAAATTTTCTTGACATTACAATTTTACAAATATTTACCTGACTTAATAGCTGGTACATCAAATGTATCTGTACTTCCGGAGTTCTGTCCTATAATTAAGATAAACAATATGACGTGAGGAAAATAAAGTCATCCTTGATATTCAACAGACAGCAAAAAAGATGTAATGGAGAAGTAAGGGACATTTCTCATCTTTTACGGCCTTAACAATGTACATATCTCATTCTTTTACCCATTTCTTAGTACTTATTTTGTTGTTTGACTTAGTCTTTTTAAAGAATTACACCATTTGTGCTCTCTAAAGAGTCTATGACAGTTCAGTTAATTCATCTGTAGCCCCTTGCTTATCACCCAGTGTGTTTACTTTGTAGATACATAGGCAGGTTCAAGCTACCTCAAATGAGGGCAACCATGCAAGGGGCAAGGGGCAAGGGGCAAAAATGCAGGCAAGAATTCATTTGTATATCATAGAATTAAGAAATATATATAAATGAAGGGAGGGATAGGTCAAAGTGGGGGTAAAGATATAGAAGTGGTGACACATAGATCAAGATGCATTGTACACATAAATTGCTTTGTTAAATGGCCAAAAATCAATACATAACCTAAAATTAAGATAAATAAGGGAAGGAGTAGGATGGTAGGGGTGGGAGGGAGAAAATGTTGAAAGGGTGACATTAACAAAGATGCACAGTATTCATAAACTGCTTAGTGAATGGCAACTTCTTTGTACAACTACTTACAGACAATAAAAATATTCAAATGTATCTCACAGGGGGCTGAGATCTGAGGATCATGGTTGTAAGCGAGCTTGGGCAGGAAAGTTCATGAAACTCTTATCTCCAATTAACCACCAAAAAGCTGGAATTGGAGCTATGGTTCAAGTGGCAGAGTGCCAGTCTTGAGCAAAAGTGCACTGAGTTTAAACTCAGGACCAACACAGACACAGACACAGACACACAGACACAGACACACAGACACACAGACACACACACACACACACACACACACACTCTCTCTCTCTCTCTCTCTCTCTCACACAATATATCTCACCATGCTCTTGGAGTTCTGGTGTTTTCTGTGTATCATCAGCCTCTTTTCTGCTCTCTGTATCTTCTTCAGTTTGGTTTCTGAGCCGTGGCTGGTCCCACTCTGTAGCAGCATTACTGTAACTAAAAGACAATAATAAAGAGCTATGCAAAGACAAATGTAGTATTTAGATTGTAAAAGAAAATTCAAATAACTCTATTTTTTACCCAGCACTCAGCTTCTTTCTGAAATCCTCTTCCTCCACCTCCTCCTCCTCTGCTTGAGTTGCTGCTAGTTCAGATGCCTTTTCTACAGCTAGTTCACTAAGTTTTTGGGCCAATATTAATTTCCGAGAGCGAGAAGCATATTTAACAGCTAAATTCACAGCATGTTGAGTCATTAATTCAGCAAGTTCCACACAACGAAATTCTCTCTCCAGTTTACAAGAAAGCTAATCCCAAAAGAAGAAAAAAAACAACAAAACACCATATTAGGTCTAAAACTTTTTTGTTGTTGTTGGTTACGGGGCTTGAACTCTGCCTGGGTGCTGTCCCTGAGCTTTTCTGCTCAAGCCTAGCACTCTACCACTTTGAGCTACAGTGTCACTTCCAGATTTCTGGTGGTTAACTGGAGATAAGAGTCTCAGACTTGGTAGAGCGCTAGCCTTGAGCTGAAGAGCAGAGGGACAGCGCCCAGGCCCAGAGTTCAGGCCCCACGACCGGACCCAAAAAACAAGAGTCTCAGACTTTCCTGCCTGGGCTGGCTTTGAACCGCAATCCTCAGACCTAAGCTGAAGTAGCTAGGATTATAGGCATGAGCCACCAGCACCTGGCTAAGTAAAAAACTTCTTAAAAAAAAAAAAAAGATTCATTTGCAAGACAAAAGAATATGGAAATCCAAAAAAAACTTCTTAAATATTGACACTACTAGTAAAATAGGGAGAACAGTGTTTTAGATACTGATTATACATTTATACTGACTATAAGATGTACATTTTACACATTTTGATATCTATGAAATTTGAAGGCATCTTACAACGCATTGTAGGTCGGTTTGCTAAGCAATCTTTTTGTCTCAGCGGCTTAAATAAATAATGATGCATTTACAATTAACAGTAACTTAGATTCAATCAAATAAAACAATTTCAAGATGAAGGAAACTAAGCAGTTTTAAAATTTAAACAAAATTCTCTTTGATTTCTAGTTGCCATTCATCCAGGAGGAAAGAAAAACGCACAAAGAAAGAAAATTGAGTAAATAAATTAAGTAAATTAAATATTACTTTGTTCAGAATTGGCACACAAAGGCTACTAAAGAAATTTGAGTGGGAGAAGTAAATTTATCCCTCCATTTTAAAGTGTACACTGTAAAAAAAAAAGTATAGTATCATCTATAATCTTAAGCTATCACAAATAGTTATACAACTTCCAAATTACAATTTGGTTTTCTTGCAGAATGCTTTTCAATAAAATAAAGGGCATTTCCTTTTATATGTCTTACAAAATACTGATTTCCTTTTTGGTTTGAATTCTGGCAACTCAACACAGGAAACTCAAGTTCAAATAGAGGAATGTTGATACTAAGGGTGTGAGAATTCAGTGCAGAAGTATTTTGTTACTTAGATGTACCACATCTGACCTATCAGTATGGAAGTTCTACATATTTTCTAGGGTGTACTCAAGATTTCCTTTAACACTGCGAATATGGAATACTTTTCTTGGCAGTGCTAGGGTTTGACTCACTTGTGCTAGCTACAGAGGCACTCGACCAGTTATACTTCTAATCCTTTTTTTTTAGGTATTACTTATTTTTAATAGCCTTGCTTCCTACTTGGGGCATATATCTGTACTAAGAGCTGCCTATTTACACTTCCCACAAAACTACAATGACATGCACACCACTGTGTCCAGCTACTGGTGAGCAGAACCATGTCCAGCTACCAGCTGAGTGGTGGAGGTTTTCTCAAGAACTTTTCTTCCCAGGCCAGCCTCAAATCACTGTCTTTCCTATCTCAGACTCCCAAGTAGCTAGGAATACACATATGAGCCACCAGTGCCTGCAGTACTTTTTAATTAGGGTAGTGCTTTTGTCTAAATGTGGGGAAGGATTTGGAAATGAAAGGGATTAGTTTGATTTTCTTAGTGAATGGGCTAAACTTTCTTTTTTTCTTTTTTTTTGTCGGTCATAGGGCTTACTCTGGGCCTGGGTGCTGTCCCTCAGCTCTTCAGCTCAAGGCTAGAGAGCTCTACAACTTGAGCCACAGAGCCACTTTCCAGCTTTTTCTGTGTATGTGGTACTGAAGAATAGAACCCAGGGCTTCATGCATGCTGGGCAAGCACTCTACCACTAGGCCACATTTCCAACCCTAAACTAACTTTCAAAGCTTGACTAGAACAAGTCCAGAAGAAGAAAAAAATGGTATTACATTCCTTTAAAATTTTTTAAATGTTGCCGGGCGCTGGTGGCTCACGCTTGTAATCCTAGCTACTCAGGAGGCTGAGATCTGAGGATCGCGGTTCAAAGCCAGCCCGGGCAAGAAAGACCATGAGACTCCTATCTCCAATAAACCACCAGAAAACCGGAAGTGGCGCTGTAGCTCAAGTGGTAGAGCGCTCGCCTTGAGCTGAAGAGCTGAGGGACAGCGCCCAGGCCCAGAGTTCAAGCCCCACGGCCGACAAAAAAAAAAAAAAAAAAAAAAAATTTTAAATGTTTTTTATTGTGAAAATACCATCCAGAGTGGTTACAATTATATGAGCAAGGTAATGAGCACATTTCTTATCAAGCATTGTTGCCTCCTCCTTTGTTTTATCCCTACCATCCCAGCCCTCTCATCTCTATGACTATACTCCCCACTCCACCCCACCTCCCTACATTCCTTTTGATAAGCCAATTTAGAATAAGAATTTATAAACCTTTAAGACACACTCTTCCAAAGATGAATGAAGGAATCGAAGCTGGCCACAGGCCACAACAAACATTTATTATGCACCGGAGCCTAATTCAAAGAAGATGACAAAAGCCTGAGCTAAATTTAAAAACTGTCCAACTTTGGAGATCTAAACACACCCAAACCAAACTTTGTGGAGTATACGACCTATAGCCAGAACAGCCTCAGTCACTGGAGGGCCTGCTAAAACTCAAATTAGTGGGCAAAAAACAAGGGGGATGAAGCAACAGGTAAGTTTATTTCTACCTGTAAACTCAGCTACAAGGAAATATTTCAAATATTTTAACTGCAACATCAAGAAGGAAACAGAACTTTTAAAAGATAATCAAGCTGGGCACTGGTAGCTCATGCCTATAATACTGGCTACTCAGGAGGCTGAGATCTGAGGATCTCAGTTCAAAGCCAGCCCTGGCAGGAAAAGCTGTGAAACTCTTATCCCCAACAAACCACCAGAAAACCAGAAGTGGTGCTGTGGTTCAAGTGGTAGAGCACTAGCCTTGAGCTGAAGAGCTGAGGGACATCACTCAGGCTCAGAGATCAAGCCCTAAGACCAACCAAAAATAAATAAATAAATAAATAAAGATGAATAATTGGATTAAACCTAAGAATCCTAGGTATAAGATATTACTAATTCAGATATTTTAAAGAAACTCAACTTAGGATGGGGGGAGGAGGGTTGGCTCAAGTGGTACAGTACTTGAGTAATAGGCCAAGTTCAAGCCCCAGTACCATGAGAAAAAAAATTCAAGCTCTAAAAAGGCATATTTTTTTTCCAAGGTATTTTACTCACCGCAAGCATTTTCATTAAAAGTTCCTGTTGTTCTCTTATTGCTTGATTTTTAATGCTCTCTTCATATTCATAACCATTTTTAGCTAAGTAATCAAGATGATTGTGGAATATAACTGAACGCCAAAATTGTTCCTACAAAAGTAGATAAAATTAGAGATAAACATTACCATCAGCAAAGTGTTGGGCATTTACCTTTAGATATCAGTTTTGAGTAAGTATTTTCTGAAATCCTTCTTTCTATTAATTTTATAATTCAAATTCCAGTGTGCTTTTACAGCTTTATCTTCAATCCTTAAAAAATTTGTGTGTGTATAAACATAATGTTTTAAGTTTCCTAGCTATTACAACTAATGCTCAGACAATTTGGTAAACTAGTTTTATAGAATATGATTTCCTCCTGATTTAGAATAACTGCAAAATTGCACATGATATGATTAACAAAGGGTGACGGCTAGGGATGAGGTAAGCCAGGCATTTATAGCACAATATGTATGAAGGACTTGCTGGACCAGGAGAAGAATGTCCTTATCATAGTATGTCCTTCAGTCATAACCATTTACTTTGTAACAAAACCCCTAGAAATTGTGAAGGCAACCAAGTGGCCTGGTGACTGTAAGCAGTCCTCTCTTTTTCATCTAACCATAAATTAACAGTCATCACAATGAGTTGAAAATGTCTATGGTACATTGTCATCCAAATTCAGATATCAAGCCAAGATTTCTACATACCTCCATTTGTCCTTTTTCTGTTGCAATCTGACAGTATGGAAGTTTAAATGATAATATGGCAACAGCAGGGCGTGGAAGGGTAGGAGGAAATCGAGACCCTTTACAAGGAATGCACCTGTCAGTTAAAAAAAAAATCCCACCATAAATACTTGCTAAAACGACACAAAAATTGTTCAAATAAAAACATCTCAATAGCTAATATTCCTATGGCTGGGAATGTGGCTTAGTGGTAGAATGCTTGCCTAGCATGCATGAAGCCCTGGGTTCAATTCCTCAGCACCACAGAAACAGAAAAAGCTGAAAGTGGTGTTTTGGCTCAAGTGGTAGAGTGCTAGCCTTGAGCAAAAGAAGCTCAGGGACAGTGCCAGTGCCTAGAGTTCAAGCCCCAGGACTGGCCAAAAAAAAAGGTTAATATTCCTAAACAATAATATTCTAATGTCTGGCTTAACAATATATAATAAAGTTCTCTTTGAACAACAAAAAAAGTAAATTAAACCATTCAAGGCTAGTCCAGGAAAAAAGTTCACAAGACTTCCCTCTTAACCAATAGCTGGATATCATACCTATTATCCTAGCTATAGCAACATGGAAAGCTAAGATCAGGAAGATCACAGGTTCCAGGCCAACCCAGACAAAAAGTTCGCAAAACTCCATCTCACCATTAGAAACTGGGAATAATGGTGTACCTCTTGTCTCAGCTAGGATAAGTGTAAAATAGGTGGACAGCATTCTAGGTGCAAGCCTGGGCAAAAATCAAGACATGTCAAAAAACTAAAGGGCTGAGGACCTGGCTCAGTGGTAGAATGCCTGCCTAACAAGCTTGAGGCTCTGAGTTCAAATCCTAGTACACGAGTATATATATACACACAGTATACTAGATTGACAAGACAAAGACTGTCGTCACCCTGTACATTTCAAGAAGTTCAAAAATTCCTTTCTCTCACATTAGCTTTATTAGTAATCACTAAAAGTGGGGACAAGCATGGCACTGGTGACTCACACCTGCAAATCCTAGCTACTCAAGAGGCTGAGATATGAAGATTTTGAAGTTAGCCCAGAGAGAAAAGTCCATGAGGTGATTAACTCCAATTACCCAGAAAAGGGCTAGAAGTAGGTACAGCTTGTAGAGTGGCAATGTTGAGCCAAAAAGCCAAGAATGAAAAGCCCTGAGTTCAAGTTCCAGTAACAGCTGAAAAGTAAGTAAATAGATAAATATTAATGAAGACCAGCTCATGGCTCTCTTAATATTTTCCTTAGTCAATAGCCTGTTTTGGGGGGAAAGAGGGAGAGCCTCGAGCCCCAATAACTCACTTTAAAAAAATAATCTAAATTGTATCATAAAACACTTGCTATGGGAATTCATGTGATCAAGCCATTACTACAAGATAATTTTTTTTGGTGGGGGGTGTTTGGTCGTGGGGCCTGAACTCTGGGCCTGGGAGCTGTCCCTCAGCTCTTCAGCTCAAGGCTAGTGCTCTACCACTTGAGCCATAGCGCCACTTCTGATTTTATTGGAGATAAGAATCTCACAGACTTTCCTGTCTGGGCTGGCTTTGAATTGTGATCCTCAGATCTCAGCCTCCTGAGTAGCTGGTGCTCCTGGATTACTGGTGCCTGGCTCCAAGATAAAATTTTGATAGAGCACATTCATTTTCATTTGTTAATTTGGGAATATTTGGCACCAATAGTAAGTATAAAGTAAGAGAAAAAGACAAGAGAATAATGTCCAAATACAAGTATTTATTAGATATTGGTGACAGTGTAGTAGAAAGTTCAGTATCGTTAAGGTTTTAACCTAGGGTTTGGAGGTGAGGCTCAGTTGACAGAGTACCAACCAATGACCAAAAGCATCAGGTAACTAAGTTTGAGTCCCATCTCAGACCAAAACAAAAAGAATGAAGAAAAAGAAAAGAAGGTTATAATCTATAATCTATACCAGCTATGCTAAATGAAAGGTTGCCTTGCGTGGAAGCAGTGAAGACCTTATTTAAATCTTTTCTGACTAAACTATGTAAGATATTAGATTTCATTAAAAAACACTCAACCACAGAATGATGTATAATACTCTTTCAACTCCTATACTTCAAAAGATTTCATACAAAAACTACTGGACTACAGTGACTACACACTGGAAGTACCACAGACAAATCTATTTTCACAAAGGAAGTTTAAAAACATAGCAATCTGGTCAGTGCTTACTTATAGTCATTCAGTTACTTTATACTGCAGGCTAATTTATAGTCAGGGCTTTAAGTCAAGCCATTTTTGAAGAAAAATACTAAGCAATTAGGCTGACTGAGTTTAAACTTGTTTGCATAAACATGTCTTAGTATTATAAAATATTCACTAATTAAATAGTGAGAATATCCAGGAATATTGTTCATTCTTCCTCATGATATACCTTAACCTCCTTTTAGTGACAATAGTTTAATGAAAATACAAACATGTTTTTAAAGTTCTGTAAGGTCCGCTCCTGGATGGCCAGCAGACTTCACCCTCCTCGCAGCAAAGTCTCCACCCAGTACCTGCGTTACCTAGGCAACTGGGACACCTGGAAGAGGACACATCTACATCCGCTGAGGTCACATCTGAATTTGATGTGGCCACACCTTTCTCCGCCCATACCCTAGATAAGGCCTAGCCCAGGCCCAGAGGCCCTCTCTCTGCTCTTGAATAGCTCTTTTCTCTCTCTTTCCCCTCTCTCTTTCCCAGCTCTCTCTCTTTCCTAGGCCTTTCCCAGCCGCGTGGAACCTTGCCTGGTCCCAGCAGGTCTACTGAATAAACCTACCCCTTATCTGAGTACCACATGCGTGGTGCAGTTCTTACTCGGCTACCTCTTTTTAAAAACCTAACAAATTCCAATATTTTTTAATATACCATCTTTTTTTCTTCCCCTTCTTTTAGATTTTCTTGAAGCCAGTGGTTTTCAACATAGAGTATAAGGATACAGGGTGTTCACCTTGAGTCTGAAAAGGCTTTTGTGGTGATTGCCATATAATCATATTCAGAACAACCACTGGCTCACTACTAAGACAACCGTGCTTTCTGACATAAAGACAAACACATGGAAATATAATCATAAAGTCAGACAGAATACTAATTTTTGTCTACACATTCTATGAAATGATGTTGTTCATTTAATAACATTTTATGGCCCAAATATTTTATTCATTTAGACAAAACCAACAATGATCACACACACACATATACACACACATACACAATGTTGACTAGGATTAATATTATTAAGTTACTTGCTTTTTTCCTTTGTGTGTGTATGTGTGTCAGTTTTGGGGTTTGAGCTCAAGGCCTCCCCACATGGCTTAGATTTTGTGCTCAAGGCTGGTGCTTCACCATACCTCTACTACTAACTTTTTGACACAAAGACTTTTATGCCCCAGTTGGCTTATGACCACAATCCTCTCAGATCTCAGCCTCCTGAGTACTTAGGATTACAGATGTGAGTCAACAGCACCCAGCTAACACCAAGACACATGTTCAGAGTACAAATGCACATTTCTTACACATTTTATTTTTATTACACATTCTTGCACATTTTATTTGCTGTAAAGACTTAAACTAAAGTTTTTTTCTGTTAAATATCTTTCTCATGAAGGATTACTTTAAAAAAAAAAAGGACCACATTTTGACCACTAATTTGATGTTTCTCCTATTTTAAGTTTCCTAGAAACTACATTCCTTTTTTTTAAAAAATACCTATTTTATTTATTTATGGTGCTGGGGATTGAACCCAGGACACTGAACAAGCACTCTAGCACTAAGCTAAATCTCCAGCCCTGGAAACTGCTTTCTTAGACCATTGGAAGGACATATAAGAAACAAAATTACTTTCTTTTTCAGGTGATTCAAAAATCTGTGGTTATTATACTGAAAGAAGAGTTGAAAATTATCAGACTATAAGAAACTGGGTCCAATGTCCAGACTATCTTTCCCCAGTCAGCAAGTTCTGTTATGCCTTCTGTATCTGAGGTAACTTTTGTTCACACTTCTTTTAAGGCATATATTCAGGAATACCATAATAATTTCACAAACCTAGACATCTAGTGTTTTTATCTTTGTGAAATATAGCACATGTAGGCAGTACTGTAACAAATCCTTGCCCCCCCCCCCCATCCCTGCCACAAAACCAAACAAACAAAAAAGAGCAGACCAGGAAAGGGCAAATCAGCACTGAAAAATTAACTTCCAGTTAGGTATAAATCAGTAATCATGAAAACAATCTTTGAAGGAAACAAAGTTTTAAACTGAGCTGATGTTCAATTAATTCTACATGAATAATTTTTCTATTTACAATTAAAGGAAGATATTTTGAAATAACATTTTTTTGTGTGTGCTAGTCCTGAGGCTTGAACTCAGGCTGGTCCCTATCTTAGAGCTGTTTATTTTTGCTCAAGGCTAGTGCTCTACCACTTGAGCCATAACTCCACTTCCAGCTTTTGGGTGATTAGTTAGAAATAAAAGTCTCAAGGACTTTTCTACTGAGCTAACTTGGAACTATAACCCTCATAACCTAACCCTTAGAGTAGCTAAGATTACAGGCATAAGCTACCAGCACCTGGATACAAATGGCTTAAGTTTTTTTTATTTGCACTGTTATTATCAGGTGAGGTACAGAGGGGTTACAGTTACATAAGTCAGGTAATGGTTATATTTCTTTTTGGACAGAGTCACCCTACGAATGATTTCTTAAAATTATTTTCTGGGAGCTGGGCACCAGTGGGTCATGCCTGTAATCCTAGCTACTCAGGAGGCTGAGATCTGAGGATTGCAGTTCAAAGCCAGCCCGGGCAGGAAAGTCCATGAGACTCTTATCTCCAATAAACCACCAGAAAACTGGAAGTGGCATTGTGGCTCAAGTGATAGAGCACTAGCCTTGAGTTGAAGAGCTGAGGGACAGCACCCAGGCCCAGAGTTCAAGCCCCATAACTGGAAAAAAAAAAATTCTGGGACAGGGTGAAGTTCAGTAGTAGAGTGCTTGTGTGGCATGCTCATGGCTGTTGGTTTGATATTCAGCACTAAAAAAGGAAAAAAAACCTAACTAGTGTACTCCCTTTTAAAGCAGTATGGTTAGATGAGTAACTTTCAGTTTCAGAGAAGGAAAAAGAGGCACAGAGAATCTAAGCAACAGAGCAAGAAGTTCAGTCAGGATACCATGACAACAGTGCAACTCAGGGCCTAGTCTCTGGTCCATAGACCACTAGATCATACTGTCTTTCCAGAGAAGCCCAGGGTTTACTATCATCACAATTAACACTGAGAACAAATAGAAGCATTAGAAACTGAAATAAATATAAGGTTGAATAGTACGGATAGGTAAAACTCACTAAATATAGTAGCAGGCTACTGAACGTGATTTATAGATTTTCTTCTCTGGTCATCTTGTATTTCTAGTAATAGGAAGAAGACAATGTGTCTAGATAGAAGCAAAGTAGGTATGAAAAGTGTAGGAAGATAAAAAAGAGTGCAATAGGGCCAAGAATAGTGGCATATGCCTGACCTGTACTCCCAGCACTTGGGCGGATTTCAAAAACAAACCACACAAAGCCAAAACACGGCAAAAGATAAGTAGCAGTTTCCAATTTCTGAACAATGTTCAAGTTTCTTCTAGAATAAAGGCAGAAAAAAGTAAAGTATCTTAAAATAAGTTTATCATAGAAGATACTAATAAATTTCTCTTCTCTTTTAATTTGAGACAAAAATCTTGTTATTGTAGCTCAGGGGCTGGGCTGGTCTGGAAGTCAAAATACTTCTGTTTCCACCTCCTGATTGGTGGAGTTAAAGGTATGTGCCACTATGACTGGCTGAAATAATTTACGTGTGCGTGCGTGCGTGTGTGTGTGTTAATTTACGTGTGCATGCGTGCGTGTGTGCATGCGTGTGTGTGTGTGTGTGTGTGTGTGTGTCCGAGACGGAACTCAAACTAAGTATCTAATGCTTGCTTTCGTTCATTGGCTGGCACTCTACCACCTGAGCCATGCCTCCAAACCCTAACTACATTTTCTTTTTTTGTTGGTCGTGGAACCTGAACTCTGGGCCTGGGCACTGTCCTTCGCTCTTCAGCTCAAGGCTAGCACTCTACCACTTAAGCCACAACCCTACTTCCAGTTTTTGCTGCGTATGTGGTGCTGAGGAATCGAACTCAGGGCTTCATGCATGCCATGCAAGCACTCTAACACTGAGCCACCTTCCCAGCCCCCTAACTACATTTTCTTTTGTTTTTTTTTTTTTTTGGGGTCCGGTCGTGGGGCCTGAACTCTGGGCCTGGGCACTGTCCCTCAGCTCTTCAGCTCAAAGCTAGCGCTCTACCACTTGAGCCACAACGCCACTTCTGGCTTTTTTCTTTTTGCTTATGTGGTGCTGAGGAATTGAACCCAGGGTCTCAGGCATGCAAGGCACGCGCTCTACCACTGAGCCATCTTCCCAGCCCCTACATTTTCATAAACACACTTTTTATTGTGTGTCAGTGCTTCAAATGGTTGTCTTCCTAAGTAATTCAATTTTTCTCCTACAACAGACTAGTCCTTAAGGAAGAAATGTTTATTTTTTCAGTGTACTTTTCAACTCAGTTTCCACTGTTGTTGTTTTCCTTTTTTGTGCCAATATTGGGGCTTGAACTGTTCCTTAGTTTTTTCATTCAAAGGTGGAGCTCTACTACTTGAGCCATACCTCCACTTCTGGCTTTTTGCTGGTCAATTGAAGATTAAAAAGCTCTTACAGACTTTCCTGCCCTCGCTAGCTTCAAAACATGATCCTCAGGGGCTGGGAAGGTAGCTCAGTGGTAGAGTGCTTGCATGCATGAAGCCCTGGGTTCAATTCCTCAGCACCACATAAGCAGAAAAAGCCAGAAGTGGCACTGTGGCTGAAGTAGTAGAATGCTAGCCTTAAGCTGAAGAGCTGAGGGACAGCACCCAGGCCCAGAGTTCAGGTTCCACAACCGACAAAAAAAAAAAAAAAAAATCACCATCTTCAGATCTCATCCTCCTGAATAGCTAGAATTACAGTTATGAGCCACTGGTGCTTGGCTTTTACTTGTTCTTTATTTCAATACAGAATGCATAAGTATTTTGTCATTAACTTGTTGTGTTATCTCAAACAATTTACTTTAACTTGTAAGAACCTAAGTTTTGTCCTATGCAGAAACTTCAGAGGAAAGCTAAGGTTAGAGGTAGGGAGCATAGAAAAACCAAAAGAAGCCAGTAGTTACTATTCTTTTATCTCTGTGAGCTTCTGAGCTATAGTAAAGGTTCCACAAATTCCGAGGTACCGTGAATTATCCACAAACTGAATATCAAAAATATTTCCATGTTATATACTAGAATTTTCACAGGTCCACAGATTATACAATTTATAAATTATAATTTTAGGCCTACAGAACCTTCTAATATTATGGATTGCCCATCAAGTGATAGTTAATGTAGAACTACCATCATGAGAAGGTCATGAATACCCAACATTTAAAAAGGGCTCCTATATTTGAAAATGTCAGAAACTACTGACCTAGCAATTTCTAAAATCCTTCCAAGTCTAAAAGCTATAATTTAGAGTCCATTATTTTTTTTATCCCACGTTGAATTGTTAAGCATTACCAGCTATAATTGCCATGGTTTTTAATGAACATCAAAAGTTAAAACTCTGAAGATCTTAAGAGAAATGCAGATAAGAAAGCTGGATATGTAAGTTATTAAGAGTGTGAAAATTGAGCTTAATAAAAGTACTTATTAAATTAAATGAAAAAGTCAAATTATTCATTTTAAATGATTTTGCAAACCTCAATATAATGACATTCATTAACCAAATGAATCACCATACTTAAGATAGGTGAACTAAATTATTAAATAATCTGGCTCCTAGAAATTAATAAGCAACCTATCTTAAGCTCTGTTAAAATATCCCTGCTACTGCTTCATAACCCGCCCAGAGAAGCCAGGAACAGAAAATAGGAATGTCTGTCACCTTTCAACTATTAAATCTATCTACATTTGGTAAGGTGCTGGTGACTTACACCTGTAAGCATGGCTACTCAAGAAGTCTGAGATCTGAGAATTGCGGTTCAAAGCCGGCCCAAGCAGAAAAATCAGTGAGACTCTTGTTTCCAACTAACCAGTAAAAAAGCCAGCAGTGGAAGTGTGGGTCAAATGGTATAATTGTAGTCTTACACAAAAAAGCCAAATAAGAAATTGGTCACTGAGTTAAAACCTCAGTAGTGAACCAAGAAATTTATTTTTAACTATTTCTACCTATTATAACGGGTAAAAATGTCTATTTTCCAGTTTTAAATAAAAGGTCTGCCAAGTACCCTTAGCTCACACCTGTGATCCTAGCTATTCAGGAGGCTGAGAGCTGAAGATCCTAGCCTAGCCTAGGCAGAAAAGTTCATGAGTCTTTCATCTCCAATTAACCAGGAAAAACAACAACAACAGAAGTGGAGCTGTGGCTCAAGTAGTACAGCACAAGGCTGGAGTGAAAAAGCTTAAGGGATAACACCCAGACCTTGGGTTCAAGCTCCAGTAGCAGCACTAAATGAATAAACAAAGGTATCTATATTGCTTTTCTTTTAAAATTTCATCCTGTGGTACATATAACTGAAAGAAATTAATAAATGTTCATTAAAAAAAAACTTCAGTCTTTCACTCATACCCAGATATGGTGGCCTGTACCTGTAGTCCAGTACTCAGAAGGCCGAGGCGGGAAGATGGATTTTTAAGCCACCAAATACTGCTGAGTAACTTTTTACTAATTTATAAGCCTATTATTGTTTTAGAGTATTTCCTCAGTCAAATCACTCAAAAGTATTACTGAACTTTCAGATTTTTCTCATCTGGTAAGATGTAAATAATTATTTGTAGTCTGGTTTGATTTGTATTTATACTGAGCAACAGTAATCATTTTTCCATATATGTGAGAGAATTTGTATTTCACTTAATGTACTATGGCTTTTTTGAAACTGTCTTTACAGCTTCTGTGATATGACCTTCTTTAGGCAATTTTTCATACTTCTTTTTTTGTTGTTGTTGGTCATGGGGCTGGAACTCAGGGCCTGGGAGCTGTCCCTGAGCTCTTTTTGCTCAAGGCTAGCATTTTACCACATGAGCTACAGAACCACTTCCAGTTTTCTAGTGGTTAATTGGAAATAAGAGTCTCACAGACTTTATTTCCTAGGCTGGCTTCAAACTCCGATCCTCTTATCTCAGGCGTCTGAGTAGCTAGGATTACAAGCATGAGCCACAGGGGCCCAGCATTTTCATACTTCTTTAGCTTATCATTTTGCTAATTCAAAACCTCCTCCAATATCTAACCTCTAAATATTGATGATACCTCTTAGGGTTAGGCTCTGGCTTAAAAAACCTTATATATTGTGATAACTCCCAAATTTATGTCTCCAGCCAAAATTTCTCCTCTGAATTTAAACCTTGTATCTTAATAACTTCTTGGTATCTCCATTTGGGTATTTCTCACATTTCAAATTGTAATATCAAGGGGGAATTCCTTGCCAACTCCCTTATTTCTATAAATAACACAACTATCTCTAATGCCTCAATCATTGTTTCCAAACAGTCCTAGAAGAATGATCCTCTAGTTTAAAACCAATCTCCCGGGGCTGGGAAGGTGGCTCAGTGGTAGAGCGCTTGCCTTGCATGCCTGAGGCCCTGGGTTCGATTCCCCAGCACCACATATGCAAAAAGAAAAATAAAAGCCGGAAGTGGTGCTGTAGCTCAAGTGGTAGAGCGCCAGCCTTGAGCTGAAGAGCTGAGGGACAGTGCCCAGGCCCAGAGTTCAGGCCCCACGACTGGACCCCAAAAAAAATAAAACCAATCTCCCTACTTACAGTCTTAACTCTTCTAATCCATTTACTACATATGCACTTTCCTTTCCATATCACTCACCAAATTACATTAACCCCTGCACAAAGCCCATACATGACTTCTAGATACAAAGTTCTCTAGCATGACCTATAATACCAACTGTTTCTAACTTTCTGATGTCATCTTGAACTTAGAACCCTTAGGAAACCTAAGAACTTAGAAAAATATCCCTTTCTTCTTATACTACAGTCATGTTTGGTATCTTTTCCTATTCCTCAAGTATAGTTCTAACTTCAAGGCTTTTGTACATTTTGTTCACTCTGCATGGACCATTTTTACTCCATTCTTCTATAACAGACTCTCTATCTTCAATGCCCTATATTACATATTACACACACACACACACACACACACACACACACACACACACACACACACACACACACACACACACACACACACACACACACACACAGATCATGTATATTCAGGATTAAAACAGGCATAGCACATGCTAACCAAGTGTTCCCAGCAATGTTCCATTGTTCTATTTCTGTGGGGTTTTTTTTGTGCCCCTCCTGGGGCTTGCCTTCAGGGCCTGGGTGCTATCCCTGAGCTATTTTTTGAGCAATAGCTCCACTTCAGGCTTTTTGGTGGTTGCTACCTGGCCAGACTTCAAATTATGACCCTCAGATCTCAGCCTCCTGAGTAGCTAGAATTACAGGTGTGAGCCACCAGTGCCTGGTGCAAAGTCCCATCATAAATGTAGAGACTCTTCCGTGACTACCTCACCTAGGATGTGCCCTGTTATTTTCCATCATCAATCTTGTCAAATTAATTAGTAAAATTAATCCAAAGTAATGATGACTATTTTACTTGTTTCTGTTAACTTTTTCTGATCAGACTATAACTCCATGAAAAGAGGCTTCTTCTTTCATCACCTATATACATGATGTTAGTTAACACTCTTTTAGACCAAAAGGATATATAATATCAAAGGAGGAAAACCTAACCAGATGCAAATATCTCTACACGCTTATGTTACTCAGGAGGCTGAGGCCTAGAAGATCAAGACACTAAGCTAGCCCTAGCAGAATAGTCGTATGGATTATTCTGGGCAGAAGGTGTGTCCCAAGTGGTAGAATGCTAGCTGAGCAAACCCCTGTCCCAGAACAAACAAACAAAAGAAAGAAAGAAATAGGAAAACCTTCAGAGGCATTATTGGACTTAACTAAAGCTCCTTTTCCTGTGTGACTGAAATGATGCTAAGAATCATATTGATAAACTTTATTTCTATTTTGTTCAGTAAGTATCACATAAATAACTAACATGAAAGACAAACACATATCAAAAGCCTTGCGGAAAGAAATTCAAAGTAATTTTTTGGTAGTACCAGGGCTTGAACCCAGGAGCCTCATGCTCACTCAGAATGCTTATGGCTATCAGGGTATCATTTGAACTGTACCTCCAGTCCAGCCTTTTGCTAGTTATTCTGGAGGTGGACTTTTGCAGACTTTACAATTGAGCCACTTGTGCCTAAGTTCAAAGTGCTTTTAAAAAGTCAACTTCTCCAGGCATCCATGGCTCACACCTGTAATCCTAGCTACTCAGGAGGCTGAGATCTGAGGATTGCAGTTCAAAGCCAGCCTGGGCAGGAGATGAGACTCTTATCTCCAATTTACCAAAAAGCTGAAAGTAGAGCTGAGCTGTGGGCAGGTGGTAGAGAGCTAGCTTTGATTAAAAAAAAAAAGCTCAAGGACATCATCTAAGCCTTGAGTTCAAGCACTCACATGCACGTGCACACACACCAAACACACATCAACTGCATCAGTATTAGTGTGTTTTCTTTGTGTTTTAATGCTGTATTTAAATCTACTATTTCCTATTCTCCCTTCCTAAAAGTGTACACCATATGTAGTAAAGAGATCTGATAAATAAAATAATTTTATAGGGGCTGGAAAGGTGACTCAGTGGTAGAATGCTTGCCTTGCATGAATGAGGCCCTGGGTTCGATTCCTCAGCACCACATAAACAGAAAAAGCCGAAAGTGGCACTGTGGCTCAAGTGGTAGTGCTAGCCTTGAGCAAATAAAGCTCAGGGTCAAGGGCCCAGGCCCTGAGTTGAAGCCCTAAGACTGGCAAAAACAAACAAAACAAAACAAACACAAAAAAATAAAAGAAGCCAACTTTATCCATTTTATAATAGCCCACCTCAGTTGCTGGGGATGTTCATGGATACCAACCACCCAATAGTGATCAGATTTTCCCTTGCAGTGTTCTCGTGTATTACATACAGGAGTCCATGTATTACCAAATGCTCTGTTAAGCATTCGAACACAACCTTCAGAATCCACATAACAGGGAGTGCCTGCATATCAACAACAAAAAAAATCACTTGAAGATATGTTTGTTAAATTAAGCTCATTTCAAAAATACACGCTAAGCAAAGGGTGAACAAATGCAGCGGTAGTACTCATTATGTTGAAAACTAACTATCCAACTTGTGGGTGGCAATGGAAGGGAAAAACTAGGAGAGAAAGGGAAGGGATGACATTGTCCAAAAAGAAATGTACTCATTACTTCACTTATATAACTATAATTCCTCTGTATATCACCTTTATAATAACAATTTAAATTTTTTTTAAATATATACAAAACAAAAAAAGACATGCTAAGGGAAAAATAATATATACCATGTACTCATTTCCATTTCCAAAGGAAAAAAAGGCAAATAATTAAGGTTATTTCCTGTAAAATTTTATAGCCAGAGTTAAGACCTACTGAAGAAAGAAACTACAATTGACATAACTAAACTTTACTCAAATAAAGAGAAAAATCTAACAGTTTCAGTGAAAACCATGCCACCTGCTGGAAAACAACACTAATTAGTTTTAAGCCAGTATTAGCTTTAAATATATTAAACATACATCTAAAAGTTTCTGGTTAAGAAAGACTTGTAAAATGAGCAGAACTTGGTATGAGGTGATTAAAGAAATATGACTTGGATGCTAT
The DNA here is from genome assembly GCF_024711535.1 of Dipodomys merriami. Classification (NCBI taxonomy): domain Eukaryota; kingdom Metazoa; phylum Chordata; class Mammalia; order Rodentia; family Heteromyidae; genus Dipodomys; species Dipodomys merriami. The sequence goes on along the minus strand of NW_027202270.1, from coordinate 143,071,023 downwards.
TTTTCTCCTTCTTCTCTTGTGATCTCATGACCATGTTCCCCAGCTCCAAGGTAAACCAGTACATCACTGTTTCCACCTTCTCTGCACACTGCAGCAAATACATGGCAAATTACGTAAGTACCCCTTCTTATCTGTGGCTTCATAATCCTCTTACTGCAAATGTCAGTTTCCTTGGGGTCTGGATCTGACTGGTACTTAGTAAAAGAAATTACAGAAATGGAGGTTATGAACAATGATTCTATTAAAACCATAATGACTAATTTCCTAATAGACAGTATAAAAACAAGGGGCATGAATCTCTTAACAGAAATATTGAAGCCCTCAAGCGAGGATTATCAGGTGCTTTAAAATAAGCTATACATTCATGTCATAAACAACTATAAAAAGGAGTCTATTATAGCAATGTCTAGCAGAAACATCATGCAAGCCAAAAATACATTTTTTTCTTATCAGACATATGGGTTGTTCCCACTCATTTTTTAATTGTTATTGTAAAGGTGATGTACAGAGGTGAGTGATATAGTTACCCAAGTAAGGTAAAGAGTATGTTTCTTTTTGGACAACGTCATCTCTTCCCTAGCACTCTCCCAGTTTTTCCCTCCCCCAAATATTTTCAATTTCATAGCGACATTTTTTTAAAAAAGGGAGGGGGATAGTTGAATAATATATTTTATATGATCCAATATATTCAAAATACTACCAATCAATATAAAAGACTGTTTTCAAATATATTTTCATATTTAAATTTATTTCATATTTACATTTCAGAGTATTCTATACTTAATAACATCTCAATTCAGATTAGCCACATTTTTATTGCATTCTATTGTTATTGTAAAGGGGTTACAGTTATGTAAGTCAGATAAAGAGTATATTTCTTTTTTTTTTTTTTTTGTTGGTCGTGGGGCTTGGACTCTGGGCCTGGGCGCTGTCCTTCAGCTCTTCGAAGAGCTCAAGGCAAGCGCTCTACCACTTGAGCCACAGTGCCACTTCCAGCTTTTTCTACTTATGTGGTACTGAGGAATCGAACCCAGGGCCTCATGCATGCAAGGCAAGCACTCTACCACTGAGCCACCTTCCCAGCCTCAAGAGTATATTTCTTTTTGGACAATGTCATCCCTTCTCTCGCTTTCTCCCAGTTTTCCCCTCCAATTCCCACCCACAAGTAGTATAGTTTATTTTCAACATAGCGTCTAATGAGAACCAATGTTGCATTTTTTTCACCCTTTGTTCCACCATTGTTGTGCCCCAGTTTTGAACTGCTCAACAGCCACTACAATGGACAGTACAGTTCTAAAACATTCCTAAGTTTTGTGTGTAGAATTTTTTGGAAAAGACAACTTTACCAATGATTTATATCTCTTCCACATGCATTTGTATATATCAATGTTATACAAACATATTTACATATATGTACATTCATGTGTACATTACAGCAAAAATTTTCTTTTCAGTTTTCTCATGATGAGATTTTGTAAATAAAATGGCATTTTACCTAACAACTGTGGTTTCCAATTCTGCCAACATATTAAAATTCATTAGTTTTAGAAAATGTAATGAATGGGGCTGGGAAGGTAGCTCAGTGGTAGAGTGCTTGCCTTGCATGCATGAGGTCCTTGGTTCGATTCCTCAGCACCACATAAGCAGAAAAAGCCAGAAGTGGGGCTGAGGCTCAAGTGCTAGAGCACTAGTCTACAGCTGAAGAGCTGAGGGACAGCGCCCAGGCCCAGAGTTCATGCCCCACGACCAACCAAAAAAAAAAAAGAAAATGTAATGAATGCAGCTTTAAAGAACTAAATTAGGAATAAAACAATATGATTTTCTTTTTTAAAATGTCTTTAGTATACAGAAATAAGTTTATCTTGCCTTCAGCTGAGAATCCCACCCATGCCAGGTAGGATTTCCTTGTAAGAGGAAGAGGGTCTCCAAGCAAAATTTGTTTTTTCATTTTCCCCAGCTCCAGCAGCTGAATTCCAAGGCACTGATCTCCATCAAATCCTGTTCCTAGAGAGGGAGTACATATATACATCAGAAGGTTATTCAGCTAAAATGAGGACAAAATTATTTTCTGTAAATTGATTTAAATGCTTGTTTTAAATGCTTACACTGTTTTTATGGTTAAACCACATAAGGCAGTAATTAGGTGTTAGAAGCAGAATAGTATGTTGCCTGGACTATTTATATGAAGTAGTTGTAAGTGGTTATAATTTACTCCAGAAACATTTACAGAGAACATACAGGCTGGTCTAGGCAAAAGAATTACAATGGCCAGCAATATCATTGTTTTCATATTCATATTCAGGGAAGGAAAGATAGACAAATTTTGAAAAACAGAAGAGTAAAAAACTCTACAAAAGAATAAAATATTACTGTGATTCAGAATGCTAGACTGAGTATTGCTTTAATCTTTGAAAGTCAGAGGTAGTCTTTAAATAGAAAGCAAAATTTAAGCCAGCACCAGTGGCTCACACCTGTAATCCTAGCTACTCAGGAGGCTGAGATCTGAGAATCACAGTTTGAACAATCCTTGACAGGAAAGTCCATGAGACTATCTCCAATTCATCATCAGAAAACTGAAAGTGGCACTGTGGCCCAAAGTGGTAGAGCACTAGCCTTGAGCAAAAAAGCACAGGGACATTACCTAGCTCTAAGTTCAAGCCCCACAACAGACAAAGAAAGAAAGAAAGAAAGAAAGAAAGAAAGAAAGAAAAAGAAAGAAAGAAAGAAAGAAAGAAAGAAAGAAAGAAAGAAAGAAAGAAAGAAAGAAAGAAAGAAAGGAAAGAAAGGAAAGAAGGGAGGGAGGGAGGGAGGGAGGGAGGGAGGGAGGGAAAGAAGGAAGGAAGGAAGGAAGGAAGGAAGAAAGGAAGGAAGGAAGGAAGGAAAACTTAAGTTATATACAAATTACAATGTGGGGCTAGCCATGCAAATGTTAGGGGAAGGCACACTGTAGTAAGTAGAAGGAACAGCTTAACAGAATGGTCCTAAGGCAGGTATAGAGAGTTCAACTCAAAACCAAAATGGCCAGAATAGCAAGAATACGGTAATGAGAGAAAGGGGCAAAAGATGAGTTTAAGGGACAGGTAGAGGCCAGATGGTGCAACAGATCACAGTAGATCAGATTGTGCAACAGATCATAGTAGATCAACTTGCCATCTACCATAAATAGTGTAACTGTTATTCTAGTAAGTCAGGAAAGATTGAAGAAGAGGGAAATGACCTGTTTTGAAAAGGTCACCCAAGCAGCCACGTGGATAGATGCTAAAAGGCAAAACTTGACGTTGAAAATCTAGTTAAGAGACTACTATGATAGTCTAAGATATAACATACAGGTTGGACTAGAGTGTAAATACAGGAAATAAAATGAGCCATAGTTGGAATGTGTTATTTCATAGAATTGACATGATGAAACTCAAAATGAATTAAAGACCTTAACATCAAACCTGAATCTCTGAAACTACTGCAGGACAGAGTAGGAGAGACACTTGAACTTATAGGGACAGGAAGGAACTTCCTGAACAGAGTCCCAGGGTCAACAACAAATTGGAGAGAGACTCGACAAATGGGAACTACCTTAAAATAAAAAAGTTTCTGCACAGCTAAAGCTATAGCAACCAAGCTAGAAAGACAACCAACTTATTGGGAAAAAAAATTTACCAGCAGTATATCAGACAAGGGGTTAATATCCAGTATATACAAGGAACTCAAGAAAATAATCCCTCCCAAACCTAACAAACCAATTACTAAATGGGCAAGGGAACTAAAGAGAGACTTTTCAGAAGAAGAGATAAAAATGGCAAAGAAACACACGAGGAAATGTTCACCATCCCTGGTAGTGAAGGAAATGCAAATAAAGACAACCCTGAGATACCACCTTACCCCAGTCAGAATAGCCCAAATCCTCAAGTCAGCCAACTACAAATGCTGGAGGGGATGCGGAGAAAGAGGAACTCTATTACACTGCTGGTGGGAATGTACACTTATACAACCACTTTGGAAAGTAGTCTGGAGGGTCCTCAGAAAGCTAAATATTGACTGCCCTTATGATCCAGTCATACCACTTCTAGGTATCTATCCTGAACAACAGGAACCAGTATACAAGGACACATGCACCTCCATGTTTATTGCAGCACTGTTCACAATAGCCAGGATATGGACACAACCCAGATGGCCCACCACAGATAAATGGATCCAAAAATTGTGGTATCTATACACAATGGAATATTATGCAGCCATTAGAAACGACAAAATAATGGCATTTTCAGGGAAATGGATGGAACTAGAAGAAATCATGTTGAGTGAGGTAAGCCAAGTACAAAGAGACAAACGGCACATGGTCTCCTCGATAAGTGGATGTTAAATCCAAAATGTTAGGTGATGCGACAAATTTAACAGGACTTAAGAAACAAAGGATTTCCACTCATCTGGTTGAATCACTACTAAATAAACCCATGCTGCTGATCACATGTATATATATGCATACTGGAGGGAAACCAGGAGGACGACACAGAACTATAGGGAATCAGTACAACAGTGGGACCGGACCCATCAGCTGCACTGGACATTGACCAAAATGAACTAAGCAACTCAACGGCAGCGATGGAAGAGAGGGAACAAGTAGGAAAGAGGGAACAGCTGATGCTATGCAAAACAAAACAAATGTATATCACTCAATGTGGAATAAGTGTATCACAAAGCTCATAGAACTCATAAATGTTATAGACCATGACAGACAATTTGCTCCATGAAGGTTAGAATGTGTTTGTGACTTTAACTAAGCATCACTATCCCACAATACTGTGAAATTTGGGAAATAATGTAACCACTTAATCACAATAAAAAATTTGAAAAAAAAAAAAAAGAATTGACATGATGAAAGACTTTATTGATGGAGTTTGGCCTTACCAAGTGGATTGTTAGGCATTTACTAAAATAAAGAAACTATGCAAAAAGCAAGTTTAGAAGGAAAAGCAATAGGGCTTTATGATGACGAAGTTAAGTTCCAACTATTAAAACTCCATATTCAGGGCTGGAAAGGTGGTTCAGTGGTAGAGTGCTTGCCTTCTGTGCATGAGGTCCTGGGTTCCATTCCTCAGCACCACATACACAAAAAAAGCCAGAAGTGGCACTATGGCTCAAGTGGTAGAGCGCTAGCCTTGAGCTGAAGAGCTGAAGGACAGTGCCCAGGCCCAGAGTTCAAGCACCATGAATGACAGAAATAACAAAATAACAACAAAAAAAACCCCCTCCATTTTCAGATTTCAATTGGATGCTTGATACTGGAGATAGAGTAAGATAGGTCTTGGTGATACCAACTTAGAAGTCATGGACCACAGATATATTTATAACTGTGGATTTTTATAAAATTCCAGAGTAGTTTCTCAAACTACGTTTGTCCTATATCTCATAATGCCAATTTACAGCTCTAACCAATACTAAAGAAAAACGAAATCTAAGAGTGAATATTGTCCACAGACTTTTTTTTGATATTGGTCCTGGGGCTTGAACTCATGGCCTGGGTGCTGTCCCTGAGCTTTTTCACTTAAGGCTGGTGCTCCACCACTTGAGCTACAACTCTACTTTGAGCTTTTTCGTTATTTTTTTAAGGTCTGAGACAGGGACTCAAACTCAGTACCTGATACTTTAGGTCATTGGTTAGCACTCTACCTACTGAGCCACGACTCTAACCCCTACTTCTGGCTTTTTGTGGTTGTTTTGTTTGATCCTACATACTAAAAGAATGCTTTATCTTTTAGGCATTTAAACTCTGAAAGATGTGCTTGCCAAAGGATAAGGTTTAAGCATGGAAATAACCAGACTCCATCTTGAAATCTTCTCTTTAATACAGTCTACAAATAAGATGTTGTTTTTACTACTATTAGTAAATACAACAGAATTTTCTGCAAAGACTTCACTTATGCAAACACTAAATGCAAAAGGAGGTGTATATGTCATCCAAAAAAAGAGAGCAACAACAGAAAAGCTCAAGTAATTTCCATCTTACTTAAGGTCCTAGTCAAATTATAAAACTAGGAAAAAATCCTACCTCTATGAAAAACAATTAAAAGCTGTTCTCCATGTCCTGCCATTGATACCACAGGCCCAGGAAGGCTGAAGATCTCTTTCTGAACACCGCCAATAGAAAACAATCGAAGAAGTAAGGCACTAGTGGCAGCAGCAGCCCATCCCTGACCAAGACAAATGGCTTCAATATCCTCATGCTGAGGCATATCTACCATCCACTCTTTGCTTGAATCCCAAGAGCTGAAGTGTAGGCAGTGAAGCTTGCTAAAAATTAAACAAGACAGAAACAATCCAAGTTAATAATTATGACCTCTCAATTTCCTTCTCCTTTCCTTCCTATCCCTGAGCTGGGGCAGACCCACTGTCTCCAGCATGCTAGGCAACTGCAATATCACTGAGCTATACAATCCAGCCCCATGAATTATCCTTAAAATGAAATACATAAAACCATTAAGCCACTGGGTACTTTAACTTATTTAACTCCCAAGTGACTAACACCCCTAGATTGTGGACCATTATAGCAACAAGGAACAAATATATCTCATCAGAAATATTTTAATTTCAAATTACCTGGGAGATGGTAAAAATCCATCAAATGTATCAAGAAAAGAGATCTGTCAAAGCCCAAGGCGTCCACAATAAAATAAGTTTAAAAAGAGAAATTTATAATATAAAAAATGAGAAGTGTTTTTTCAAAAAAAATTCTATATCTACATCTATTTTTCTGTCTGTCTCCTTACCTACCTATTAAAACATATAAAGGAATCTGAAGCATCAAGAGAAAGAGCAATTGATAAATAGAATATTTGGAAATGTTTCTTAAAATTACTTTCTCAGAAAGGGTGAATATGATCAAAGTACACAATACAAACATAGAAATAGCACAATGAAACTCTTTTGTATAATTAGTACATGCTATAAAGAAGATACATAAAAAAATTTCTTTTTCAAAGTGATTTCAAATATAATCTATAGTGGAAAAACATCATCAGTTCTAAAGCTAGAAATGAATTAACTACAAAACAATAAGAGAAAACAGATTTTACTTAAAATATAAAGAATATTATATGATGGCACACATCAGTATATTCTAACAGTTATTCTGGAGACAGAGATCAGAAGATCTCATCTTAGCCAGTAAAAAGCTGATGTAGTATATACCTATTTTCCCAATAAGGGGGAAGTATAAGTTAGAAGATTGCCATCCAGACTGGCCTAGGCATAATTATAGAACCCTGTTTTTAAAAAATAACAAAAAGGAGTTAGAGAGTATAACTCATATCATAGAATGCCATCCATAAAACCCTGAGTTCAAACCCCAGTATAGTAGGAAAAAAAAAATCTGTTTTGATTACAGTAGTCATACCTCAATATATACGTATCTGTCAACTCAAAACTATACATGAGTACATTTTATTTCATATAAATTATACTGCAATACAGTAAACTTTAAAAAGATTCATAACATACTAATATGGCTTCAAAGATATGCATCTGACTGTTAATAGTACTTATATCTGAGAACAGGATTCTAGAAGGAACTTTCTTTTTCTAATCATCTGTATTCCATTGTCAACGAATCTATAATAGTAACAGCACTAACAATGTGAAAGTAATTCCACATCTCATATTACAATTTATATACATTGCTTTGGTATGCAATTAGAGAATGTCATGAGGAAACAATTAGAGAAAACAGACACATTCGGAGGTATTATGAGTGTGCTGGTATATGTACCAAAAATTCCTTCTGGATTTCATTTAAAAAATATAATTAACAACTTAACAGTGCTGAACTCTCTTTCATAATATTGAATTTACCTTGCTAGTTCATCAGTGCTTTCACTCGCCAACAAAATAGCTTCATGGGAAAGATCTGCTACTGTATAATTCAAACTGTTTGATAGGTGTGTTGCATGGTGTATGGAGGTATCATGGAACTCTACGTCTATGGCATTGTCTTGCTCATCATTATAACAACGAATAATTCCAATAGAATTCCATACCTACAAATAGATAAGATTGAAGTCTAAGAAAGGCTGAAATTTTTAGAATTAGCAACTATAATACTACCAATTAATAATATTACAATTCATACTATACCAATGTTTAAGTTACGGGTGTTATCACATCAAACTATAGTTTTAGGCAACAAGAGTAAAATTATTACCAATTGAGCTACAATTGTACAAGAAATTTACAATGACTAATATTCTTTATTCATGGGAAAGTACATACTTTTATGTATATTTATTAGGCAAGGCAGCTAATATATATATATGACCATATATACCTATTTATTTTAGCATTTTAAAAACACTACACTGGCCAGGTACCAGTGGTTCAGGAGGCTGACATCTGACAATCAAAGCCAGGCCAGGTAGGAAAGTCCATGAGACTCTTATCTCCAATTAACCAAAAAACAGAAGTAGAGCTGTGGCTCAAAGTGGTAAAATGCAAGCCTTGAGCAAAAGAGCTCAGGGACAGTGTGCTCAGACCCTGAGTCCAAGCCCCACGACTGACAAAAACCCCCACAAAAACAAAAAAACAAAAAAAATCCCTACACTGCTATCCTCCTCCTCCTCCTCCTCCCCCTTCTTCCCTGCCCCTTCCTCCTTTACTGCAAACAACACTTTTGTGTTTTGTGTGTGCCTACCCTGGGGCTTGAACTCAAAGCCTGGGCACTGTCCCTGAGATTTTTTTTCCCATACAAAGATACCACCTACCACTTGAGCCACAGCTCCACTTCCAGCTTTTTGCTGGTTAACTAGAGATAAAAGTCTCATGGACTTTCCTGTCCAGGCTGGCTTCAAACCAAAATCAGCCTCCTGAGTAGCTAGGATTATAGGAGTAAGCCACTGCCACTTGGCTTGAAAAGCTATTTTAAAACTTGATTGTACATTGAAGGCTTACCATGAATCTGTGAGTAAGATGTAGGGGTGTAGAACCTGACTGGAAGGGCTTTTGTCGGGGAGTTGGCATGGGCCCATCATAAAATGGCCTTTGGGATGTTACAAGTGGTAGATTGTGACTACTGCCTGCCTGATCATCTTCCTCTTCCTCCTTGAGAAGACCAGTTTTTAGCATTGTAACATCTACAACACAAAGGATTAAAAAAGAATTATGAATACCAATATCCTGGGGGGGAGGATTGAAGACTCCAATAATCTGTCCATTCATACATAATAAATGGCATTACACATGCTAAGAGAGATAGCAATGGTACAAAAGCACTGGTAGGTGACACTCATAGTGCCTTGGCACCAATAAAGCAGTGGCATCAACTGCCAATACGACTATATTAGTGGCCCCTGTATTGTTAGCCACCATGTTCTTATGGTAAAAATACTTTTTTAATCTACATCCTTACATAGATTCTTTCTTTAAAAAGTCTTGTATGTTAAACAAAAAAGTATGATGACCACTTTAAAAAAAAATTAAGTTGGGCCAAGTGCCAGTGGCTCACCCTATAATCCTAAGGAGGCTGAGATCTGAGGATCATGGTTCAAATCAGCCTATGCAAGAAAGTCTGTGAGACTCTTATCTCCAATTAACCGCCAAAAACAGCCAGAAGTAAAGCTGTGGCTCAAGTAATAGAGTGGCAGCCTTGAGCTAAAAAGCTGAGGGACAGCTCCAGGACCTGAGTTCAAGCCCCCTCCCCCCACGCCCCCCACCCCCGCCAAAAAAAAAGTTTGGCAATAGTTTCAGTTCTAAGGTAAACTGATTATTATTTGTTATCATTATTTTAACAAAATAAGCTATGCTTATAAAGATCTGAAAATATGACTAACTTTTTGGAAATAAATAAAGCAAACCTATCATTTAAGAAAAGTAAGAGGTTGGCCACAGATGAATGGATCCAAAAATTGTGGTATTTATACACAATGGAATATTATGCAGCCATTAGAAATGACAAAATAATGGCATTTGCAGGGAAATGGATGGAGCTAGAAGGAATCATGTTGAGCGAGGTAAGCCAAGAACGAAGAGACAAACAGTACATGGTCTCCCTGATAAGTGGATGAAAAATCCAAAATGTTAGGTGATATGACAAAACTAACAGGACTTAAGAAACAAAGAACTCCCACTCATCTGGTTGATCCACTATCAAATATCCCCATGCTGCTGATCACATATATGGTATATAACATGTGAGCACCATTATATATTACAGACTGTGATAGACAATTTGGTCCAGGAAAGTTAGAATGAACTTGTGACTTTAAATGAGCATCATTATTCCACAATACTGTGAATTTCCGGAAATTATGTAATCACTTAATCACAATCAAAAAAAAAAAAAAAAAAAAGAACCTCGGGGAAGGGAGGGAGGGAGGGGATAGTACGGGGAAAACAATGGAGGGGGTAACAATGTTCAAGAGGAAGTGTACTCATTACCTGGTAACTGTAACCCTCTGTATAGTATCTTTACAATAAAAAAATTAAAAAAAAAAAAAAAAAAAAAAAAAGAAAAGTAAGAGGTTGGGAAGGTTGCTTACTGGTAGAGTGCTTGCCTAGCATGCATGAAGCCCTGGGTTTGATTCCTCAGTAACACATAAACAGAAAAAGCCAGAAGTGGTGCTGTGACTCAAGTGGTGGAGTGCTAGCCTTAACAAAAAAGAAGCTCAGGGACAGTATCCAGGCCCTGAGTTCAAGTCTCAAGACTGGCAGGAAAAAAAAAAAAAAAAAAGAGGGAAATAACAGAGAATTTATTGTCAGTGATAAAATTTGAGCTTCCAAGCAAAATTTTGGGAAACTTTCTTGGATAGGACGTAGAGTGCCTAACTAGCAAGCACAAGGCTCTGAGTTCAAATACCAGTACTGTAACACCATCTTCCTCTCCCCGTCCAAAAAAAACAAACAGGAAGCTAGTGGTTTACACCGGTAAGCCTTGCTACTTCAAGAGACTGAAGACTGAAGTTTGAAGGTAGCACAGGAAAAAAAGTCCATCTCCATCTCCAATTAACTAGCCAAAGGGCTAGACTGGAAGTGTGGCTCAAGTGACAGAGCACCAACTATGGGTGAAAAAATAGAGCACTTGGGACCCTGAGTACAAGCCCTGCTACTAATGAATGAATGAATAATAACATTTCTTTTTCTTAGTCATTCAGGTTAGATACTTAGCAATTTCATTGTTCTTTTCAAAGAACTAGTTTTTGGTTTCATAACTTTTTTTTCTTGTCAATTTCATTGAATCACATGCTTTATTCCTTCCTTCTTCTTGTTTGGTATTTATTTTCTTTTCCTAGTTTGCAAATATAATGCAAGAGTTCATTCTTCAAAAGTCATGCTCCCCCAGCCTTGAGCAAGAGGCTCAGGGATAGTGCCCAGGCCCTGAGTACAAGCCCCAGGACTGGCCCCCGCCAAAAGTACTCAATTATATTTGATGCATGAGTGGGAAAAATACTAGACTTTTTCTGTACCAGGGGCCTTCTGTGTCCCACTCGCCTTTCTAGGCCACCTTGGGCCCTTCACTGAAGCCACCACCGCAGCCCCCAAAACGTGATTAACAACAGCGTCAACTCTCGCCTGTAGTTTTGGGAACCTGAGTTTTTGAAGAAATGCAAATTTATTACCTAAACACCTTGTGCTTTGTTCTCTTCCCAACATTCTTTAAAAAAAAAAAAAATCTGTGATCCCTCCTCTATTATAAAGGAATTTGCAATAAAAAAAAAGTCATGCTCCCAACTAGAAATCACTTGGCATGGCTGATCTGAAACTTTCAATTTTAACTGAATATAATTCAGAATATAAACTTTAAGCATGATTCTGACTATATTCTGTGATTTAAATCTCTTTAAATAACAGATTTAACTTAAAAAAAAAGTTATTGGGGCTGGGAAGGTGGCTCAGTGGTAGAGTGCTTGCCTTGCATGCATGAGGCCCTGGGTTCGATTCCTCAGCACCACATAAGCAAAAAAAAAAAAAAAAAAGCCAGAAGTGGTGCTGTGGCTCAAGTGGTAGACGCTAGCCTTGAGCTGAAGAGCTGAGGGACAGTGCCCAGGCCCAGAGTTCAGACCCCACGACCTGACCCCCCCCCCACAAAAAAAAATTTATCAAGGCAAATGAACACAGTCCAATACATACCAACTGAGTTTTCATCATCTTCTAGGATGTGACTTCGATGTCTAGAACGACTGGAAACAAGTGTGAGGTCATCATCATTATCATCATCCAGAACCCCTTTTGAAAAAGAGGGAATCTCCACTGCACTGTCATGTAGAAAGTCTCCAGGATTACTTATATCATCTCCATCAAAAAGATCATTGTAATCCTTTTCCACTCTGCTAGATACCTTGAACAAATGAATATAATGTAGCACATATAAGTGAAACTCAGCTAAAAAGCTATCCCTTTTTTGGTTTTGGTGGTTCTAGGATAGACCAAATGCTTTTTGCTCTTGATAGGAAAGTGCTCTAGCACTGAACTATATAGCCCCAAGAGACAAGTCTCTCAGAAGACATTCTCCCATTTACTTTTAGTTTACTTTGAGACAAGATCTTCTTATATAGTTTTTTAGGATGGCTTGGAACTTGAGATCTCCCCATCTCAGCTTCTCCAGTGCTAGGATTACAGGCATGTGCCTGTATACCCAGCTTCACTTACCTTTTCACACATTTACTTTAAACCATCCCAGTTAAAGCTAGTTGGGAGTTTTTGTTGTTATATTTTTATGTTCAAAGAAACAAAGTGATAGAACCAATAGAAAGACAGGAAGCAAAGAAATTCAACATAAATTTCATTATTATTTTCTAGGAACATAAACATATAAACAGAAGTTAAATGTCATTGTAAACAAGTATTTCACTCACTTTACAAAGTAAGCAGCAGATACATTTCAGAAATTATAAATTATTCCTACATGATGAAAGAAATTATACAAATGTTAAGACAATATAAATTTATAATTCAGGAGCATAAATTTATCAGAAGACCACTAATAAAGAATATAGCATAAATATTTCTATGGAAATAAACATTGTTTTGTTCTTCACAGTATATATTTCTGTCATAATACCTGTCATCACTTTATATCCCTCATCATGAATACGAGGCAAAGACCCAATTTTCCAACAAGAAAATGCAAAAAATTTTTTAATTTGGGTTCATAAACTTTTAGGGCTAAAATGGCTAACTAACATTTTGTTACCATCTGTTCATTAAATTATGTTTCAACACATGAATTTAGAAGTACCTTTTCCTGTTCTCTCATTTTATTAAACATTGTCTGAATTCAGAATATGGGCCATTCTGACTGGGGTGGCCCATCAGCTGTACTGAGCATCCTGAAGAAAAAGAACTAAGCAACTCAAGGGTGGTGATGGGAGGAAGGGAATGAGAGAGAAAGAAGGAACAGCTGATACTAAGCAAAAGGAAAGTACATATCACCCGATTTGAAGAAATATCTCATTGTTAAAGTTTGTAGAGTTCATAAACTTTGTAGATTAAGGTGATGATGATTATCGTTGTGAAGGTTAAAATGTGACCTTAGCTAGGTATAACTATGCCACAGTATTGTGAAACATATGTAGAAATATTTGGAGAAATATTTGGAGAAAAAAAAAGAATATTGGCTTAAGACCCTTTTCTTACCAAGATAAGAAAACAACTAGTTTATTCAAGAATGTTAAAGCTTGGGGCTGGGAAGGTGGCTCAGTGGTAGAGCGCTTGCCTTGCATGCTTGAGGCCCTGGGTTCAACTCCTCAGCACCACATAAGCAAAAAGAAAAAAAGCCGGAAGTGGCGCTGTGGCTCAAGGGGTAGAGTGCTAGCCTTGAGCTGAAGAGCTGAAGGACAGTGCCCAGGCCCAGAGTTCAGGCCCTACGACCGGACCCCAAAAAAAAAAAAAGAATGTTAAAGCTTAAGAGCTTATATTCAGGGTTGGGAATGTGGCTTAGTGGTTGCTTGCCTACCATGCAGGAAGCCCTGGGTTTCATTCCTCAGTACCACATAAACAGAAAAAGCCAGAAGTGGCACTGTGGCTCAAGTGGTAGAGTGCTAACCTTAAGCAAAAGAAGCTCAGGGACAGTGCCTAGGCCTTGAGTTCAAGCCCCAAGACTGGCAAAAGAGCTTATGTTCAGCTTGGGGTAACTTTTCTACCAAAATGATTTCCACTTTGTGTTAGAAAAAAAACCCTATTTACTCATTACTAGTTATGTACAAAGTTTACTGCTTTTCCTACTAAATCATACTGGATAATAAAAACTGCATGGGAGATAAACTAAGGGCCTTTGTCCTGTGAGATGGAGTGTCCTCTAGCGAGATTGTCTTTGTGCCTTTCTTTCTCATTCTACTCTATGCCTCTTCTAGGTACCTATTTACCTTGCAGCACTAGACATGGCAGATATTGATAATGGAGCAATCTATTTGCTTCTTAAGTCAACTTTACTACTGTCAGCCCCACTTTCAGCAGTGCTTAGTGCTATCAAATTCTGAATCTTTGGGAATTTAGGCAGGCAAACTGAGCTATACTTTAGCTTCCCTCCATTACAATCATAGGATCCAATTCTTTGAAAAGCTCATTTCCAATCATTCTTCTATTTTCAACTTTCTAAGATTTTTTTTCTTTCAGTGTGGGGCTTGACTCTGGACCTGGGCATTGTCCCTCAGCTCTTAAGCTCAAGACTAGCACTCCACCACTTGAGCCACAACGCCATATCCAGTTTTCTGGTAGTTTACTGGAGATAATAATCTCACAGACTTTCCTTCCAGGGCTGGCTTTGAACCGTGATCCTCAGATCTCAGCCTCCTTAGTAGCTAGGATTACAGTCATGAGCCACTGGCACCTGGCTCTAAAATTTTATTAATGACATTACTTTATTTTCTCTACCCTTATGTAATTAATCATTTAATCCCCCCCTGAGGGTAATTTTAAAGGGCTTTCATGAATAGAGATCATGCCAATTGGTAAAAAGATTAAAAAGTTGAGGACTGAGTTGTGACTCAAGTGGAAGAATACTTTCCTAGGAAACATGAGGCCCAGTGTTCAATCCCCAGTGCCACAAAAAGGGGGAAAAAAGGTAAAAGAAAGTTTTCTTTTCTTTTTTGCCGGTCCTGGGACTTGAACTCTGGGCCTGGGAGCTGTCCCTGAGCTTCTTTTGCTCAAGGTGAGCGCTCTACCACTTGAACCACAGCACCATGTCCAGCTTTTTTTTTTGTTGGTCATGGGCCCTGAACTCTGGGCCTGGATGCTGTCCCTCAGCTCATCAGCTCAAGGCTAGCACTCTACCACAGTGCTAGACACAGCGCCACTTCTGGGTTTTTTTGCTTATGTGGTGCTGAGGAATCGAACCCTGGGCCTCATGCATGCAAAGCAAGCACTCTACCACTAAGCCACGTTCCCAGCCTCTATCCAGCTTTTTTGAGTGGTTTATTTGACATAAGAGTCTCACAGAGCTTCCTGCCCAAGCTGGCTTCAAACCTCGATCCTCAAATTACAGCCTCCTGAGTAACTAGGATTATAGGCATTAGCCACTGGCACCCAGCTGAAAGTTTTCTTTATTATAGACAATTGCTAGGGCTGAGGGTATGGCTCTTATAGTAGAGCATGTGCCTAGAAAGCACAAGGCTCTGAGTTCAAACCACAGTACTACTGAAATCAAAACAAATTTTTAAAAAGTCTATAACTATAAATAACTGCTGAGCATCAAAGAACAGAAATATGAATTATAATTTCACAAGAGCATATGGTAATTTGTTGTCTTCAAATACATTCAAATGCAGAAACAGTTGGGAGAAAATGCTCTACCTTAATCCACATTACCTTACTTCTTGAAGTCTTTCCACTGGAGTCACAGACATTTTCCAGGAGCCCAAGATTTCCCTCAGCATCAGTGTAAGATATCTGATCACAAGTAGGATGCCAGGCCAGGCCACAAATTGTATAACCTTTCTCATGTTTCACCCTAAAAATTATAAAGAGCAAGCTCTTTAAAATACTGTTAAGAAAAATATAAACTGTGAGGTTCTTTAGATAATTTGTGGTTAGAAAAGGCTTTTGACAATCTAGAAACTGTACATGTCAATTTTAAAATAGTTCATAGTAATACAAAAACATAATAGAAATGAGCAAAAAAGAACAGGAATCATACCTTTCCATGCAGACTTTGGTTTCCACATTCCAAACTATAATTAAACCATTAATGCTACCTGCAGCTAAATACTGACCACAGGGAGACCAGGTTACTACATTGAGGATCTGTAATGAAAAACAATAAATAACATCTTATTTTAAACTAATATCCACTATCACCAATTTTTAAAGTTCCTATTCTCTATTATTTATAAATATATTTGATATACAAAAGATAAGACAAAGACTTGTTTTTTATTTTTACGTTTTCAAGAAAAGAGAAAATTGCCACAAGAAAATTATATCAGTGTCAAATTTTAAAAGTAAAATCTTGGAAGTGGCACTGTAACCAAAATAGTAGAATGCCAGCCTTGAGTAAAAAAGTTCAGGGACAGTGCCAGGCCCTGAGTTCAAGCCCCACAAAAAAAAAAAAAAAAAGTAAAATCTAAAAATAAATCATCTTGGAAATAGACAGTACAGGGCTGGGAAGGTGGCTCAGTGGGAGAGCACTTGCCTTGCATGCTCGAGGCCCTGGGTTCGATTCCTCAGCACCACATAAGCAGAAAGAAAAAAGCCGGAAGTGGCGCTGTGGCTCAAGTGGTAGAGTGCTAGCCTTGAGCTGAAGAGCTGAGGGATAGCGCCCAGGCCCAGAGTTCAGGCCCCACGACCGGACCAAAAAAAAAAGAAATGGACAGTACAAGGTACCCTCTTACCATCCATTCACCATCAAGATGAAGACAACCAATAAGTGAAATAAGTGACCCTTCCTAAGTCAGTATTCACCTACTGGGCCTATGATTCCTTAATTATAAAATATGTGGGTAGGGAAAAAATGAGGGAGGGGATAACAAATGTACTCTCTACCTTACTTATATAACTGTAACCCTTCTGTATATCACTTTGAAAATAAAATTTATACTTAAAATATCATGTGGGGGGGGGGAGGGAGGGCTTGGGAAGGTGGCTCAGTGGTAGACTGCTTGCCTTGAATGCATGAGGCCCTGGGTTCCATTCTTCAGCACCACATAAGCAGAAAAAGCTAGAAGTGGCACTGTGGCTCAAGTGGTAGAGCCTTGAGCTGAAGAGCTGAGAGACAATGCCCAGGCCTAACGTTTAGAACCTATGACCGACCAAAAAAAATAATAATAATGTGGGTATGGGTGTGTGTACACACGTGCATGTGTCTAAAAGAGAGAACTACAATAATAACTTTCCTCTAAAATTTAAGATATGAAAAAGACAGAGACCAGAGAATAAGCAAGAAGAACGTACTAACCTTTCTTGCTCTAACATTCCACTTACTTTACAATAAAAACAAAAATTGCTCTAATTATTAAGCTAGGGTTAAATTTGATTTTAGACTTCAAAAGTACTTTTTTCCTTATCAAAGCTTATAAGAGAAAGGTCATGTAAGAGTTAGAAATGCTGGGAATGTGGTCTAGTGGTACAGTGCTTGCCTAGCATGCATGAAGCCCTGGGTTCAATTCCTCAGTACTACATAAACAGAAAAAGCCAGAAGTGGTGCTATGGCTCAAGTGGCAGAGTGCTAGCCTTGAGCAAAAGAAGCTCAGGGACAGTTTCCAGGCTGAGGTCAAGCCTCAGGACTAGCCAAAAATTAAAAAAAAAAAAAAAGAGTTAGCAATCTATCATGGAGAAGGCTAGTCTTTTTTCTTAAAACACACACACACACACAAGTACGTGCACAAGCTTGTGCACGTGCGTGCTCGTGTGCGCAAATAGTGGGAAACTTTTCTCCACTTCCCACTGCAACAGTATTTGGTGGAGTAGCCATTAAGTATTCCTATGGTCTCCTGAAAGTGTCACAAAACCTACCTGAGAGATGAAACTATCTGAAAGATCGAATTGATTACTCCATGTTTCTCTTCTATATAACTTTACAGATTTTTCCACAGGAATTGCAAGTAACTATTAGAAAATACAAAATTTAAACAAAAGTTTATATAAGTTCAATTTGAAAAGGATAAATTTATAAAACATACATACATTTATAAAACATATAAGGAAGCTAGGTGCCAGTGACTGACACCTGTAATCCTAGCCACTCAAGAGGCTGAGATCTGAGGATCACAGTTCAAAGACAGCCTGGGCAAGAAAGTCCATGAGACTCTTATCTTCAATTAACCACCAGAAAACTGGAAGTGGCGCTGTGGCTCAAGGGGTAGAGCTCTCACTTTGAGCTGCAAAGCTCAGGCACAGTGCCCAGGCCCATAGTTCAAGCCCCCCAACCAACAAAAAAATATATAAGGAAATTTTAATTTTAATTGAAACAAAACAAAAATTTATTTAAAATACTGAAATAAGAAACATGGGTGATGGGGGGAGAATAGGGGTAGTGGGAGAGGGAAGGGATAGTAAGAAAAAAACAAAGGAGGGGGTGACAATGTTTAAAAAGAAATGTACTCATTGCCTCACTCAGGTAACTTTACAATAAAATTGAATTAAAAAAAGTTGGAGACTTCAAAAAAAAAACCCCATGGATGATCATTTTACTATTTGGGAATAAAAAACAGACAATACTTAGCCTCATTATTATTTTTGCCAGCCCTGGGACTTGAACTCTGGGCCTGTGCCCTGTCCTTAAGCTTTTGTATTCAAGGCAGCACTCTACCTCTTGAACCACAACACTACTTCTGGCTTTTGTGGTTAATTGATGATAAATTCTCACAGCCCAGACTGGCTTCGAACCTCAATCCTCAGATCTCAGCTTCCTGAGTAGCTAGGATGACAGTGTCAGCCACCAGCACTTGGCTTAATAGTAATTTTAATACTATTTCTAAGGGAATCTAGGTTCTGCATCTCAATATTCAGCTCATTTTCCTAAAAGGAAATCTGAATCCTTTGAATATCAAAAATGCAAAGAAAAGAGAAATTTATAGAGTGGAGTTGTGCCTTATGTGGTAGAGCACCAGCCTTGCATGAAAAAGCCAAACACGATCATGAGGTCCTAAATTAAAACCCAAGTCCTGGAACAACAACAAAAACAAAGTTTAAAAAAATTCTAAGCTCAGCCGGGCGCTGCTCACACTACTTAGGAGGCTGAGATCTGAGGACTACTGTTCAAAGCTAGCCTGGGCATGAAAGTCCGTGAGACTCTTAAATCCAATAAATCCCTCAGAAAACTGGAAGTGGCACTGTGGCTCAAGTGGTAGAGCACTAGCCTTGAGCTGAAGGACAGCACCCAGACCCAGAGTTCAAGCCCCATAAGCGAAAAATAAAAATAAAAATTCTAAGCTGGATGCTGGTAACTCATGTCAGTAATTCTAGCTACTCAAGAGGCTGAGACCTGAGGATTTCAGTTCAAAGCCAGCCCAGTGAACAGGTTATGAGATTTATCTCCAATTAACCAGCAAAAAGCCCAAAGTGGAGGTATGGTTTAAGTAGAAGAGAGCCAGCCTTGAGAGAAAATGCCAAGTGAGAGTATGAGGCACTAAGCTCAAGCCCTAGTACTGGAATCAAAAAAAGAGAAAGCCGGGCGCTGGTGGCTCATGCCTGTAATCCTAGCTACTCAGGAGGCTGAGATCTGAGGATCGCGGTTCAAAGCCAGCCTGGGCAGGAGAGACCGTGAGACTCCTATCTCCAATAAACCACCTGAAAACCGGAAGTGGCGCTGTAGCTCAAGTGGTAGAGTGCTCGCCTTGAGCTGAAGAGCTGAGGGACAGCACCCAGGCCCAGAGTTCAAGCCCCACGACCGACAAAAAAAAAAAAAAAAAAAAAGAGAAAAAATTAACTTCTTACATAATTCCTCCAAATTCCAGATTAGCAATAAATAAACAAATAAATAACTACTGTAGGAACTGGGGATGTAACTCAGTGGCAGAGTGTACACTTGGCATTCATGAGGATTAGCACCAAAACAAAACAAAGTATTTTTTCCATGCTTATAAAAATGAATTATTAATATTAGCTTTACTTCCAATTAGATTACCAGCAGAGAAAAGTACTAAAGTATACAGGATTCTCTTTGAGCTCAATGACTACTTTCACACAGCATGTACACTCTTCAAAGTTGACATGACCCCGTCGGCACTGGTGGCTCACACCCATAATCCTAGCGAAGCAGGAGGCTGAGATCTGAGGATCCAGGTTCAAAGCCAACTTGTGCAGGAAAGTCAATGAGACTCTTATCTCC
Organism: Dipodomys merriami; assembly: GCF_024711535.1. Lineage (NCBI taxonomy): Eukaryota > Metazoa > Chordata > Mammalia > Rodentia > Heteromyidae > Dipodomys > Dipodomys merriami. The sequence goes on along the minus strand of NW_027202270.1, from coordinate 143,050,781 downwards.
AATTAACCACCAAAAACCTGGAAGTGGAGCTGTGGCTCAAAGTAGTAGAGTGCTCGCCTTGAGCAGAAAAGTGCCCAGGCCTCATTTCAAGCCCCACAACCAAAAAAAAAAAAAAAAAAAGTTGACATGACACAAAGCATATATTCTGAAAAAATCTTCCATCCCTAAATCCTACTTCTATCCAATGGCAAATATAAACAGAGTATATAGGAATGCATATGTACATATACTTAACTATTTGTGGAAAAGTAACTTCTTAGACATCTTTCACTCTATTTTATTTTATTTATTATTACTTCTTCTTTTTTTTTTTTTTTGTCAGTTGTGGGGCTTGAATTTAGGGCCTGGGCACTGTCCTTAAACTTTTTTTTCCCCCCTCAAAACTAGCACTCTGCCACTCTGAGCCACAGCTCCACTTCCAGTTTCTGATGGTTAATTGGAGAGAAGTCACACAGACTTTACTGCCCAGACTGGCTTTGATGCTCAGGTCTCAGCCTCCTGAGTGGCTAGGATTACAGGTGTGAGCCACCAGCACCTGGCAATCTTTTACTCTTTATTAATAAGCATTAACATCCTACTGATACCTGCCCTGCTATAGCTTAATCTTTTTACATAACAATGCATCTAAAAGATCATTCCCTAGAAGGAGATAAAAGATCTTCATTCTAACGATTACAGACAATTTTACTTTCAGGACTACCCACAATTAATTTATCCAGTTTTCTATACATGAACAGGTAGGATGTTCCAAATCTTCCACATGGTGCGATATTTTTGTTCTACATACTCTGCAGTGCAGATGTATGAATATGTTCACAGGATTCTTCTGTTGTTCACTTAGCTGGAATGACAGACACAGCTACCACATCCAGCTTTTATTGGTTGAGATGGGATTTTGAGAACTTTTTGCTCAGGCTGGTCTTAAACCTCAATCCTCCTGATTTTAGCTTCTGAAGTAGTTAAAAGAATCTTTTAAAAATTGAAATATTTTCCGGGGCTGGGAAGGTGGCTCAGTGGTAGAGCATTTGCCTTGCATGCCTGAGGCCCTGGGTTCGATTCCTCAGCACCACATAAGCAAAAAGAAAAAAAGCCGGAAGTGGCACTGTGGCTCAAGTGGTCGAGCACTAGCCTTGAGCTGAAGAGCTGAGGAACAGCGCCCAAGCCCAGAGTTCAGGCCCCACGACCGGAACCCCCCCCCCCCAAAAAAAAATCGAAATATTTTGGAAGTGGAGCTGTGGATGAAGTAGTAGAGCACTAGCCTTGACCACAACGAGGCTCAGGGACAGTGCTCAAGCAGTGAGTTCAAGCCCCATGACTGACCAAAAAAATTATACATATATATTCAATATTAAGTATTTGTCATAGGGATCTAAAATTTATAATTCAAATGAAAATTATAATTAAAAATACTATTCTTACACTGAAAGTTTACAAGAACTGTAAGAGATAATTTAAAGGTTCAAAAATAGAAGCTATTTACCTTTCCACTTTTTGGCTGCCAAGCAAGTCTGCAGATAGATTTTGCATTTACCACATCGTTGCATTTTTGTAGTAGTGGCCAACTAATAGCACATGTCTGGATTTTTAAAAAAGAAAATTTATTTCCTTTTATGATAACTCCCCCCAAACAGTTCATTTAATAGGCATTTTCTTCAAACTGACATATATCTCAGAAAAAGCCATTTATTACTTTGATTACAAAACTTTTTTAACCTAAATTGTTCCAAGTTCTTCAGATATACAAGTCTTAAACATATTTGCATATATATGTCTTAAATAAGAGTATTAAGTCTCAAATAAGAGTATTTTCTGTGCAGAATAGGCAAACAATATACCATATACTCACTGAATAAATATGTATGCAGAAAAAAATCCCTCAGTATATTAAAAATTTAATATGTCTACAAAAATAAATAAAACTTGAAATGTTTACTATAAAACATTAAGGGGTCAAAGTCAGAACTAAATATTTTAAGAATGAGGGAATGAACTGTGGCTACTAAGGCATACCTGTGCAGAAATTCTTTCCAACAGCCACAGTACTTCAAAAATTCCAAATATGGTCTAATTGCCTCATGAAGACCTAACTGTTCCCTTTATCAATCCAGAAAGCATTTTCTTCACATATCCTTTAAAACCTACTGTCAAATGCATATGTAATTCTCTAAGTATGGTCTATGCCTTGTGTTTGTACCACCAACATCCAATACAAAACCCAACATATGGTAGTTAATTGTAAACTTATATAGAATACATAAATCATTCCCTTTGTTGATTAGGCATAAAAGCAATCAGTCTTTCACATTGTTCTACAATTTTACAATTTAATCACAAAAACAATACTAAAGCTATCTGAAACACGCTACAAAAAAGTAAGTATTTTGGGCCAATAATAAAATATGTGACAGCCAGTATAAGACAGAAATCGACAAAAACAGTTTTAAATTTAAATTGATGAATTTACCTGATCAGGGATGTGCCACACTCTGACAGATCCATCACAGCTAGCTGATGCCTGAAGGAATAAAAAACACATTTCCCTAAAATTACAGCCATAAAACAACATAGAAATTGGTTCAATTGATTCAATCAAATAACCTTTCACAACAGGATGAAAATAACTTTATACACACTCAGGAAATACACAAAAAGGGTGGGTGAGAGGATAATTACCAGAAAGATGTCCTTAGGATCAAAAGAAAGACTTAAAACAGGGGCATCGTGTCCTCGAAATGTTTTCTGTTGGCTACAATCCACCACATCCACAATTTTGACAAGAAAATCACTATAAATAGTAAAAGTAATGCACATAAATATATGCTAATACAAAAGCCTCTGTTATCATTTCAAAATCACAAGAATGAATGTTGTATCTTAATAGTAACTTGAAAAATTTGGCACTCAAATTTAATGATCAGCCTTTCAGTCTTTATAAAGATACTGAAAACACAAGTCAAAATTTCTTACACTGTTAAAATACAAATCTTCTGAACAGTTACATCTTAAGCTCTTATTATTTGGTAATCTAATTATAGTCACATTTGAAAAGTACTATGTGTTTCATTCTACCTCAACAAGTCAACCAATTACATTTATCCTATGAAAAATAAGCATCAAGGGAACCTGCAAAAATTCAGATTGTATAATCCAGGTTACACCAAAAAAAATTTTTTTTAATTTTATTTATTTTTATTTTTTTTATTTTTATTTTTTTTTATTGTGAACATACTGTACAGAGGGGTTACAATTACATGGGCAAGATAATGAGTACATTTCTTATCAAGCATTGCAGCCTCCTCCTTTATTTACCCTTCACATCCCTTCCCAGCCTCCCCACGCCCCCCACACCAAAAATTTTTTTAATTTGTATCAAACTATCACCATTCCCTGATCTCTTTTAATAGTCTCTGAGTAAATAGTCTGCAAAGCAATATATTTTCTCAATTTATAAAACAATCACAAGTTTGTCATAGAACATTTTATTAAATTTCATCCACCTTAAGTGAGGTAAGCCAAATTCAGAGAGACAACTGGCACACATGCTCTCTCATATGTGGAAGCTAGGACATGATAAAACTCTAGGCATTCACACACAGTGAAACCAATGGAACACACTTTAGGTGAAGAACACAAAGGTGCAATACCACTGTGCCTATGATCATATAAAATTATATATATAAAGTTATCAAAATGAACTCCAGGAAATGGAAATAAAGACTTTTTTTCTTTTTCTTGTCCTCTTTTGTTTGTTTTTCTGTCTCTGAGAGGGTAAGAAGACACAAAAATGGGAAGAATATAGGGTGAACAAAGGCAGCAGTGGTACTCAGTAAAAATTAGGTTGAAAATGAACTGTATAACATGGGTAGAGATGAGAGGGGAAAACTGGGAGAGAATGAGGGAAGAGATGACACTGTCCAGAAAAAAAAACGTATTTCATGGGCTGGGAATGTGGTTTAGTGGAAGAGTGCTTGCTTAACATGCATGAAGCCCTGGGTTTAATTCTTCAATATCACATAAACAGAAAAGGCTGAGAGTGGCACTGTAAGAAGCTCAGGGACAGTGTCCAAGCCCTGAGTTCAAGCTGTAGAACTGGCAAAAAAAAAAAAGAAAGAAATGTACTCATTACCTGACTTATGAAACCATAATCCCCTCTGTATGTCACCTTTATAATAATAAGAAAAAAAATTTTTTAAAGAGAAAAAAATTTTATCCATAGGAATTTACTACAAAGAAATCTGGATGTGCAGGCAGGTGTGGTTACTCAGGAAGGAGGCTAAGATCTGAGGATCACAGTTCAAAGCCAGCTCAGGCAGAAAAGTCCCCATGAGACTCTAATCTTCACTTAATTACTCAAAAACCAGAAGTAGGCTGTAGCTCTAAGTGGTAGAGCACTAGCCTTGAACAAAAGAGCTCAGGGACAGCACCCAGACCCTGAGTTCAAGCCCCACAACCAACAACAAAAAAAAACACCACCTGCCTAGCAAGCATAAAGCTCTCAGTTTAAACCCTGGTACTACACTCTCTTGTCCCCCCAAAAAAACCTTTATACTAAAGATTTAATAAGAACAAATACAAATTCATTGCTCATAATCCTAAAATATTATCCTGAAATAAACAAATGAGGCTTTGCCTTCTAATATTTTTCTTCTGTCAGAGCCTTACCTTGATCCAGCAGCAATTTTAGTACCATCTCCATTAAAGATCACATGGTTTGCATTTGTAGTGAAGCGAGTCAATATGCCATCTGGAACTCCTTCAGGAAATGTGTGGACTTGAACAGTGTTGTTGGAAACTGCAGTGACCAACTTTCCATTCTAAAAGAAAATAAAAGTAAGAAACACTGGCATAACAAACCCAATATGGTTGGCAGCATCCCAGTACCTATATACCGAAAACTCCTATAAGAAATAAAAAGCCAGGCTGGGAAGTTGGTTCAGTGCCTCGCATGCATGAGGCGCTGGGTTCGATCCCTTAGCACCACATAAGCAGAGAAAAGCCGGAAGTGGTGCTGTGGCTCAAGTAATAGGGCACTAGCCTTGAGCTAAAGAGCTGAGGGACAGCGCCCAGGCCCAGAGTTCAGGCCCCATGACCGGAAAAAAAAAAATGCCAGGTGCTGGTGGCTGAGATCTGATGATCGTGGTTCAAAGCCAGCTCAAGCAGGAAAGTCCATGAAACTCTTATCTCCAATAAACCACCAGAAAACTGGAAGTGGGGATGTGGCTCAAGTGGTAGAGCACTAGCCTTGAGCTGAAGAGCTGAGGGGCAGGGCCCAGGCCCAGAGTTCAAGCCCCACGACCAAACCCCCTCCCCCCCCAAAAAGAACCTATGTCAGAGATTTAAGCGATACATCTAAAAGCTGAGGAATGCTGGAACTGTGAAAGAACCAGAACCTAGGAGACAGCATAAAACGGATTCTCCCTCAGAGCACAGGAGCCAATCTATCCTCTCACATAGATGAGATCACAGGCTGGTTGACTGAGAGGAGATCTCAATGACTTTTGCCTGGCATGGTCTTGAACCCCAACTCTCCCATTTCCACATCCTGCATAGCTAAGATTACAGAAAATATCAGGGATTACATACAGAGCGACCACACCCAGCTCACTTTGCTCTCTCATAAAAAGTTTCTTGGGATGCAAAATGGTGGATTAGAAACATGCCATTTTTACTCTGAGAAGAATCTTGGGTCACAGAACAGTCTAGATTCTGAAGTGAGAAATGATGAGTAAAAACTAAAAGGGAGGTAGCAAGGAGGCAGAAAATTATAGAAAGACTATATTAGCAGAAGAAAAGCAGTGAGGAGCTTCTGGGATTCCCTGGCACTCCCCACACCTCCAGCTGATTGGACAAGGGGAAAAAGACTGCAATACAGATAAAACAGATTCTTTAGACAGAGTGCCAACTCTACCTCTGGGGGAAAGCCCACACAACTCCCACACCTTAACCTTAAATGGTTTTGTGAGAGAATGACCACTAGTATGAAACAACAGCCTTGGTGAAGAAAGGCATTCTTTGGATCCACTTGTTTCAGAGTTCAACAGTGAGTTGCTGTCTCCAGAGAGCCTACACACCCATGTTTATTGCAGCACTGTTCACAACAACTAGTGGAATCAGCCAAGTTGCTAAATAACAACTGGATAAAGATATGGTACCTATGTTCCTAGAATATTACCTAGCCATAAAGAAAAATTAAATGTCAGTTGCAGAAAAATGATTGGAACTGGAAAACATCATGGTGACAGAGACAACCCAAGCTTAAAAAGCCAAATATCCCTCATGTGTGAAACACACACACACACACACACACACACACACACACACACACACACACACACACACACACACACACACACACACACACACACAGAGGACATAATTCTAACTGTGGAACTATTTTTAAGAGGATAAGGGAAAGGAAGGAATTATACTTTTAAGCAAAATTGAAATGTTCTCCCTTTTCCTTTTGAGGGGAAAACTAAGTGGTTTTGGTTTTTTTGTTTGTTTGTTTTTGTTTTTGGGTCCGGTCATGGGGCCTGAACTCTGGGCCTGGGCGCTGTCCCTCAGCTCTTCAGCTCAAGGCTAGCGTTCTACCACTTGAGCTACAGTGCCACTTCCGGCTTTCTTCTTTTTGCTTATGTGGTGCTGAGGAATCGAACCCAGGGCTTCATGCATGCAAGGCAAGCACTCTACCACTGAGCCACCTTCCCAGCAAACTCAGTGGTTTTTAGCTCACTGCTTTGGTTTAAATGTGTCCCCAAAAAGTCTGTTGGAAACTTAATTACCAACACTATATAGTGTTGGGAGGGGAGACTAATAAGAGATGATGAAGCCATGAGAAATCTGCTGCCATAATCTGGAAGTATGTGAGTTCATTAGAATCAATGAGTTGGATCTTCTTATTTTCTTGCTTTCTCTTTGCCCTTCCAACCATGGAAGTATGCAGTCATGTCCTCATCAAGCCAGGCATCCCTGGCTCCCTTCTACAATACTAGCTACTCAGGATCACACTTTGAAGCAAGCAGAGAATGGGCAGAGAAGTCCATTAGACTCCTATTATCCAACAAAAAGTTAGACTAGAGTTGTATTCAAGTGGTAGAGAATCATCTGTGAACAAGAAGAGCATGAAGGCTCAAGTTCAACACACGCACGCGCACGCGCGCGCACACACACACACACACACACACACACACACACACACACACACACACACACACACACACACACACACACACACACACACACACACACACACACACACACCTGCCCTACTTCCCATACTCTTCATCAGATGCCAGTCCCTTGATTCCAAGCTTAAGAATCTCCAAAATCATGAAATTGTGAACAAGAAAATTTCTGCTCATTATAATTTCTCAAGTCTAGCCAGGTGCCAGTAGCTCACAACTGTAATCCTGGCTACTCTGGAGTCTGAGATCTAAGGATCTCCATTCAAAGCCAACCTGGGCAGGAAAATCCATAAAACTCTTTTTTTTTTTTTTTGGGGGGGGGGGTCTATAGTATTGTTACAGCAGCCCAAAATGGATTAAGATACTCATTATCCAAATAACCTAAGGAATTATTTAAAACTATAGGAACTTTTCATTAGTGTTTTCAATACTTATAAATATATATATATATATATATATATATATATATATATATATGTCATCATTTTCTTCTGTGTATATTTATTTCATTCATTGATTGATTGGGCACTACCAGAGTTTAAATTCAGGGTACTAAACATGTACCCAGCCCATTTTTACTTAAGTATTTTTTGGGGTAGGGGCTTGCATTTTTGCTTAAGAAATCCTGGACTGTGGTCTTCCTATTTATTTATTTATTTTTTTGGTCCAGTTGTGGGGCCAGAACTCTGGGCCTGAGCACTGTCCCTCAGCTCTTCAGCTCAAGGCTAGTGCCCTACCACCCGAGCCACAGTGCCACTTCCGGCTTTTTTCTTTTTGCTTATGTGGTGCTGAGGAATCGAACCCAGGGCCTCAGGCATGCAAGGCAAGCGCTCTACTACTGAGCCAACTCCAGCCCATGGTCTTCCTATTTATGTATAGCTGGCATGACAGGAGCACATCACTATACCTAGATATATTTGTTAAGATGAGGTTTCAAACTAACTTTTTGCTTAAGCTGGCCTCAAACCATAACCTTCCTAACCTCTACTTTTCAGTAACTAGGATTATAGACATCAGCCACCACCCTAGGACTCTTGTGTATATGCTAGTTGGCTCAACACTTTTTTTTTTTTGGGGGGGGGGTCTGGTCGTGGGGACTGAACTCTGGGCCTGGGCACTGTCCCGCAGCTCTTCAGCTCAAGGCTAGCACTCTACCACTTGAGCCACAGCGCCACTTCCGGCTTTTTTTTTTTTTGCTTATGTAGTGCTGAGGAATCGAACCCAGGGCCTCATGCATGCAAGGCAAGCACTCTACCACTGAGCTACCTTCCCAGCCCCCTCAACACTTTTTATCACTATTTTATCTTAAAGGTTTTTTTTTTTTGCAAGTTATAGTATTCTTATATGTCTTTAATATTATTTCATAAGGGAAACAAAGCAAAAGAGCACATCTATATTCAAACTTTCCATGAAAGTATTTTCTCTCAAGCATAAAAATCACATCCTCCCACATCAATTGATGAAACTGTTTTTACTACCTTCAAAGCACATGAGTATGCCTTTTCTCCAACATTGATGGATTTAGGATCATCATCATCTAAGTCTTCCCAAATCCTTACATCACCGTCACTTCCACAAGTCACAATACAACTGTGAAGAAAACACATACATTAAAAAGCCATCCAATTTCATGTATATTAACTTTCTTGGAGTGCTACCTTTATGTATTAAATAAAACCAAGGTATTAGGCAGCACTGTTTTATCATTTTATACAAATAAATCTCAAAATGAAGACTGTTTTTCTTATTGTATAAAATGTAGATGAGTTTAATATTTTCTATAGTTCTATGACATAAAATTATTTCTTGGCAAAAATGTAAGAAACATAATTATGTAATCTCTGCAACAGCAAGAACCATGTCTATCATGCTCACCACTATATCCAATGCACCAAGCAGTCTCTGACATAGAAACTTTAATAAATGTTTGCTGAATGAATAAATGATAGATGCATGAGCTCCACTATCCAAAGGTGATTGTTCAAATAAATACCTGTATCTGTCATAACTTGTTTAAACCCTCATCTTCTGAGTGCTTTGGTTCATTCAGTGTATCTGGCATATAAAAAATAATCCACCAAAAATATATTTATATTATATATACATGTTACAATTATATGCTATATATGCTATAATTACATTATTGTGTTTTATAAATTCTACAACAAATATATACAGATGTTTAAAAAATGTTAATGTTATATGTTAATGTTAATAATATATACACAATTGTATATATAATTATACACACACAAAAGGAAATAAAAATTGTAGATGCCCAGAAAAAAAAAAATTCCCACCTAGAAAAATTAGAAGGATTCATTAAAAAGTAATACTTAAGAGTCTAATACACCATGACTTAGAAAAAAGTGCTACAAAAACCATCAGTAGTGGTGCACATCTATAACCCCTACAGTTAGGAATCAGAGGCAGGAAGATCATGAGTTCAAGGTCAGCCTTGAGCTACATAGCAAGATTTGAACTCAAAAAAGAAAAAAAATGCCATTTACACTGGGAAGTCAGAGAAAGACTAGATATGCTGAGACTAGTAACAAGAGCAGTTCAAGCACGTGAACCAGAAACAAGAATTTAATGAAGAATAGGAACTTTAGCCAGGTGCCAGTAATACCTAGCTACTGTAATCCTGTAATACCTGTAATCCTAGCTACTTAGGAGGCTGAGATCTGAGGATCATAGTTCAAAGCCAGTCCAGGCAGGAAAGTCCATGAGACTCTTATCTTCAGTTAATCACAGAAAAAGCCGTAAGTTGGCCCTGTGACTCAAGTGGTAGAATGCTAGCCTTGAGTAAAAGGAGCTCAGGGACTGTGCCCAGACCCAGAATTCAAGCCCTAGGACTGGCAAAAAAAAAAAAAAAGAATAGGAATTTTATTCAGTGTAGACAATCCAGGAAATGAGAAGGGAAAGGAAGACTGGGGTCTTTAATACCAGATTTTCTACTATATGGATTAGACAGGAAGACAAGTCTCAGTTTGCACAAAATACTTCTGGGTTTGGGCATCCAGCTGGTTTGGTCATTTGTGATAGTATTTTAAACTGCAACACACATTAGTAGCTGTTGCATTAAAAATGACTGGAATGGGGCTGGGAAGGTGGCTCAGTGGTAGAGCGCTTGCCTTGCATACATGAGGCCCTGGGTTCGAGTCCTCAGCACCACGTAAGCAAAAAAAAAAAAAAAAATGACTGGAATAAGTTTGACAGACCTCTTCTTTTCACTTCCACCTTTTGCCATGACCTTGCTTAATAGTGCAACACACATGCAACAAATGCAATCCTCACTTTAACATGGTTAATCTGAGAAATGGCTGGTGAAACCCTTTTTGCCAATCTTCCTATTTTTGTTTTGGGGTCACCACACCCAGCTTATTGGCTGAGAGATGGGGTCTCACTAATAAGCTATGGCTGATCTCAAAGAGTGATCTTCCCAAGCAGTTGGGGCTACAAGTATGAACTACTGTGACCTCCTATGTGCCAACACTTTCTTGATGCAGCATAACAAAAAGAGGTTCAAAGCTGCAAGTGCCAACTGCTAAGGCCAATCAGTATCCTAGTAGAACTGAACAATATGGGCAAAAGATTGAATTAAGGAGTTTGGTGTACTGCTCTTAAAGTAGTCTTAACATTCCTCCAGTAGCAATTTTGTATTAACTACTTACTAATCTCATAGCTTGACTATGTTTTTCAAATCTTACACACACACACAGACACACACACAACTCACAAGCCTTTCCATAGTGATGAATTAAACATATATATGTAGATAGATATGTACATACATTCATATATTAACTACTCTTAGGTGCATTTAGTTCATATGAGTAGAAAATCTTCAAACCAGTCAATATACAGACATAGGAAGCACAACTAATAATGCCAACACTTGAGAGGCTAAAGCAGAATTTCCAGTTTCAGCCCACCTTGAGCAACACAGCAAGACCTTGTCTCAAAAAATCAAGAACATTGGGTTGGGAAGGTGGCTCAGTGGTAGAGCGCTTGCCTTGCATGCACGAGGCCCTGGGTTCGATTCCTCAGCACCATATAAGCAAAAAGAAAAATGCCGAAAGTGGCACTGTGGCTCAAGTGGTAAAGCGCTAGCCTTGAGCTGAAGAGCTGAGGGACAGCACCCAGGCCCAGAGTTCAGGCCCCAATACCGGACCCAAAACAAACAAACAAACAAACAAACAACAAACAACAAAAGGCATTCAACTTAAGCTCTTGAAGTTTTTCATGAAATGCAGTTAATGAAAACCTAGCTCATATACAGAAAGACACCAAAATTTACCCGGACAAAACCAAGCAAGAATTAAACAGTACATAAAAACCTAAATGGTGAATGACTTAAGTCTGAAATTCTACACAATTGCACTTTGAAATGTTTTGACTAGTGGGAAGAATCTTGTGATTAAATTCCTATATTTAATGACATTAATTTGTGTTCTATGTCAAAATGAAATAGAGTAGGCTTAAAATCTGTGAAACATTCAAAGGAACCATAGAGAAAACCGAATACATTTTGTCTTTTAAAATATCAAAGATGCCAGGCACAAGTGGCTCACACCTATAATCCTACCTACTCAGGAGGCTGAGATTGCGGTTCAATCCAACCCAGAGCATAAAAGTTCATCAGACTCTTATTGCTGTGGCTCAAGTGGCAGAGCACTAGCCTTGAGCACAAAGAGGCTCAGCGACAGCACCCAGGCCCTGAGTTGAAAGGAGGAGGAGGAGGAGGAGGAGGAGGAGGAGGAGGAGGAGGAGGAGGAGGAGGAGGAGGAGGAGGAGGAGGAAGAAGAATTAGAAGAAGAATTAGAAGAAGAATTAGAAGAAGGAGAAGAAGAAGGAGAAGAAGAAGAAGAAGAAGAAGAAGAAGAAGAAGAAGAAGAAGAAGAAGAAGAAGAAGAAGAAGAAGAAGAAGAAAGAAGAAGAAGAGGAGGAGGAGGAGGAGGAGGAGGAGGAGGAGGAGGAGGAGGAGGAGGAGGAGGAGGAGGGAGTCACAGACCCTTTTAACCCAGTGTTTCCCCTACTTAGAACTCCAATATCACCACATTGACACACATACCCCCATCTCTTTATACTTCTCAATCCTATTCAACCTTCTAATCTCTCAAAAAACATTTCCTAAAAAACCTTCCCTACCACTTCAAACTAACCAACTCCCCCTCCAAAATATTTATCACTACACATATCATTTAGTACTTCTAAGTGTATTTCTATTTTTGTTTTCACTTTGTCATACCACTGATTGAAGCAAAACTACATAACAGTCCAGCACTACTTCATCCAAAAGCAGTGCTTCTACTCTACTCTTTCTTGACAGCTCATCGGCTATTAACAAAAGGACTACTGAATGCTTTTAAAAGGGGATTTAACTGTATTTCTGAATACACATTTATTTTTGTGATTAACTTGAATTTACTATCAACCCCCAAACACCTTTAAGCTCAATAAAGGAAAAGGTCATGAGTCGTTTGCACTATTGTATTTCTAACACCCAGGAGAGTAGACAGACAGACAGACAGACAGACACACACACACACACACACACACACACACACACACACACACACACACACACACACACACACACACACACACACACACACACACACACACACACACCTCTTTGTCAATGAATCAATCAACACAGGAGTGGCAGTGAAGTCACACAGTAGACAGTATTCCAAGGGAAGGGATTATAAAAGATCAAAAACAAGAACATATCGCCGTTAAGGGACCAAGCAAAAGAAAATCAATTAAAAAGAAAAGTCGGAACATTTAAGAAAGGGAAAAAGTATCACTAAAGCCAATGGAAGCAATACCACACAGAACAACAGACCACTGGTTTGAGCAAGGATTATCTAGCGATCTGACAGAATTAATGTGAAACGCTGAGAAAATGAAAAACGGGCGGTGAGGGGAGCTCGCATCTTTCCAAGGAAGATTTCAGCAGACTACAATTTCTGACATACTAAGTACATGACAGTCGGAGCCAAACAAACCTACCGAAACATTGGTGCAGTTTAGATCCCAGTATTATTCCTCTCTGCATTGAGTCATTTTCGACCGAAAATGAATCCATGCCATATTAAAAAAAATGATAAATGAATAAATATGTGCACTAACAAAATCGTCCGTTTCCTCAAAGAGCCTTACCTCCCGGAATCATCAAAACAGACATCCGTGTGTCCTTCTGTATGTCCGTATCTCACCGGCTTCTGTGTGGCCGGCATCCTTTCCTCCCCCGACCTAAGAAGAGATCAGAGGAAAGTTCGTCTTACGTTGAAAACAGGAGAGCCAGGAGTCCCGGGGGGGGGGGGGGGGGGAGAAGCAGGGAAGGTCGGGCATCCCACAGGCAAGCTCTCCGCCGGACCGCTGTCCCCACCCGTATAGCACCTGCAGGACGCCCGGGAGAGACTGTCACAGGAGATACAGCGGGAGGGGCACGCGCTTTTCCTCCGCGCGGGCTGCGGGAACAAGGGAAGACGTCCGCAAGCAATCCCCGAAGGCGCGCGTTCCAGGCCCACAGAGCCGCCCAACGAGGTGCACGGCCACAACCCGCAGTTCCCGCGCTCTGGCGCGTCCGCCGCACTGCGCCTGCGCGGCCCGCCCACGCCGCGCGCAGGTCTCACCCCGGGTCGCGGGGTGGTGGCGTCAGCAGCGCGCCGGCTGGGAGGGGGGAAAAAAAAAAAAGAGCCGGTTGCCGAGAGCGAGCGAGCGAGCGAGGGAAGAGGGGAGTCGAACGCGGAAGTTGTGGCGAGCCGGGGAAGCCGGCTAAGGCGGGCACGGCGGAAGTCAGACACTGGAACTGATGAGGCCTGGGGGTTCGGAAGCGGTGGCAGGAAGGCCCTCTGCCGGGGGGGAACTGCGCGAGGTGCCGGAGGCGCCAAGCCTCTTTCTCCACTGGAGCGGACGCACGGAGTGATGGCGATGGTGATGGCGGCAGCTCCCCGGACCGCCCCGGTGAAACTGCCCTCCGGGAGGTGAGCGGGGAAAGCGTGGCACTGTCCGGCCTGGAGGACCCAACCGGGGGAGGGTCTTGCTGCTGCCTTTCAGGCTGACCTCCCAGCCAGCCTCATCCGGGTTCTTCAGCGGGTTCAGCCCCTCGGCCGCACGGTCAGAGACCGGATCTTTGGACATCGTTAGAGAAAAAGCCAGCCCGGAGTGGCATCCTTCCTGCCTTTCCCTCGTCATTTTTGTAGGATCCGTTGCGTGATTGTTTCTGCACTATCCCGATAGCCCTTGAGAGGACAGTGCCTTGTTTTGCCTGTTCAGATCCCACCCAAAGTTCACTGCCGTGGATCTGTAAATCTAAAAGAAACGGTTCGAGCTTTGTTGTTGAAGGCTTCATTTGATCCTTAGGATCTGTGACCAGATCTTGGGCCTCGAGCTTAGGCTCTTGTGTCTTCACGTTCTACCTCGACGAGTCTTTGATGAAAACCTTCATACTGATATTCTTCCATTCGTGTTTATCTTTGAGGTTTTTTTTTTCTTCGAGTTTGTTTTTTTATGCTGTCTCCCAATTTCAGTCAGACTCGTAATCAAGAGTCGTTCTTTCATTCTAGTTGCGTTGTAAGCGCATTCAATTTATGAATGAAAAGGAAGAGTGATTGGCTCAAGAACTTGGGATTTGTAGAATAGCCTACTGTTGATTTCCCACCAGAACAAAGGTACCTGAGATGATCCTTTTAAAATGAGTACCTTAATTTTTATTTGGAGATCATTCAGGTTTGGAGTACAGTAAGTTATAATTTTTTGTCCAGTATCATTTGGTAGAGTGTGGAGTACAGAGAAACATAATATTCATATATTATATATAAATTAAATAAATGGTGAGATTTATTCAGAGCTCAACATAAAAAAATCTGCAAATTGAAACAGGAGTTGTAGCTGTAAATACTGTAGATGTGATGTCTATAATTCTAGGAGACTTTAAAACTGTGAATGGTACATATGACCTTTCTTTCCACTTTAGCAATCAAGCATTTGACTCACAAGGTAAAGGAAACTGTGCTTTGGAGGATTCACATGTTGAATGAGCTTAAGCCCAGAGATTGGCTAGTCCTAGGTTTTCATTTAACTATTGACACATTGTATGACCTTGAATATGCTGCTTTTCCTGAACGTGGAATTCCTCATCTCTTAGGTGGAGATGATACTTAGCGTCACCAAAATGCTAACACACAGAAAAAACTAGGACAATTGAGGTGATGGGTGGAGTTAGGAGGGATGGGGGAAAGTGATTGAAAGGGATGACATTATCAAGATGCTTTGTACTCATATACTGACATATTGAATGGTAACCTGTTGTACAACTATTTAAAGATAATGAAAACTTAATTTAAAAACAATACATAAGAGATATTCATGGATATATAAAATGAATTGTTAATAATGTCTCAAATGATAAATGGGAACGTTTACTGAGTTTACTTACAGTGGGGCTAAATCATCCAGTAAAATTTTCTAATATTAAGCAGTAAATTCTTCCATTTGCAAATACAATATGTTTTTACAATTCAATTTGTTTCAAATGCCTACAAGTGGTAATGGCTTCAGTGAGGTGAGATCCTGTTGAGGGAAATGGACATTCAAACAATTTATACAAAGTGATAGTGCAGTAATGAAACCAGTGTAAATTAAGTACTATATTGCAAAGTCACCTGGTTAAGATGCTATATTTATTTTATTTTTTTAATTTATTTATTTATTTTTTTTGTGGGGCTTGAGCTCTGGGCCTTGGTGCTGTTTTTTTTTGGGGGGGGGGGGTGGGGGGTCCGGTTGTGGGGCCTGAACTCTGGGCATGGGCACTGCCCCTCAGCTCTTCAGCTCAAGGCTACCACTCTACCACTTGAGCCACAGTGCCACTTTCAGCTTCTTTCTTTTTGCTTATGTGGTGCTGGGGAATCGAACCCAGGGCCTCATGCATGCAAGTCAAGCGCTCTACCACTGAGCCACCTTCCCAGCCCAAGATGCTATATTTTTTAAAAAGTAAAACCAATGTACCTGTGTGACTATAAAATTTTCTGAAATCAATATATTTATCACTGTGTCATAGTTACTCATAGCTGAATGAACTAATTGAAAACTAGTCTGAAATAGAAGATTCAGTGAAGGTTAGTTGCTGTGTTGTGACCATATTAATATCCTCAGACTCACAAATACTAGAGTGAGAAAAAATACATACATTACCAGCCTATCAGTTATAGTATTATCTATGTAAATAATATCAATCCTGCCTTAATGGATGGAGCTGTTTTTTGTTTTTGCTGCCTTTTCAATAAAATACATACTTGATGTAAAAAATAACTAATCCTGTGAAAGATGAGAGTGGAAGGAGAGAGTAGCTGAAAAGAATGAAGTATTGAAAAAGTAACATTGAAGTGGGTTCAAAATCTAAAGATATTTTTGTTCCTGAATGTATTCTGAAACTTATTTATTTTGGAAGAAAACAATATTTCCCCTTTTGTAACTTAATAAGGTATAAAACAGTATAGCATTGGGCTGGGAATGTGGCTTAGTGGTAGAGTGCTTGCCTAGCATGCATGAAGCCCTGGGTTTGATTCCTCAGCACCACATACACAGAAAAAGCTGTGGCTCAAGTGGTAAAGTGCTAGCCTTGAGTACAAGTAGCTCAGGGACAGTGCCCAGGCCCTGAGTTCAAGCCACAGGACTGGCCAAAAAAAAAAAAAAAAAAAAAAAGAGCATAGTAGTATAAATGATCAAATGGCATATAGCTTCTAGAAACATTATGAATCCTGACAAGCCTAGGTCATTTTCCTAATCAAAGTAGTCTACCACTTGCCTTTTGAAATCATAACTGTTACCTTAAGAGTCAGAATTTAATAGCACATATCATAAAAGCAATTTTTTTAGGAGAAGGGTACAAAATTGGGTCTCTTTGACCTCAAACTCATTATGTAGCCTTGATTAGCTTCAAATTAGAGATCCTCTTGCCTCAACCTTCCAAGTACTGGTTTGTGCCACCATAACCAGCTTCTAAAAGGGCAATTTTATTAAGATCTAGAGTCATTTACTAGTTTTTAGATGAAGCTTATTACTCAACCTTAAGTATAAGCATATGTAACTGTTAGAAATTAGTGAAAGGACAATCTATAGTCATTTTGCAACATTGCCTTTTTCTGTAATCTTATTTACTAAATTAGCTTGCAAGAAACTACAACTATTTTGTCATTAAGTGTAACCCTAGCTACTCAGGTGGCTAAAAGCAGAGGGATTACTTTTGAAGCCAGCCTTGGCAGGAAAGGTTAAGGTCCCCTGTCTCAAAAATAACCAGCAAAAAATAGGTTTGGATGTGTGGATTGAGTGTAGAGCTTCTGTCAAGCAAGTTCAAGGCCCTGAGTTCAAACCCCAAATGCCATAATAAATAAAGTGGTTATTTTCATCCATGGTATTTTTCAGGGTTTTAAATTTTTAAAGAAACACACTTAAATATTTGTAGTAACGTAAACTGCTTTATGCTGTTTCAGCGATGCTGGATCCTCTTGAACTTAAGATTTTCAAGGTATGGTTTTTGGGTATGCAGATTTTCTAGCTTTAAATCTCCTTTTTTTCCCCTTAATTTTGCCACTTTCCCACATATTTTTAGCAAAGTGTTGAGTATAATACTTCCATTAATTTCAGTTAATGTTTTCATTTTAATCCTGACAGTAAAAACATGATCAGATTTCTACAGTGAGAAAACTAAAGCTAGATGAATTATCATTTTTTTCTAGTATTAAGAGTCAACCAGGACCTCAAGCTCTACCACTGCATCTCTCAAAATGGAATTTTTAAGAAGAGGTAACATACCTAGAGAGTAGTAGAGTTTGACAATTCAGTAACTCATACTATTTCATCTGCATTGTTTGTTTTTTAAATATAAGATAATGAAAACTAGCATAGGTTATTATAGGTTTTTAATTTTTTTTTCTTTAAATTAACTGATCTCATAAGACAAAGAGTTCAAGAATACAATGACGGTCTGGGAATATGGCTTAGTGGTAGAGTGTTTGCCTAGCATACATGAAGCCCTGAGTTTGATTCCTCAGTACCACATAAACAGAAAAAGTCAGAATTGGCTGTGGCTCCAAGTAGTAGAGTGCTAGCCTTGAGCAAAAGAAGCCCAGGCCCTGAGTTCAAGCCCCAGTACCGGCAAAAAGAAGAAAAAAGAACAAAAAGAATATAATGACTAGGAAAATTGCTTGCCTTTGGATAATGGAATTATAGCTTTTTTTTTTTCTCTTTCTCTTTTTTATTTCTTTTTTGAATTGTATTAGCAGGCGTGGAACCCAGAGCCTCATGGGAACCAAGCAAATGTACTATCACTAGGCTACATCCACATTCCCTTTCCCTTTCCCTTCCTGAATTTTTTCTCAACATTTCACATAGCATTTAATGAACATATACTTATGTTTGTCCTGGGGCTTAAACTTAGGACCTGGGTATTCCATCTGAGAAAAAATTTTGCTCAAGCTAGCCACAACTCCACTTCTGGCTTTTCTTTTTTTCTTTTTTCTTTTTTCTTTTTTTTTTTTTTTTGTCGTTAATTGGAGATAGGAGTCTCAGGGACTTTCCTTTCCTTTAAACTGTGATTGTAAGAGCTTAGCTTCCTAAGTAGCTAGCATTACAGGTATGAGCTGCTGGCACCCAGTAAAAATGTTTGCTTCAATTTATTTCATGAAATGTGTTAATGATATATCTTAGACATTCTGGTTCACCTTCCTTCCACTTTTAGAAATTCATGGATTGCCAGCTCTTAGTTTGCTGCTCTTTTCTTCAGATTAGTCTTCAGTGATAGATTTCTATACCTTTTTCCTTATCTCTAGCTCTGGAAATATACTTTGGTTTTAGTGTTTCCCAAAAAATAGAAAACTATCATGTGAACATGTTTTTTGTTTGTTTTTGCTTTCTTTTAGAGGGAGTGGTGTTGAGGATGGAGAGGAGCTGGGCTGAAACTAATTGGGAGGGAGGTTAAGTCTTTTGGGTAAAGCAGCATGTAGGCAATATCAGTAAAAAGTTTTAGCCAGGCGCCAGTGGCTCATACCTGTAATCCTGAGGACCTTGGTTCAGAGCCAGCCTAGGCAGGAAAGTCTGTGAGACTTTTTATCTCCAATAAACTACTCAGAAAGAGCCAGAAGTGGTGCTGTGAATCAAGTGATAGAGCACTAGCCTTGAGCACAGAGAGGATCAGGTACAGAGCCTAGGCCCTGAGTTCAAGCCCCAGGACTGGCTAAATAAATAAATAAATAAATAAAAGTTTGCATCCTTAAAAGTTAAACAATGAAGCTGGGTGCCAGTGGCTCACACATGTATCCTGGCTACTCAGGAGGCTGAGATCTAAGGATCCAGGTTCAAAGCCAGCCAGGGCAGGAAAGTCCATGAGACTCTTATCTCCAATAAACCACTAGGAAACTGGAAGTGGCGCTGTGGCTCCAGGGGTAGAGCACTAGCCTTGAGCTGAAGAGCTGCAGGGACAGCACCCAAGCCCAGAGTTCAAGCCCCATGACTGACCAAAAAAAAAGTTAACCAATGAAATGCTATGTAAATATATACTAGATAAAGGGACATAGAAAATATAGAGAACACGAGCCCTTTGTTCTCTCTTGGGAACTTGGTTTTGGAGGACATGAGTTCACTGAGTCTGTTCACTGAGTTCAATAAACTGCTTCTGGTTTCCTATCTCCCTGGCTTGAGAATCTAATCTACAACAGAAGTCGTGGGTTTTCACTCAAGGTTTTATTCTTGTTTAGGCAAGCTCTCTAGCAGGCCTTTTGTACCTTAGTTAATTTTTGTTGTTGTTGTTGTTGTTGTTGTTGTTGTTGTTGTTGGTCGTGGGGCTTGAACTCAGCCTGGGCACTGTCCCAGAGCTCTTCAGCTCAAGGCTACTGCTCACTATTTAGAGCCACAGTACTATTTCCTGTTTTCTGGTGATTAATTGGAGGTAAGAGTCTCACAGCCTTTCTGCTCTGGCTGATTTTGAACTGCGATCCTCAGATTTCAGCTTCCTGGATTATAGGTGTAAGCCACCAGCACCTGGCTAACCTTAGTTAATTTTTAAGGTAGAGGCATATGTGTGTCTGTGTGTCTTTCTGTGTCTTTTTTTTTTTGGGGGGGGGGTCTGGTCGTGGGGCCTGAACTCTGGGCCTGGGCGCTGTCCCTCAGCTCTTCAGCTCAAGGCTAGCGCTCTACCACTTGAGCCAGAGCGCCACTTCCAGCTTTTTTCTTTTTGCTTATGTGGTGCTGAGGAATCGAACCCAGGGCCTCATGCATGCAAGGCAAGCGCTCTACCAGTGAGCCACCTTCCCAGCCCTCTTTCTGTGTTTTTATGTAAGTCCACATCCATGCATCCCAGTGCTAGGGTTTAATCTCTAAGGCCTGGGCACTGTCCCTGAGGTTTCTAGCGCACAGCTAGTACTCTCTCACTTGAGCCACAGCTCCACTTCCAGAGCTAAGAGTCTCCTAGAGATTCTTCTTCCTGGGCTGGCTTCAAACTGCAATCCTCAGATCTCAGCCTCCTGAGTAGCTAGGATTACAAGCATGAGCCACAAATGTCCAGCTATAAATGATGTTTTGTTAACCATCATAGAGGATATAAATTTTCCAGATAAAGTTCAACCTGTTAAGTATTTTCTATATAAGTTGTGAACTAAAATTACCTACCCAGCCTTATTCAATAGAACTTAACTACTATTTAAATCTTTTGTTTGTGAATTTTCCATCATTGATTTTGTTGTCCTTGTTATTACAGTTAGTGGTAGAACGTGAGACCAAATATCTATGGAATCTGCAAATTTTCTTCTTGAAACTACTTTTATATAAACTAGCTTTTTAAACATTTGCCTCTTGTTCACTAAGAAATAATGCTTTTTTAATGTCACTGTTTACTCCCCAGAGTCATGTGTAACATAGCTCCCTTCATTAAAAATGAATTATTGGCTCGGCAGCTTCTCTGGAATGATTTTTTTCACCCTCTTTAAGAAAAAAACTTCTTTGTAACTATCTAAGATCTTCAATTCATTGGCTTCTTTCAAAGTATTATCTCTGATTTCTATATAACATCAAATTGACGGTAAAGCCACCTTATTTTATGTCTTTTCTTCAACTTCATTTATGCAAACTTTGTTTTAAATTAAAGTCCAAGAATTGGACTAGGGTTGTAATTCTGTGGTAGAATACTTCGCTAACATGAATGCTTTTAGGCTGGTTGCTGGTGGCTCCCACCTGTAATCCTAGCTACTCAGGAGCCTGAGATCTAAAGATGGCACTTTGAAGCCATCTGGGGCAGGAAAAGGTGTGATGCTCTTATATCCCAGTTAACTACCAGAAAACCAGAAATAGAGCTATGGCTCAAAATGGTAGAACACTAACCATAAGCAAAAACATTCAGGAACAATGTCCAGGCCCTGAATTCAAACCACAACTGACCTCCCCCCCCCCCAAAAAAAATAGTTATTTTCATTGAGAACAATGTGACTGAATTTTGTATTTTTAAGAATTTTGAGGTCAGGCACTGGTGGCTTGTAGTCCTAGCTACCCAGGAGGCTAAAATACCTGAGACTTATTTCTGATTAACTAGCAAAAGCTGATAGTGAAGGCATGACTCAAGTGATAGAGTGCTTTTCTTTTCTTTTCTTTTCTTTTTTTTTTTGGGGGGGGGGTCCGGTTGTGGGGCCTGAACTCTGGGCCTGGGCGCTGTCCCTCAGCTCTTCAGCTCAAGGCTAGTGCTCTACCACTTGAGCCACAGCGCCACTTCCGGCTTTTTTCTTTTTTGCTTATGTGGTGCTGAGGAATCGAACCCAGGGCCTCATGCATGCAAGGCAAGCGCTCTACCACTGAGCCACCTTCCCAGCCCCAGAATGCTTTTCTTTTTTTTTTTTTTTTTTTTTTTTGTCGGTCGTGGGCTTGAATTCTGGGCCTGGGTGCTGTCCCTCAGCTCTTCAGCTCAAGGCGAGCGCTCTACCACTTGAGCTACAGTGCCACTTCCGGTTTTCTGGTGGTTTATTGGAGATAGGAGTTTCATGGTCTCTCCTGCCCGGGCTGGCTTTGAACCGCGATCCTCAGATCTCAGCCTCCTGAGTAGCTAGGATTACAGGCGTGAGCCACCAGCGCCCGGCTCCCAGAATGCTTTTCTTAAACAGAAAAAGTTAAGCAAGAATACAAGGCCCTGAGTTCAAGCCCCAGAACCAGTACTCTTCCCCCCACCCCCCCCCACCCCACTCCCCCGTACCCTCCCCCTACACCCCGCCAAAAAAAAAAAAAAATAGATTGAGGACAATGTTCCTCAGTGGTAGAGCACATGCTTTGTCTGTGATGCCTGGGTTTGATCCCCAATACCACAAAAGAAGAGTTTTAATTTAATGAAACGTCTGAAAAAAATATACAATTCCTTTCTAATGTTTTTAAGTGTAAAGATGTGAGAAATTTCATAATGGATTATTAATCATTCTTTTTTTTTTTGTCGGTCGTGGGGCCTGAACTCAGGGCCTGGGTACTGTCCCTCAGCTCCTCAGCTCAAGGATAGCGCTCTGCCACTTGAGCCACAGCGCCACTTCCAGCTTTTTCTGCCTATGTGGTGCTGAAGAATTGAACCCAGGTCCTCATGCATGCAAGGCAAGCACTCTACCACTGAGCCACCTTCCCAGCCCTGTTAATCATTCTTGTAACAAAATTCATAATAGAGGAAGGGATTCTGAATATTTTTAATATGGTCTCTAGCATGAGGGAAGTAGTTATACTTTCCCAATAATTGTTAATAGATTACTTACACTATGAAGTAACCAATTAAATATATGTTCTCTTAGAGGCTCATACCTCTTATCCTAGCTTATCAGGAGGCTGGGATCTGAGGATAACAGTTTGAAGCCAGCTGAGGACGAGAGTCTGTGACATTCTCTTCTCTTCCCCAGTTAACTACTGAAAAGTCAGTAGTAGAACTATGGCACAGGTGGTAGAATGGTTAGAATGATAGCCATGAGCAAAAACCTCAAGGATAGTACCAGGCCCTGAGAACCCTCGAGCGCGCATGCGCGCACGCACACACACGCACGCGCTCGCACAAGTGTGTGTATGCACGTACTCATAAAAATACATATCTGTCTGCAAAGTAGCACAGTCACTTGTTATCTTAGTAAAAGTTGTGAAATTTAATACATTTATTATTTTGTGCAATAAAAATACTTTTAAAAATCATCAACCTATTTAAAGTACTTTGTCTTGAGATAACCATCAAGCTTTGTGTGTATAAGATTTCAATGATCATATCTCATTACAAGAATGTTAGATATTCTCATGTTTAAAATAATACCTTCCACAAATCCATTTCAACATCATGCACACAGTTTCAGTAAAATGAAAGTGAATGAAGAAATGCAGAGGGCAGGTTTAACTCATCAGCTTTTTGAAACTTCCTTTCTTAGCTTAGGAATAGCAAATAACCACCTAACAATGAGTGATAGTAATACTAACGACCATATATTCAATTGTTCTGTAGCTTTATGGTCTATTAGAACTCATTTCTATTTGGCATATACATCTTTTTTCAATTAGAAATACTTGGGAGTATCTCTTTGCTTTGTAATTAGTTTGGGCTAGAGGTATTCTGTGATTTCTTCATTATGAACTAGTCTGTAAAACTAGCTTAAGTATAATAGCACAACAACCCACTGGGCATGGTGACTCATACCTGTAGACCCAGTTGCTCAGGAAGCAGAGATGGAGTCAGGGAGATGAGAGCTCAAGATCAGTTTGGCTAAAAAATTAGCAGCACCTCAATCTCAACCAACAAGCTGGGCTTAGTAGTCTGGGCCTGTTGTCCCTGCTACTCCGGAAGTATAGAAGGTTCAAGGCCAATGCTGGGAAAATAAATAACTAAAGCAAAAAACAAAGTCAGGTAAAACTAGAATATTTATTTATTTATTTATTTATTTATTTGTCAGTCGTGGGGCTTGAACTCTGGGCCTGTGTGCTGTCTCTCAGCTTTTCAGCTCAAAGTTAATGCTCTACCATTTGAGCCACAATACTACTTCTGGTTTTCTGAGTGGTTTATTGGAGAGACGACTCTCACAGACTTTTCTTCCAGGCTGGTTTTGAACCACGATCCTCAGATCTCAGCCTCCTGAATAGCTAAGATTACAGATGTGAGCCCCCCAGCACCCAGCTAGAATTTTGAATGATTATATACCATTGAACTCACTAAATCAAAATTGTAAGTATAATTACCAGAGTATTTGGAAATGGAATATAGAAAATCTGTACCACTAGTTCATACTTTTAAACTCTTGGGAATTATATTTTCCAATATAGATGCTTGTTTCAAATCCTACTATTTGGAAAATGGATTAAAGTTTCTATAGACATTACTTGACTATTGAGCTTTTTAATGTTCTGTTAATCTCAGAACTTAATTATGACAATACTGAGTAATTGATTTTCTTAGTCACGAATTTTAGCTTTTATTTGTACAACCTATTCCCCCCATTCCTAGCTTAAATCTTATTTCACTTTAAAATATTTGGGCCAGCCGGGCACTGGTGGCTCAGGCCTGTAATCCTAGCTACTCAGGAGGCTGAGATCTGAGGATCTCGGTTCAAAGCCAGCCCGGGCAGGAGAGACCGTGAGACTCCTATCTCCAATAA
The DNA here is from genome assembly GCF_024711535.1 of Dipodomys merriami. Lineage (NCBI taxonomy): Eukaryota > Metazoa > Chordata > Mammalia > Rodentia > Heteromyidae > Dipodomys > Dipodomys merriami. Next base: position 143,025,949 of record NW_027202270.1, on the reverse strand, counting down.
ACCACCAGAAAAAAAACCGGAAGTGGCGCTGTAGCTCAAGTGGTAGAGCGCTCGCCTTGAGCTGAATTGCTGAGGGACAGTGCCGAGGCCCAGAGTTCAAGCCCCACAGCCGACAAAAAAAAAAAAAAATATTTGGGCCAGCCAGTCTTCAGTGGCTCACACGTATAATTCTAGGTATTCAGGAGGCTGAGATCGAAGGACCACAGTTTGAAGCCAGCTCATACAGGAAAGTCTATGAAATTCTTACCTCCAATTAACCACCAATTAGCCAGAAATGGAACTGTGGCTCAAGTGGTAAGAGCCTTAAGTGGAAAAGCTCAGAGACAGCTAGTAGGCCCTTAATTCAAGCCCCAGGATCCACTCCAAAAAAAAAAAAGAATCCCTGGGGCCCAGCCAAACCAGGACGTGGTCATACCTATAACCCTAGCTACTCAGGCTGTGATCTAAGGGTCATAGTTCAAAACCAGCCTGGGCAGGAAAGTCCATAAGATATTTATCTCCAGTTAACCACCAAAAACACCAGGAATAGATCTGTGGCTCAAGCGATAGAGCACTAGCCTTAAGGACAAAAGCTCAGGGACAGCACCCAGCCCTGAGTTCAAATCCTGGAGGTGGCACACACACACAGAATACAAAGAATCTTGGCACCTATGACTCATGCCTATAACTCAGTCCTCAGACTAATATCTGAGGCCCAGACAGACAAATCTGAGAGACTTGATTAACCAGCAAAAAGTGGAAGGGCCATACCTCCAGTGTTAAAGTGCCAGCCAAACATGAGACCATAAGTTTTCAATCTCAGAACACAAAAAGGGGGGGGAGGGGGAGACTATGTTAAATGCGAAGTTTTTTGGGGTTTTTTGTTTTTTTGTTTTTTGTCGGTCATGGGGCTTGAACTCTGGGCCTGGGCGCTGTCCTTCAGCTCAAGGCGAGCGCTCTACCACTTGAGCTACAGCGCCACTTCTGGTTTTCTAGTGATTATTGGAGATAGGAGTCTCACAGTCTTTCCTGCCCGGGCTGGCTTTGAACCGTGATCCTCAGATCTCAGCCTCCTGAGTAGCTAGGCTTACAGGTGTGAGCCACCAGCGCCCGGCTTAAATGCGAAGTTTTTATGCAATTCTCTCAAATTGGATAATTGTGTAAATTATCTGTATTTTCTAAAAGCTACATAGACTGATAGTGCTGTGGACTAGTTACTGAAATGTGTTGGAAGACTATTAAAATGAGTGCCTGCTTGGCATTCCTAATGTTTGGTAGTGTTTATTTAATAAGTTCTTACAGCTTTATAACTGTAAATTCTTTATATTTATTCAATAAGCAAGGAAGTGGAGGAACAGTGTAGGATAGTGATTCTCAAATGCCAACTCATAGGTTTGTAACTATCTTTTATGAAGAATTGACTGGTTTTTTTTTTTTAAATAAAAACAAAGTGAGAAGAGATAGGCACAATATTTACTTGAAGGGGCTGGGAAGGTGGCTCAGTGGTAGAGCGCTTGCCTTGCATGCCTGAGGGCCTGGGTTCAATTCCTCAGCACCACATAAGAAAAAAGAAAAAAGCCAGAAGTGGCGCTGTGGCTCAAGTGGTAGAGCGCTAGTCTTGAGCTGAAGAGCTGAGGGACAGCGCCCAGGCCCAGAGTTCAGGCTCCACGACCGGACCCAAAAAAAAAAAAAAAAAATTACTTGAAGACTAGGAATTATTTACATTTGTCCATATATTTGACATTGAAAGGGCACTATGAAATTATAGGAACAAAAACCTGGGGACTGCCTTCCAACACAGCTACTATTCTCTTTTTCATATAGTAATTATGTTTTCTTTATCTTGTGCGTGATTAGGGCTTAATTTATAAGCAAACTAGATGGACAACAAATGGCTAATGGCTTTGTTTTCCCCTGTAGATTCATCCAGAAAGTTACCAGAAGAAACTTCCTGTCAGCAAAACTGAAAAAGCAGCATTTATAACACTGGAATTTGTGGATGATTTGCTAAAATGGCTGAAAGTAGTGAGAATAATAGTAAAAATGTAGATGTAAGGCCCAAAACAAGTCGGAGTCGAAGTGCTGACAGAAAGGACGGTTACGTATGGAGTGGAAAGAAGTTATCTTGGTCCAAAAAAAGTGAGAGTTGTTCTGATGCTGAAACAGTGGATGCTGTAGAGAAATCTGAAGCTGCTTTAAGGAGCCAAGAAAGGAAGCACAGCTGTTCATCCATTGAGTTGGACTTAGATCATTCCTGTGGACATAGATTTTTAGGGCGATCTCTTAAACAAAAACTGCAGGATGCTGTTGGGCAGTGTTTTCCAATAAAGAACTGTAGTAGTCGTCATTCTTCAGGGCTTCCAGCTAAAAGAAAAATTCATATTAGTGAACTTATGTTAGATAAGTGTCCTTTCCCACCTCGATCAGATTTAGCCTTTAGGTGGCATTTTATTAAAAGACACACTGCTCCAATAAGTCCCAAATCAGATGAATGGATAAGCACAGACTTATCTCAGAGTGAATTGAGGGATGGTCAGCTAAGACAAAGAAGAAGCTTGGAAGAAGATGTAAACTGTTTCTCTCATACCAATGTTCAGCCTTGTGTCATAACTACCAACAGTGCTTCATGTAGAGGTGGTCCCATGACTGGCTCTGTGATGAACCTGGTTTCAAATAACAGTATAGAAGATAGTGATATGGACTCAGATGATGAAATCATAACACTTTGCACAACTTCCAGAAAGAGAAATAAACCCAAATGGGAAATGGACGATGAAATCCTTCAGTTGGAAGCACCACCTAAGTACCACACACAGATTGACTATGTCCATTGTCTAGTACCAGACCTCCTTCAGATCAATAACAACCCATGTTACTGGGGAGTTATGGATAAATACGCAGCTGAAGCTCTTCTAGAAGGGAAACCAGAGGGCACCTTTTTACTTCGGGACTCAGCACAGGAAGACTATTTATTTTCTGTTAGTTTTAGACGCTATAGTCGTTCTCTTCATGCTAGAATTGAGCAGTGGAATCACAACTTTAGTTTTGATGCACATGATCCTTGTGTCTTCCATTCTCCTGACATTACTGGGCTCTTAGAGCATTATAAGGACCCAAGTGCCTGTATGTTCTTTGAGCCACTTTTATCCACTCCCTTAATCCGGACTTTTCCTTTTTCCCTGCAGCATATTTGCAGGACAGTTATTTGTAACTGTACAACTTATGATGGCATTGATGCCCTTCCAATTCCTTCTACTATGAAATTATATCTAAAGGAGTATCATTACAAATCAAAAGTTAGAGTTCTCAGGATTGATGCACCAGAACAACAGTGCTAAGAAAAGGGTAGGAACATGGGAATAATTACATCAGTATTTTCATTTAATGTTTTATTTTTCTTATTATGCCTTTGAATTTTCTACAAGGGCAGTTTGGAGTCCAAGATAAACCTCTGCCTTTAATTTTATTTCCAGATCAGCTTATTTTTCTTAACATTGTATATGAGCAGTTAGTAGATATTTTTGACTAGCTGGCTGTTTGGGTCTTGTTTTACTGTGTAGATTGTATTCTTAAGTTTTTTCTTTATATATTTTCTGGGCATATTTGAAATTTGGTAGATAATGAAGGCATTTGAATATTCTGTAAAAATCATATAGGAAACATTTACATATAAAATATTTTGTTAATCTGTCATCAGTATTCCTGTGCAAAAAGTATAGTTCACCCATCCTATTCTCATTGAATTTTAAAGTTGTTCAGTAAAGATGTGTTGTAATTCGTCCATACTAATGTAATTGACTTTATATAATTTGCTAATAGGAATGTTGAAGGTAACGATCATTCAAGGTCAGAATTTGGGTTTACTTTAAATTGTAAACCAGTTGCTAGATTTTTTTTTTTTATTAACTTACTGAGAATCAAATGAGAACATGACTTTCTAAAGGTTCATTTATTCTACAGAAAATGTCAGAGTCATTCCAGAATAGGTCTTTCTCAACCTGGAAGATTTATACCATTGTCAAACATAAATTTCATTTCTCACTGGTAGCTTTAGAAATAGTGATTACAAGAGTTGAAGACTTGGCTCAAGAAGTAGAGTGTCTGCCTAGTAAACATAAGGCCCATACCACCAGAAAAAAAGAAAAATAATGATAACAGGATTATAGCTTGTAGATGCTAAAGCAGCTATTTTTTTTCTACTTTCCTCTTTGAAACTCTGAGCCTGTTATTTTATGGAAATTCTGCCATTTACAAGCAGCCACAAATCTCCATTGGTAGCCAGAGTCCCTAAGTAGTTTCTTTCATTCTTTTAAATTGAACTTAGATAAACATTGAGGAACTGAACATTTACAGCTCAATATTTAGGAAGCTTAGTAGTGTTTTTATCTTCAAGTTCCAAGTAACTCTTCATATCTTCCGAGTGAACTTCTTTAATGGAAGACCAAAGCTTATAACATACTGAGCACTAAGATAAAAATGACAACATTGCAAATTTACTATTAAGAATAGGACAACATTTCTAGAAACATTAAATATTAGGCCAGTGTAATAAATGAAATGGCATCCTGTCTCACTAGTAAACCTAGACAGATTGCTCAGTTTTTCTTCTGATGAGCTGTCTACCCTTTTTTAAATATAGTAACTGAAATTTGTTTTTGAAACTGTTTCACCATGTAGCTTAGCCTGCCCTCAAACTTACTCTGTAATCCAGGCTACAAATCCTCAATTTTCCTCCCTCGGCTTCTCAAATGCTGGGATTACAGACATGAGCTACTAGCCTAATTAATAACTAATTTCTTGATGCTAATTTAACTAAACAAGGAACTTTTTGCCAGGATTGAGAGAACTCTGACTCATAAAGTTCCAAGTTAGAACAATGTTTCTTAATTATTGCTGCTTTTATATTGATGTATTGCCCTATCTTGCAGTTTTGCTGTTAAAGATGGCATTTTTCAACAATTGCTTGAAGATAAAATTTTAACAAACAGAATTAAACCAAGAAAATCTGTTATCATTATCTTCTAGCTCTTTTTTTTTTTTTTTTAATGGGAGCCTGGGGCTGGGGGGCTATCCTGGGGCTTAAACTCAGGGCCTGAACACTGTCTCCGAGTTTGTTTTGCTCAAGGCTTGCATTCTATCACTTGAGCCACAGCTCTGCTTAGGAGATAGGAGACATAGACTTTCCTGCCCACACTTGCTTCAAACTGCGATCCTCAGATCTCAGCCTCCAGAGCAGCTAGGACTTCAGGCATACGCCATTGGCACCAGGCAATCTAGCATTATTTTCTCAATGGTCTAGATTCACTTGGTCTCCATAAGAGGTATGTATCAACTAGAACCTTTTGTAGCTGTGATCAGGCTCGGTACATTATAATACCCATGTGAGGATAAATATCTTCTGAAGATGCTAGTTACCTTTTACGAAGGCAGACAAGTCTTACACTACCTCACCTTTCTTGTGGCTCTTTTGTAGATTACTGAGATGTTCATCATATTAACCAGTGTAACACTTCCTAAATACCTGTCTTTGGTGAAAGAAAAATAGTGTGGTAAAGATTACCCACCCATGAGTATAGGTTTGTTTGTTGTTTTTTTTTTTTAACCAGAATTTGATATGACTTTCTGTTTCTATGAAACAATTATTTTAAATACTTTTCTTTTGGAACTAACTTTTTAATCAGTGTAGAAATATCTATGGGATGACTAGCTTATGAATATTCTGTTTAAGGGTAGTTTTTAAAAAATATATAATTATGTTATCTTTTATAATGTTAAAATATTAGTGTTTATATGAAAGTCAAGATCTAAGTAGCTTTTCATACAATTCAAACTGACTGCCTGTGATATATTTTCTCTAGTTTGTCAATTTTTTTCAATGTCAAGGTATTAACATTTTTAAACTGTTGCCATGTGTAGCATTGTAGCATCCATTAAATGAGAACAGGAAAGAGACTCCTTTGTATTTTTTCTTTGGTGTTTGCTGCAGTTTGGGAAGTAGAAATTATAAAGGCTTGAGAAGGGGATTATTTATCTTGAAGGAAAAAGGTTTTTTTGTCAGTCGTGGGACTTGAACTCTGGGCCTAGGTGCTGTTTCTGGGCTCCTTTTTGGGCAAGGCTAGCACTGTAGCACTTGAGCCATTGTGCCGCTTCTGGCTTTTTTGTGATTTATTGGGGATGAGAGTCTCATGGACTTTCTTGGCTAGGCTAGCTTCAAACTTCAATCCTCAGATCTCAGCCTCCTGAGTAGCCACTCCACATGGCAATTTTTTTTAATCATGAGGAGTTTGGGACCTAAAGTGGTTATCTTCCTCTGTTTTTGTGAGAATGCAGTTGGAAGAACATCAGTTTTCAAACATTCATAAAAATGTGTAAAATATACTTATTAAACTATATAAAACAAGTTTTGAGAAGTGTAAGGAGATAGAAATCTAAATAGAAAGTTTGTGACTTTGTAAGTTGAACATTTGAAAAGGATAAATTCAGTCCAGAAAGCATTCAGCATGATGGAAATGTGTGGGGCTTATTGCTAAGAAAATAGAGCTGAAAAGAAACAAGATAAAATATTAAAGTTTAGGCATGACCTCAAAAGGCTTGACAGTAAAAGGAAACTACTTAATCATTAATAGCTAGTCTGGACCAGATATTTAACTGTGCTTCAATAATCATGCTAATCAGGAAATAAATGACTTCTGTTTTACTCGGCAGTTTTTCAGGACATAGTCCTCCTTTAAAAAAACAAAAAGACCTGCAACATCTTGATTCATACTGTGATTCTTGAAATATGCTGAATGGAATTTTTTTTAGTCTTGTTGAGCATTTTGTATAAAGGGTCGTAAGTGGTCTTTCTATAACCATGCCATGGTCCTAAATAATTCATAGAGGGAATGGTTTAATTTAAAGGAGATCTAATCGGAAGATTAAAGGAAGCTTTTAGTCAGCTTGTGGCTAGCCTTATTGATTTGGTAATCAAACTTTTTCCTGAATTTCAGCTAATGACTGTGGTCAGAGTGAGTTTTGATTCCTTATTAAAAATATATATATAAAGAACATCAGTAATTAGAAATATTTTAAAAAGTAGAAGATGTGCAGCAAATAGGACTCATCATCATATAAACCATATTTCTTTTTATTTTAAAAAACACATAAAATATTATTTATTCATGAGCCAAAGCCATTAAGAAGCTAAATCATCAACTTCCTGTCCCTGAAGTTTAGATCATTTTATAGATCCAAGTAATAAGGGACTTCCTATGAGACAAAAACCCTGAGGTCTCTCATACTCTTCATTAAAAATATTTGTCACTTCTTGCTATAATCAGAATCCAATAACAGCTTTATGTTGTTTTTAGAAAAGCAGATTTCACCAGAAAATAGACTTAATTACAAGGCATTCTGTATACAAAATAATGTTAAAAATGACAATGATAGAGATTGAGTGCTCAAATGAAAAATTATTTTATGTCAAGAAACCTATGAGAAAGTATCTTTGCTAGTTTATTTCAAACATAATTTTACATTCATTTTTTATTTCTAAGGAACAGACAGCAAAAACGGTTTTCATTATTGATAGCCTACTAGAAATGAACAGTTCTAGAATTCTACAGTCTGTATATGGGCTGGGAATGTGGCCTAGTGGTAGAGTGCTTGCCCCTAGCATACATGAAGCCCTGGGTTCAATTCCTCAGTACCACATAAATAGAAAAAGCTGGAAGTAGTACTGTGGCTCAAGTGGTAGAGTGCTAGCCTTGAGCAAATGAAGCTGAGGGACAGTGCCCAGGCCCTGGCCAAAAAAAAAAAAGTCTGCAGATGGTATTCTAACATTAAAACATTGGACATAAATGGAGGCAGTTTTAAAAATAGATTGGCTTACAAGTAGAAATGTAAACTAATGGCTATCCAAATTAAAAGGAATTTAAGGCACAAATTCAAACTCAAAGCTAAAGTCTATTTTATCCTATTTTCTTATTGAAGAGATTACTTGAATCCTATATCTTTTCCTTCATTGACTTTAAAATGTAGGTAATACTTGTTATGTGGTTTCCTGAGGATTTATCTTTCCTAAAGAGATGACCCTTGGAGCATACTTGAAAATAATTGCTGTACCAGCTGATCAGTACTAATTTAAGGAATACTAGGATTTTGTAGTATTATCCGAGGTAAATCCTGTAGAGTCACATTCACTTTTATTTTCTTTTTTTTTTTCTTTTTTTTTTTTTTTCCAGTCGTGGGGCCTGAACTCTGGGCCTGGGCGCTGTCCCTTAGCTCTTCAGCTCAAGGCTAGCGCTCTACCACTTGAGCCACAGCGCCACTTCCGGCTTTTTTCTTTTTGCTTATGTGCTGCTGAGGAATCGAACCCAGGGCCTTAGGCATGCAAGGCAAGTGCTCTACCACTGAGCCACCTTCCCAGCCCCTCACATTCACTTTTAGAAATAACAATACAATTTGAACTTCCAGGTCAGACTCTGCAATTAGATGAATAATTCCAATTTCCTCCTGCCCTTCATAAAGTTGATGTTTGTCTAACATCCTAAAAGTTGATTACATTTACAGGATATAAAGATCCATTTTGTCATGTTTGTAATCTGAGCTTTCAGACTTGAGGGCCATGCTGTAGAACTCAAGGAAGTTTACTCAAATTATACTACTGCTACAACTGGATCAATTATATGTCAAGTGTGAACAATGAGATTCTAACTTCACAAAGCTATTCTCTGCTCAGTCACCCACTGCTACTCCCCGAAACAGATTTATTTCCACCTTTTTTTTTTCCCATCAAATGTTTCTTCTTGGGTGTGAGTTTAAATCATTTGATCTGATTAAATTTTCACTTCTTAATTAAATCTTCATATGTGAAACCAAAGGCCCTGTGTTTTGTTTTAAAAACATACATTTGCCTCACACATTCAACTTTGAAAAGTAGATAATGAGAAAGCTGTATTCTTAACTGAAATACATTTTGTGGTTCTTAATGTATCCATTTGAGTCTTCCAGAAGTAGGGGCGAAGGTAAGATTGGATGTGCAAGATTTATTACATGTGAAACAAGGTTGAAGAGAAGGGAGGGATCAGAAAGTTCAGGAAGTGGGTGCACCTTGCAGGTCTGACTCTTAGGAAAGGCTAGAACTGGGCAGGGTTATTTTGAACAAGTGTAGATGGGGGTGGAGTGTCGTTAGAGTGAAGTTTTTCTGTAGATAAGCCTACATGAGATGGGAGACAAAACGCTCTGGAAAACATCCACCATACTCAGTTATTAGCTGGTGGCATGGGTTACCCATTACTTGGACGCCAAAGGAGCAAGACCAGGGTGATACAAGGTACTTTGCTTGAACACATTTTTTTTTAACCAAAAAGTATTTTCATGCAATATTCTAAAATTGGATTTTTTTTCAAAAACTGATGAAGATATCAAAATATTAAATCAAGGCCAGACCATATGACATTTCCTGTTGCCAAAGGCACTACTTATTCCCTGCCCCTCTTGAGGTCAGATGTTCCACATAAATGTAATTTTCCAGATTCAAATCCAAAAATAGGTCTGTCTTGGTCTTAGGTATTCCAAGTTTCCTTTACTATTATTTTTTTCTATATGAAAATTATTCATGTGGTAGAGCATGTGTGTTGAAATAGAGTTCCTAGTCAAAAATCCACTCTGTGTTAACTATATAAAATAACTTTATTTAGTAGCTAGCGGTCTTCTTGAAGGCTAGAATCATATGTCAATCATTGGCTTGCCATCAAATCCTTGTTGAAAGTCTTCTTTCTTTGCATTGATTTTTTTTGGGGGGGTGGGGGTGTTCGGTCGTGGGGTTCGGCCTGGGCTCGCCCCCTGAGCTCTTGCGCTCTACCCTTTGAGCCATTACATCATTTTTTGGCTTTTTCTGTGATTTATTGGCGGTAAGAGTCTCACAGACTTTCCTGCCCGGGATGGCTTCGAACCAGAAAGTTCAGATCTCAGCCTCCGGAGTAGTTAGGATTACAGGCCAGCGCTACCAGCACCGGGCTTGCCTTGCTTAACTCTCAAGTTTGGCCTGAGGCTCTGGTCCACCTCTTCGATCACCGGCCTGCTTAGACCTGGTGCGAACCCGCGGAGCAGAAGGAATCCAGAATCTGCTCTCACTGGAGCTGGGCGGCGCCAGTGGCTGACTGTAATCCTAGCTGCTTAGGGCCAGAAGTGGAGCTGTGTGGCCCAAGGGGTAGCGCGCTAGCTTTGAGCGCAAAGGCCCAGCGACAGCGCCCGGTCCCCGAGTTCAAGCCCCGGGACCTGAAAAGGGGGTGGAGGGAGAAAAAGAAAAGATCGCGGACGAAGATGGAAAGCGTGTTAGGGATCCTACGTAATAAATGTTTAAGAGAGAGCGAAAAGACTGGTGGGCCGGCATTATCAATAGAACATTATTCAAAACCAAACATTAGAACGCTTCAGCTCTGCCGGCAGGCAGGCCACCGCGGCGCGCGACGGGAGCCACACAGCAGGGCTGGCAGTCCCTCCGGGGACCAGCTGGGGGCGCGCGCGGCCGGCCGAGGAGCGGAGAGCGCGGGCGCGCGCCGCCGGGCGGGCAGGCAGGCACGGGTGGGCGGGGCGGCGCTCACGCGCTTCCTGTTCCGGCGCCGGGAGGAGCCGCGCGCTGCTGTGGTGCTGCCTCCGCCGCTGCCGTCCGTGCGACTGCCGCGCGGTTCTTCGGCGTCTACTTCCCTGGGAGCCATCGCCGCTGCTGCGCTGTGCCTCGGGCTCCGATCGTGCCAGGTGAGGCTGCTTTGGCGCGGGCGGGGTAGCGGAGGGGGGGGTCTGCGGAGCGGTGGGCGCGGGACTGGCGGGAGCGGGGCGCGGTGCGGAGGCGCCGGGAGTTCACTCCATTCCCCCGGGGGCCCCGCGGCTCCGGGTCCCCCCGCCGCACGCCGACGGGGCTTCCGTCGGCCGTCGGGACGGCCGGGCGGGCTCGCGGCGCTCGAGCCTCCCGAGGCCCGGCGAGAGTCGGGGCGCGCCGCCGGCCTCCCCTCCCCCACCGGGCCCGGCGGGCGCGACCCGCTCCCCAGGCCGGTTCGCTCCGGCTGATCCCGGGCTCCCTTTGTTCCTCGGGCCCTGCGGGGCCGCGGGTCTCGCGCCCCTGGGCCCTGACCCCCGCCGCCACTACCCCGTCACTTCATTCCTAATAGAAAAGGCCCGCAGGGACTCATCGCCAGCGTCCCCCGACGTGGGAGCGCAGCCATTAGGTGACAGCGTTCTCGGGGGTCGTAGCGTCCACGCGTAGTTTGGGCTCTCCTGACGACTCACCTACCAACGCGGGGTCACATTCTTCCTGGGAGCTCGCTTTGTGCGTGATCGCTTGTCAATAGTCGCACCATTTCCCCCTCCCCCCCCCCTCCCTTTACTTGGGAAACTACGAGTCAGGCCTGACCGCGCGCGAGGAAGACTACACACGTGCCCACCTGGAGAAAGCCCCAGCCTCACTGCCGGGCTGGCCTGCAGCAGTATTCCCGGAGCCCTTTGTGTATAGCCGTGCTCTCTGGTCCGGAGGAACAGAAACTTGTGTACAGGTGTCTCCCCGAGACCCTGAGGCAAAACTTTGCTTCCGAACACCCTGGAACTGCATACGTGGTTTTGTTCTGGGAGCAAGGGTGATGCCGTCCCTTCTCCTGCAACCCCCAGGACCAGTATGTTTGGGAATTGAGATAGCTGGGTTCTTATAGCTTAGACAGGCGAAGATTAACCCCAGCAGAGTCAGCTTTTTCCCGACCTCAGCCCAATTCCAAAATGAATACTTGTACGGGATCTGTGGCTGGCCTGTGGTGGGAGCGCTTGTGTGGCTGGCCTGTGAGAACCGGGGTTCAATCCCCAACGCTGCGAAAAAGGGGGAAAAAAGACCTGCGTAAATAGAATATTTAGTCCATCAATGAGATTCAATAAAAACTGTTAAGTAGCATCAGATTCGATTTTTATCATCAAATGAGCCGAACTTGGGAGTTTTCACTCATGGCAGGGGTTTCTGGCTTGAAAGCTGCTTATAAAGTTTTCTGGACCTATTGTAGCAGTTGTGAAAGTCAGCATTTGTTGAGTTTTTGCTCTGTGCCAGCCAGTGACTAAGAGATTTGTTTCTGTCTCAGCAGTCTGTGAGGTGGAGCCTCTTCTACCTTGCACCTTTGAGGTTTGGAGAATTGGACTTGTCCAGAATCCAGCCAGCCAGTGAAGAACTGCAGTTTTAATTAGGCAGCCACTCTTTAAATTTATACTATATGCAAATACATATGAAGGAAGATAAGAAATTTGATACTTTTAGTATACAACCATTTAGTCTCCATACATTATTACTGACCCATTCTATACAGGTGAAGAAACTGAAGTGGCCCTGAGATAAGCTGGCTAAGTGAATGGATTCAAATTCTTGTCTAAGGTTTCACTCCTAAAACTTTCATGTTGCTTTCTTTTTTCTTTGCTTTGTTCCAGCCAATCTGAACTGCCCATGAGTCCCCACAGATTTTCCACAAACTTAACCCTAGAGCCTGTATAACATTCTACTCCTTTATTTTCCTTCTAGACTGCAGAGACACCACTTCGCCAGAATGTCTGTGCTATGCTACTAGCTTCCAAAAGCACAGGTGTCCAAAAAGTATTTAAATAAATTGTAAAAGCTACTATGGGGATCGAAAGTGTTCAAAAACTTTGTACCCCAGTTCCTCCAGTTGCCCAGTTTTTTTTTTAATGAAATGTAATCTGATAAATGAGCCAATATTGGAAGTGGCGCTGTAGCTCAAGTGGTAGAGCGCTCGCCTTGAGCTGAAGAGCTGAGGGATAGCGCCCAGGCCCAGAGTTCAAGTCCCACGACCGCCAAAAAAAAAAAAAAAAAAGAGCCAATATTATTTGTCTTCAGTGCAATAGCATCAGCCTGTCCCATACTAAAATCATCACAAAAATCTTGATTTCCCTTAGTGTAAATCCTTGTTTCCTCTTAATATATTTCTTTAGTGCATCATAGATTGCTGTGTTACTGTTCAATTATCTTTGAGGTAGCTAGGAATTATTGCGTGTGTGTGACTGCGTGTGTGCGAACGTGCTCACATGGCATGCTGGAAATCAGGGCCTCTTGTTCTTCCTAAACTTTATATGCTCATAGTTGGCACTCTACCACTTGAGCCTTATCTCCACTCTAGCATTTTGGAAGTAGACTCTCTTTGGATGTTCCTGCCTGGGCTAACTTTGAACCTTGATCTTCCTGGTCTCAGCCTCCCAAGTAGCTAGGATTTTAGGCGTAAGTCACTAGGGCCCTTTGATAGGAAAATGGTCTCTTGTTAGAGGTTTGCTTTTATCAAAAGGATTGATGTTCAGCTTTCATGGATATATGCTCTCAAATGTTTATCAATCACGATTGGGTGACCCTCTGAAGTATGGCTTGTAAATCCTAATGGACTGAGTTCAGCTTTCTTCTGGTGATTGAATTGTCAAAATTACTGAAGTATAACATACATTACTAGTACAAAAGAAATTTTATACTCTGTTATAGAATTCTTGCCTCATAAAATATTTTTCAGATAATGGATATGTTATGTCAGGAAGTAGTAATGGAAAATTTTGGAGTTAATATTATACCAAAAAGAAAAAAAAAACCTTTTGTAGTATTTTTGAGACACAATCTCACTTTGTGCCCGGGCTGACCTTGAACTCACATTCTCCCAAATAACAACAGCTTCCCACATACTAGGATTGCGGGCAGGCATCACTATAAAAACATACTTAATTCAAAACTTATTTGACAAGTGCAAGATTACATTATCCTCATTTTTAATAATTAGCATCATTCAGATTTTTAGAATAATTTTTTAGAAAATTGAGACCTTTTTACATTCTGCAACTTTGTTCAGGTTGAATCACTATAACCACCCTTATGGTTTTACCTTTTTAAAATGAATGTATATCCCAGAGAGATTGGAATGCTTCCAGTTAACATGAACACTATTTAGCCTAAGCATGGAGAGCAAATTACTAAGGCAATAATGGAACAGCAAAGTATACTGTTTGTAATGGTTTTAGTTGGGATTTCAATAGTATCGTCATAAGATTCTCATCCTATCTTCCGTACTTTGATTTTGAATTTAAAGTTTTAGTTGAGTGGTAAATCAGTATGTTGAATAATCTGTTGTATGAAACTTTCTAACTAATATTAACAGAATATTGTGTATATGTTTTTCAAAAACTGCCTGGAAAAGTGCAATCTGGAAAACCTGAACAGCAACACCATATGAAACTGAATGGGTCACTTTGTTAATCTCTACTCCAGAATTAATGTGCACTTCATTACAGAAAAGCTCACCCTACTCAGAAAGCCTGTCAGTCTTATGTAGACTTTAAACTTAATTATACATTCATAGCTTCTTCTACCATTAGTCCTTAAGAGTAATTGGCTATGTACTCTAGTGTATAACAAATCTTATTACTTAAGTAGATTGTATTTTCTGTACATTCAAGATGCATTTTTGATACCTCTGAATAAAAAAGATACAGCTTTATGCCTTAAGCTTATACCTGTAATCCTAGCTATTCAGGAGGCTGAGATCTGAGGACAGTGGTTCAAAGCCAGCCCGAGGCAGAAAAGTCCCTAAGACTCATAACACCAATAAACTACTCAGAAAAGGCTGGATGTGGAGCTGTGGCCCAAGTGGTACAGCACTAGTCTTTTGCAAAAAGAAGCTCAGGGACAGAGCCCAGGCCCCAAGTTCAAGCCCCAGAACAGACACCTAAAATAAATATCTTAAGGATGACCCAGTATAAGTATATTCATATAATTATATGGTAGTTCTAAGAAAAAAACTATGAGATCAACCCATTAGATACTGAACAATCTTCTGAAGAAATTGTTTGGCCTAATTTTTAAAGTAGTGAAACAGGAATAAATAAATCTAGTATCATAGAATAAATAAAAGCTTTCTCTGTGGGGCTAGGAAGGTGGCTTAGGGGTAGAGTGCTTGCCTTGCATGCATGAGGCCCTGGGTTTGATTCCTCAGCACCACATAAGCAGAAAAGGCTGGAAGTGGCGCTGTGGTTTAAGTAGTAGAGTGCTAGACTTGAGCTGAAGAGCTGAAGGACAGTGCCCAGGCCCAGAGTTCAGGCCCCACGGTTAACACACACACACACACACACACAAGCTTTCTCTGTATAGTTTTGTTAAAACTGAAAATGAGAATCATACTTAAACATTTAAAACATTTTCAAGAGAATTGGGGGGAGCAAGGTCACTGTTCTTATCACCGGTAAACGTTTCATTGTTTGAAAACTACCTCGTGCTTAAGAGAAAAGAGCTCTAAATATTGGAAAGAGAAAGTAAATTTAATTAAATAAGAATCAATTGTCGCCGGGCACCGGTGGCTCACGTCTGTAATCGTAGCTACTCAGGAGGCTGAGATCTGAGGATTGCGGTTCAAAGCCAGCCCAGGCAGGAAAGTCCTTGAGACTCTTATCTCCAATAAACCACTTGAAAACTGGAAGTGGTACTGTGGTTTAAGCGGTAGAGCGCTTGCCTTGAACTGAAGAGCGCAGGGACAGCGCCCAGGCCCAGAGTTCAAACCCCACGACCGACCAAAAAAAAAAAAAAAGAAGAATCAATTGTCATTTAAGAATAAAATAATCCAGCAAGGCGCTGGTGGCTCATGCCTATAATCCTAGTTACACGGGAGGCTGCAGAGAATCATGGTTTGGAGCCAGCCTGTGCATGAAAGTCTGAAACATATCTAATAAACTACCAGAAAAAGGAAGAAGCTGGAAGTGGATCTGTAGCTCAAGTGCACTAGTCTTGAACAAAAGAACATAAGAAATGCATAAGAGGTCTAACTTGAAAATCTAAGGCAGGTAAGGGGCACACACCTTTAAGCCCAGCTACTCAGGAGTCTTAAGTAGAAAGATTGAATGCATGAGTACATTTCCAGCTTAGGTGAACATAGAGATCCCCATCACACCCCAAAAAGGTAAAAGTGAGCAAACTAAATGACAAGTATGGCAACTAGAAAAAGATGCCTGTTCTTAAATGAGAATTGTGTCTCCTAGATTAATCTGTAAACAATGCATTTCTAACCAGAATACCAACAGGTTTTATTTTTTACAAAATAATCTGGAAAAAAGTGAACAAGAATGTTTAGGAAAATTTGAAAAGAAGTATAAGGTAGTTGGCAATAAAATCTGTTTTAAAATACAAAGATGCTACAGTGCAGATGAACAGAAGAGTCCAGTGTACCTGTGGGAGTAACTTGTCAAGCACTAGGCTCTGAAGCCTGACTATACATGGATTTGAACCTCTACTCTATGTATCAGTAGCTTAAGACCTTAAGTTAACTTGTTAAACTCCCTTTTTCCTGGCTTTAAGTGGGGATAGAGAAGTGATAATAGAATTGGTATCATTGGAACACATCTGTTCTATGCCAAACTCTCAATAAATACTAGTTGTCAGTAACTGTAGTAAAATGCGTTAAAGAGAATTTGTTCAATTAGTTGAGGAAAGGCTATATTATTTGGTAATTACTGCTTGGTAGAATTGAAAGATTTTAGGCAAGAAGCCACGAATATACTATAAGAAAGATTTTTTTTTTTAATCTTGGAGTGGCCCTTTCTAAATAAAACCACAAAATCCAGATGTTACATGTAGAGGAAAATTAATGAGCTACATAAAAAAATAGCTCTCAAGGGGCTGGGAAGGTGGCTCAGTGGTAGAGCACTTGCCTTGCATGCATGAGGCCCTGGGTTCAACTCCTCAGCACCACATAAGCAGGAAAAAAAAAAGGCAGAAGTGGTACTGTGGCTCAAGTGGTAGAGCACTAGCCTTGAGCTAAAGAGCTGAGGGACAGCGCCTAGGCCCAGAGTTCAGGCCCACGACCGGACCAAAAAAAAAAAAGCTCTCAAAATCTCTATAATTATAAAGAACTTCAGAGTGGTGCTCCAGTGGTTCATACCTGTAATCCTAACTACTCAGGAAGCTGAGATCTGAGGACCATGGTTCGAAGCCAGCCTGGGCAGTAAAGTCCATGAGACTCTTTGTCTCCAGTAAACTACTAAAGCCAGAAGTGGCACTGTGCTCAAGTGGTAGAGGACTAGCCTTGAGTACAAAGGCTCAAGGATGGTACACAGGTCCTGAGTGTTCAAGCCCCAGGACTGGCAAAAAAATAACAAAAATTAAAAGAACCTAGGAGGTAATTTTGCCTTGTATATGACATTGTGTTCTTTTGCTTGCTAACAAAGCAGTGAGGAAGAAAAATGAGGATGTCTTACTAACTAGAAAATGATTAAGGACAAAAGACCAAGTCAAAAAACAGGCAGAAAACCGGTGCCAGTAACCACTTAGGAGGCTGAGATATGAGGATCGTGGTTCAAAGTCAGCCTGGGCAAGAAAGTCCATGATTACCTCCAATTAACCACCAGAAACCCAGAAGTGGTGCTGTGGTTCAAGTGGTAGAGTGGTTGCTTTGAGCTGAAGAGCTCAGGAACAGCGCCAGGCCAAGTTCAAGTTCCACTACCAACAAAAAAACAAAACCAGGCAGAAATAAGCCAAAAAGTGATGGCCCAGGTACATAAACAGATTTTCTGGAGTGATGGATATGTTCTGTATTTTGTTTGATGGTGGTTACAGGGGCATATACAGTTGGCACAGCTCTGACTTGAGCACTTAAAGTTTTTTGTGGGTTTTTTTTTGAGGGGGAGGGAGTCCGGTTGTGGGCCTGAACTCTGGGCCTGGGCGCTGTCCCTCTCTGGGCCTGGGCGCTGTTCCTCAGCTCTTCAGCTCAAGGCTAGTGCTCTACCACTTGAGCCACAGTGCCACTTCCAGCTTTTTTTTTTTTTTTTTTTTTTTTTTTTTTTGCTTATGTGGTGCTGAGGAATTGAATCCAGGGCCTCATGCATGTAAGGCAAGCCACCTTCCCAGCCCAACACTTAAAGTTTTATATCCAGAGTTAATTATACTTCAGTTTAACTTGAAGTGTTTACTAGGTATAAGATTTGACATTTTAAGTACATCATGAAATTGTCTAGTATGGCCCTGGGTTCCATCCTCAATACTACAGTTGATAAGTAAATAAAAATTAGTAAAATTGATGGCAATAAATTCACTGAACTATAAATAGGATATTGAAATATTTTACCTTCCAAACTGGATGCTATTGGCTCATACCTGTAAGCTTACTATTCAGGAGCTTGAGAGCTGAGCATCACTGTTCAAAGCCATCCCAGGCAGAAAAATCCCTGAGACTCTGTCTCCAGTTAACCGTTAAAAGCCCCCAAGTCAAGATGTGGTAGTCTTATGGGGGGGGGAGGGCTGGGAAGTTGGCTCAGTGGTAGAGTGCTTGCCTTACATGCATGAGGCCCTGGGTTCGATTCCTTAGCACCACATAAGCAGAAAAAGCCAGAAGTCACGCTGTGGTTCAAGTGGTAGAGCAGTAGCCTTGAGCTAAAGAGCTGAGGGACCGCGCCCAGGCCCAGAGTTCAGGCCCCATGACTGACAAAAAAAGAAATGAAGGAACACTATACCCAGGTCCTTTGAGTTCAAGCCCTAGTACTGGCACCGTGGGTGTGGGTGTGTGTAAATTAATGTGAGACTGATTTTAGATTTCAAATTTTGGTAAAATCTAAAGGTAAGAGAAGTGAATGTAAATTGGCATGAAATTTTCAGATGGATTTTAGGATTTTAGATAAACTTATTGACTATGAATTCTACAACTTCTGGTGCTTTTTCCTGATGTTATATGCTAATGTTATAAACAATAATTGTTCTATATCATTGTTTAAAATCTAAACTGACACAAAAATCAAAGTATAAATTGTGGCTCTGAGAGGTTAGCTGGGCCTTTAGTCTCTACTGTTTGAAGGTTGCAGCAAAGTCATCTTTCCAGGGATCTCTTGATCACTCAAGATCACTTGAGTAAGAATTTTTTCCTTTATTAAAAAAGGTGATATAAGCAGGGTGCTGGTGGCTCATGCCTATAAATCCTACTATTCAGGAGGCTGAGCTCTGAAAATCACAGTTCAAAACCGGTCCAGGCAAAAAAGTCCATAAAACTCAAACCACTCAGAAAAAGTTGGAAAGTGGCTCTGTGGCTTACCTGGTAACCTTGCATACATGGAGGCTCAGGGACGGTACCCAGACTCAAGCCCCAAGACTAGCCAAAAAAAAAGATGGTGATATAAATGTAGATTCCACTCTGATAGTATGAAACCTTGTACCAGTGGGTCCCATCTGTAATCAGCTGCTTAGGACCAGAGATGAGTTAGAATCAATACTAGTATGGGAAAAAACTTAACAAGACCTCATCTCAACAGAAAAATCTGGGTGTAGTAACATGTACTTTTCAGTCCAGGCTAGCCTGGGCTCTCTAACACCCTATCTAACAATAACCACCAAAAAGGGCTGGAGTTTTGGCTCAGACAGTGGAATGCTACCTACTACATGTAAAGGCCTTGGTACAGACCCCATTACTAAGCAAAAAAAAAAAAAAAAGGAAATATATATCTATATATGTAAAAGAAGTGGTAAGCACTGATTGTGAAATTTTCTTTCTTTCTTTAGGAAAATGTCTGATGAATTTTCGGTAAGTTTGATGTATTTATCTTTGGTAAGGTTTTTGGCTTTTAAGAAAAATACCCTAACTGTAGATCATCTTAAGTATTTTAATTTGAAAAGAATACTTTTTTGTGATGCGTAGATTTGGGGGGACATGTGATTTGCTTTTATTTACACAGATGCAGCATGTTTAAAAGGTTCATGAATTCTTAAGTGAAGATTTTTGTGTTCTTTTTTATGTAGTAATAGTCCCAGCATTCACTGAAAATTATTTTATGCCAAGCAGTATGTCCAGTGTATTACACAAAGTATCTGTCTTGTGGGGGGTTGAGGATTTAGCTCAGTGGAACAGCACTTGCTTGGCCTGGCAAGTGTAAGGCCCTGCTCTGTCCTCAGCTCTACAAAAAGCAAATAAATAAGAAGGCTAAAAAAAGAAACTATCTCCTTTAAGAATAATCTTAACCCTGAAACTGCTTTTGAAAATGCGGAGTTTCAGAGAAGGTATGTGACTTGGAGTAAAGCCAGGATTTGAATCCAGATCTTGACTCAAATTCTGTCTCCTTAATTACTGTACCCTGTTGTGTTAATACAACACAGAAAGACAGCACAATATGACTGGTTGTATTTGGAAAAAGTTGAGCTCCTCTGAAGAATTGGCACTCTAAAGTTGATACTAACCACTCATATTCATGCTTGGTCTGCCTTGTACCTGGGTGAGATAGCTAAGACATACCTATTTTGTATTCCAGTTGGCAGATGCACTACCTGAACATTCACCTGCCAAAACCTCTGCTGTGAGCAATACAAAACCTGGCCAACCTCCACAAGGCTGGCCAGGTTCCAATCCTTGGAATAACCCAAGTGCTCCACCATCTGTGCCATCTGGACTCCCCCCAAGTGCAACACCGTCCACTGTGCCTTTTGGACCAGCACCCACAGGAATGTACCCATCTGTGCCTCCCGCTGGACCACCGCCAGGACCCCCAGCACCCTTTCCTCCTTCTGGACCCCCACCCGGTGGTCCTTATCCAGCTCCAGCTGTGCCAGGCGGCCCCACAGGGCCATATCCTACACCAAATATGCCATTTCCAGAGCTACCTAGACCGTATGGTGCTCCCACAGATCCAGCTGCAGCTGGTCTAGGTCCATGGGGATCCATGGCTTCTGGACCTTGGCCACCTGGAATGGGAGGGCAGTATCCTACTGCTAATATGCCATACCCATCCCCAGGGCCCTATCCCACTCCTCCTCCCCAAGCACCAGGAGCAGCACCACCTGTTCCATGGGGCACTGTGCCGCCGGGAGCCTGGGGACCACCAGCACCTTATCCTGCCCCTGCAGGGTCATATCCCACGCCAGGACTCTATCCTACTCCCAGTAATCCTTTTCAAGTGCCTTCAGGACCTTCTGGTGCTCCACCAATGCCTGGTGCCCCCCATGTGAGTGTTGTTTGCTATGTCGCATGTACTAATAGTCATGTAAGCACAACTAGATCATTGTTCCTCCCAATTCTGGGTGGCAAATTAACAAGCTTTTGAAACTTGGACTGGGGGGGTGTAACTCAGTGGCATATGCAAGGCAAGGCCCTAGGTTTTATCCCAAGCTCTGCATCTAAAACTTTTAAGCGTTTGAATGTGTAAAGTAAAAAATGTGGGCTGAGAATGTGGCTTAGTGGTAGAGTGCTTGCCTAGCATGCATAAAGCCCTGAGTTCAATTCCCCAGTACCACATAAACAGAAAAGGCTGAAAGTGATGCTAGCCTTGAGCCAAAGAAGCTCAGGGGCAGAAGCTTCAGCCCTAAGTTCAAGCCCCAGGACTAGCAAAGAAAAAGGAATAATGTGAAGCCTTCAGGGATGGCATGATAAAGGATGACTGAGCAGAAGTGTTCCTTCTTAGAGATAGAAAATGTGTCTGAAGACCCTCAGAGACCTCAGAGACTTTGTAATATAGTAAGCAGAGTTTTCAGTAGCATCTTGAGACAAACTCTGTGATGCATTTCATTGGGCTGTCTTATTGTGGGATGTTTTAGTTTGTTGTGTATCTCTCATCTCTCAGTGTTTTATTAAATGACTCCAAAGCGTAGATGAGTAAAAGCAACCTCTGTCTTGCTTGATTAAAGAGGTGGATTTTTAGAAAACTTAAGGCATTGGTTTGGTGGCAAACATAGCCCATTTTCCAGGCAATTCTCTTTGATATTTCTCAGCCAAAGTTTTGGCAGATTCTTAAAACAGCATTGAACCCAAGATTATACCTCTATTCTTGATTGTCAGTTGCATGTAATGCTTTATGCTTTCTTGCCAACCAAACTGGAATAAGATTGACATTTTAATTGAGAAGCCTGTCTTGAGTATATCACAGAACAGAAAAACAACCTATTTCTGTGAGGTAAGCCAAATGATTATCCATTCAGGATTCTCCTTAAAAAGAAAATTGGTTAACTTTCCCCCCACCCAACCCCACCAGTTGTAAAGCTTGAATTCAGGGCCTGGGTGCAGTCCTGAGCTCTTTCACTCAAGACGAGCACACTTGAACCATAGCACCACTTCCAGTGTTCTAGGATGGTTAAAGGGAGAGAAAAATCTTAGACTTTTCTGGTCTGGCTAAGCCTTGAACCACAATCCTCAGATCTCAGCCACCTGAGTAGCTAGGATTACAGGTGTGAGCCACCAGCACCCAGCTTGATAACTCTTACACCTTAAGATAATGAATTAGATCTCCAACTAGATTCATTAAATAGCCACCTCAGCTTTAAAAGAAAAAATATAGATATATGCTGTTTGGCTTATACCTGAAATACATGCTACTTGGGAGGTTGAAATCTAGAGCACAGAGGTACAGAGCCAGCCTGAGCAGAAAAATCTGTAAGACTCTG
Organism: Dipodomys merriami; assembly: GCF_024711535.1. Taxonomy (NCBI): domain Eukaryota; kingdom Metazoa; phylum Chordata; class Mammalia; order Rodentia; family Heteromyidae; genus Dipodomys; species Dipodomys merriami. The sequence continues at coordinate 143,003,577 of NW_027202270.1, read as the reverse complement.
TGTCCAGTTGCCAACAAAATAGTTAACATTTTTCTGGAGTCATGGCTCAAGTGGTAGAGTGCTGGTTGTAAACAAGCAAGCCTAGTAAGAGTTCTAGCCATGGTACCAGCTTTCCCCCCCCCCAAAAAAAAAAAAAGTATATACATCTTAATGAATTTAATGACTCAAAATTTCTTCAGCTTACTTCTTGTTAGATATATTCTCTAAAAAATACTTTTTTGCAAAATGTATGTCAGTGACTGAGATGACGTGTTATTTTAGTTTATTAAGCAATTAATTATTTTAACCCACATCAAGGAATTAATAATAAGCTCCGGTTACAACATCCAAAAGTTGACTTTTCTTTTTTCTGTTGCAGTCTTACCATTAAGTTAACAGTGGATGAAGAAATGATGCTTTGCTTGTTGAAGTACGTGTATGTGTACACCAGTGCATATATCGGATTTGCTATTTCTCTGTTGGTAGAGGCCACTCATGAAACAACAACTCTAGCACCTCTCAGAAGATACCTGCCTCTTGAACTTGGATATGTAGTTCATCAAATGGATGCATTCGGATAAAAACGGAAGCAAATCATTCAGATGTGATTTTTTTAACTTGGTTTTCATGGAAGTTAAAGTGATTGAAGTATTTGGAATAGTTCTTTGATATGATTTGTTTAAATCATGAAACTGCACCATTACAATTTTAAGGCGTTACATGTGGATTACTGCGAGAATCTGCAACTATGTTGGCAAATTATTTCAAGTAGTTTTCTATAATCACATTTATCCCAAAGTGACATTGGAAACAATCACACTATAACCTAAACAAACAATTCTCCTTGATGTGCTGCTCTATAGGATAAATAAATGTGGTCCTCTTATGATTATGTTTTGGATAGATTTTTTTTTTTAGTTGTCAGATATTGAGTTCACTAGCCAAACAATGTTCATATTTATCCTTGAGCTTTGAGTAAAATTTTCTGATCTTTTATTTTTGCCACACAGGTTATATATAATACTGAAGTCTGCCATTTATGAAAACTTTGTGTTGCTGAGGTGGAACCCAGGGCCTTTGCACATGCTAGGCAAGCACTCTAGCACTGTGTACCCCTCTAGCCCTAACTTTCTAAAATCTGTGCCAACGTTTATGTAAGTTATATTATTAGAGAATCGATGGTCCCTTTGTGTTGCTTTAGAGTGGTTTATGAAGGAAAGAAATAATTCTCTCCTTTATTTTGAACCTCAAAGTAGATAAACGCTGGGAATTGTTTCATTGCAACAGTTGCTTCATTGTAATTTTATACCCATAAAACCTGAGGCAGCTCTGCTCAGCCCTTTCCCTGTAGCCTCCTCCCCTGACCCACTCAGAGTTCTTTGCAGACAGCAAATCCCTTGACTCTTCCCGATAGGGATAACCGGCACAGTAGAGGTCTATTGTAAGAACAGAGCAGTTATATTGAGAAAACTAAGTCATGCCGATATGACTGCTCTGTGCAGCGTGAATCAAAAAAGTAGCTTTCAGAGCTATGTCTTTGTTTCCTACATAGTTTACAGAGTCTGTGTTAATGGCTAACAGTTCCGTTCTGTATTTGTTGACAAGTGAATAAGTGGAATTGAGTACCATCGTTTTTTTAAAAGTTATTCTCTAGCTCTAACACTGAAAAGATAAGCTGTAGATCTCTGCAACTGAATTTAAAGCCATGTTACTGTATTGCTTAGGTGTTGACTATTCTGAATCTGTAACATCCAAAACAATCCTGGTAACTTTTGACACCTTGCCTATAAATCAGAGACTTAGGTTTGGGATCGACTTGATCTTATTTATATCAGAAATGTTTTGGACTTCTGAATGTATTCATTGGGTTTCTAAAATGTATTCTGAAATTACTCTGACTGGTATGCAAATTTTATGCTTGAGTTCTGTTTTTATTTTGAAATAAAATATTCAGTAGCTTATTTCTTGTATAAGTAAAGTGTCAAGAATATTAAATTTGCTGGGTGCCAGTGGATCACACCTGTAATCCTAGCTACTGCGGTGGCTGAGATCTGAGGATCATGGGAAAAGTCCATGAAACACAAATCTCCAATTAACTACTCAAAAAAGCTAGAAGTAAGAGTTGTGACTCAAATGGTAGAACACTAACCTTGGGCAAAAAAAGCTCAGAGACAGTGCCCAGGCCCTCAATTCAAGCCCCAGGACTTGCGTGCGTGTGTGTGCGTGCGTGTGTGTGTGTGTGTGTGTGTGTGTGTGTGTTAAGTGCATGTGTTTTTTTAAAAAAAACATGTTAAATGCTGCCAGTTGAATGGTGGTTTTGAATAACTACCTCCTTTTCAAAAAAAAAAACAAGGTGGTCACTTTAGAAAGTAATATTCAACCTTTATTTAAATCTCCCTTAAGTATATGTTAAGAGTCAAACTTTCAGAATAGGCTAAGGTAGACACTTAATTTGCTTAGGTATTTTAAGACTAGGAAGTGTTCCAGGACTGCTCTTAAACAGCTGTAACAATACTTTATTATACATCTTTGCAAGATAGGAGCGGCTATCTACAATACCCTAGTATCCTGTTGTCAAACTAGCCTCACAAACTAGTCTACAAGTAAGCTTTGTGAACTATGATGTAATTTTCAGGCAATATCAAGATGTCGGCTAATGGGAAGTATATGAGGGATAGGAAGAGTAAGATGGCCACAAAGATATCTGGTTATTTTGGCTGTCCGGGATCGACAACTAGTTAAAACTACATAGTTTGATCAAAAGAAGAGATAACAAGTGTGGAGTCCATTGAAGAGGATTTGAAGGATAATGAGTCAAGGGTCTGAGATGACGCCCAAGTGTGTGAGGTGACTGCCCATGATCGGTCTGCCCACCATGCTCTGCATGCTACTGCCACCTAACTTGTAAGACTTCAAGACTTGTATCTGGGAAGTCTTCCTTGTTGAACTAAGAATGGGATACTAGAATTGGTGGTGTTATTCTTCCTGTACAGAGCATTCTTCCGTAGTTGCCTTGGGGTGAGATGGGAAAGTCTCCATTTCTGTGGGAATGATGGGCTAACTCAAGGCCTGGGCCTTGTCCCTGAATGTCATTTGCCCAAATCTATGCTCTACCACTTGAGCCACAGCACCACTTCTGGCTTTTTCTGTTTAGGTGATAACTGAGCAATCACCCAGAGCTTCATGCATGCTGGGCAAGCACTCCACCACTAGGCCACATTCCCAGCCCCAAAATGTATTTTTAGGTTCAGGATAGAGTTTCAGTGAACAAATGGGAGAACATCAGATAAGAAATGGTTTGGGGTTTTTGTTTTGTTGTGTTTGTTGGTGGCGGGGGAGTTTTTTTTGTTTTTGTTTTTGTTTTTCACTTAGGGAATGAAGTGGTATTGCTTTTAGAAAGTCAGACTGGGCTGGGTGCTGGTAGCTCATACCTGTAATCCTAGCTACTCAGGAGGCTGAGATCTGAGGATCACAGTTCAAAGCCAGCTCGAGCAGGAAAGTCCATGAGACTCCAATTAGCCACCAGGAAAATGGAAATGGGCTGTGGCTCAAGTGGTAGAGCTCTTGCCTTAAGCTGAAGAGTTCAAGGACAGCACCCAGGCCCAAGAGTTCAAGCCCCACAACAGACAAAACAAAAACAAAAAAATGCTGGGCTGAGCTTGGTCTATGGAAGAGACTGCTTATTAGCAAGGATACATGGTTAAGGGAGTTTAAATGATGGAGTATGCTGAAGAGCAGGCTTTAGACAAGAGATTTTTAGATATGAGATAGCTAGAATGTGTTCAAGAACAGTGTTACTGGACTTGGAATCATGTAGGTTTTGAACTGTTGAGCCCAAATATCACTATGGAAACCTTAAAAAGGTCCTTTAGGCCCTCATTTATACAGTGCTCCTTAAAGGAGGCTTTGCTGTTCTAACCACAGTTGCCACGTTTGTGTGCTACTTCACAGCTCTAAGGCCACAGCCCTATTATATGTAAAGTACCATGTTGCTTGTTCAGATATAGATACACATTTCTAGTTACCCAAAGGGCAAAGAAAATGAGGTGAATTTGGGGTCTTAGTACAGTCAAGTCTTTTCTAGAAGTTGTTTACCATGGTGTATATTGCCTCCCAGATAGTTAAGCACAGACCTTCAAGTGTGGCAGGTACTTGAAAAGCATAAACCTAAACTGAGATGCATCCCACTGGTAAACTGCTTAGAAAGTATGTGGCTTGCAGGGAAGACCAGTTTTAGTAAAGCAATATTGAAGACAGACACTATTGTGTTTATTTTCAGAGTTCTACCAAGGAAAACAAAAATTGCCAATAATGTAATCACTATTCAAATATTCTGCAAACTTCTGTAGCCAGAAGTTTTCAGAACTGAAGACTGTTCATTCAACGCAGGTCTAAGGCCCAGTGGTTAGATAAGAGATGAAAGCCAATCCCTGTCCTTGAGAAGCTCAGAGTCCAAGGATGACCTTACAGAGTGTGTTAATACATCCATGATTAGCTTCCTAGATGGGAGTGTTTGAGGATAGTGACTCTTGACCAATCCTGGGGCATTTGGAGGTCAAAGTGTGACCTGCTTTTTTTTTTTTTTTTAATTAAACATCACTAAGATGTAGTTCGAGCAGTATGACTATTCTAGTATGTAAATAATAGGATGTTTTTCCTCTTCCCCTAGACAAAGGCTCCTTGGCTGCCTGGCCCTGATAAACAGATGTGTTACCATTCAATAAACCAGACTCAGAGGTGCTCTGGAATTTTTTTCCTTGAAATTATGCATTTCCATTTACTTAATAATGAAAATTTTAATGTATAACATTGTCTATGCCTTTTAAGTTAAAACTGCCTAAAATGTGATGAGAGATATACATTTGTTTGTACTATGAACAATCTAAAGTGTTAGGTTTTCTTACCTGCTGCTATATTTGTAAACAAAGACAAATGTTTCTTCAGAGGTAACTAGAGATAGGCTATTGATGTAATAGTTGATTTTTTTTAAAGATACACTTGCTTGCTTTTTTAAAATTAATTATACCTGGAAGCTGTTTGTAAAAAAAAAATGTATTTTCTTGGTTTCACAGTTTTTTCATGTGTTTTATTCTGCTGGCCCAGTTTTGAGTAAGTCCACAGCCTGATTGACTTGCCTGCTGTAAAGAAAACAAGCGCCTGAAATACACCTCTCTGCACGTGACCTGCTTCACTGAGGTACTGGGAAGGGCCCTTCCTCTATAAGCCCCCTTCTGCAGCAGTGTCCATTGTGAGCGTGGCTTCCACTCCCTGCAAGGCCAGGCCACTGTGTAACTAGGTTATCTGCCGAGGTCCAGAACCTCCCTCGGCAACCTCCTTTCTGATGGCAGAGGGGTTGCCACCACTCCCACTTCTGGGACAAACAACAGCTATTATCCTAACTGCTGCCCATTTAGTAAAGGCCACATTCCCATTCACAGGAGTTTCAATGTGAGCAGGGGGAAGAACGAATGTTTTGGAAGAGATTTCTGCTTTTTACCTTGTAATTGAGCAACATAACAACCAAATTTAAGTTTGAGGTTTTGGTAATCCATGTCCCAAAGTGGCCACCTACAATTAAGCCATAACATAGTTAGTGAAAAGTCCATTCTGGAGCAGGAGCAGTTGTTCATTTCTCTGTTGGGAAATGACAGCTCAGACTGCAGCGTGGTGTTTGGGAAGTGAGAATCAGCTCACTGACAGGAGGTTGCACAGAACAGGAAGCCTCAGAATGTGACACACGTTCCTGGGTCACCCTGCCCAGGCAGGGCCTTTTTACCACTATAGTAGTACTTGGCACTAATCCTTAAAGCAAAATTACTCATTGTGATTTTTTCTTTAAAAAAAAAGAAGAAAAAAGCTTACCTACACAAAACAAACTGTAAGTGGCCATATATCTCAATTTGCCTAGAACAATTTTGATTTGTGTTTTCCAGGCATTTATTAATACCCAGCTAGGTGTGGTGGCTCATTCTTATAATCCCTAGCCATCAGGAGATTGCAATTTAAAGGGAAAAGTTCGATAGATAAGATGGTGCAGAGGCAGGCATCTGTCATCCCAGCCGTGAAGGAAGTATAAATAATACGGTTCAGTCTCCATAAAGTGAGACCCTATCTCAAAATAATAAAAGCAAGACAGGCCCCCATGGTTCATGCTTGTAATCCCTAGCTTCTCAGGTGGATGGAGGCTGGAGTCTTAGAGGATCTTGGTTGAAAGTCAGCCCAGGCAGAAGAGTCTGTAAGGCTCCATCTCCAAAATAATCAGCATTTCAAAGTATCCTGGTTCTAAGAATAAATAATATAGTAATCCTAAATATAGTATGCAAAAAAAAAAGTACCAGTGAAAAATTTGAAGAGAATAAAAAAGCTTCTATAAAATAGGCTTTAGCATAGAAGCTAGATTCATAGATTATTCAGGGTATTACTCATTTTGCCTCTTTTAAAAATAAAGAAAACCCAGGTATTGGGGGGGGGGGTGGAGCGATGTGGGAGGGGAGGGATGGGAAGGGGAAACAGGAGGAGGCAACAATGCTTGATAAGAAATGTACTCATTGGGGCTGGGAAGGTGGCTCAGTGGTAGAGCGCTTGCCTTGCATTCATGAGGCCCTGGGTTTGATTCCTCAGCATCACATAAGCAGAAAAAAAAATCCGGAAGGGGTGCTGTGGCTCAAGTGGTAGAGTGCTAGCCTTGAGCTGAAGAGCTGGGGGACAGTGCCCAGGCCCAGAGTTCAGGCCCCACGACTGGACCCAAAAAAAAAAAAAAAAGAAATGTACTTATGACCTTGCTCATGTAACTGTAACCCCTCTGTACGGTATTTTCACAATAAAAAATATATATGTATATATATACATCTTTTAAAAAATCCAGGTACTGGTGGCTCATGCCTGTAATCCTAGCTACTCAAGAGGCTGATTTTTGAAATTCTCAGTTGAAAGCCAAAACTCCTCAAGCCTCTCATCTCCAGTTAACCAACAAAAAGCTGGAGATGGAGCTGTGGCTCAAGTGGTAAAGTGCCACCTTGACAGAGAAAGCCAGGGAGTGCACACAGGTCCTAAATTCAAGCCTCACTACTAGCACCAAAAAAAAGTGGCGGGGGGAATCCATCTCATGTCATTGCAGCTACATTATCATGAGCTGCTCTTGTGAGATGGGCCCACATTTCGGTACTATTTTAACCGGAAGCTTGCCTTTTTGGGAGAGAAGATAGAGAAGGATGGTAGAAATAAGTTTCCAACTTTTCTAGGCATCCCTCCAAGATTTTGCCTCATGGCCTTGATTGTGTCTTTTTTTTTTTTTTTTTTTGTCTCCCAAATCAGAATTAAACTTTCCTTACAGCTCCAAGATTTTTCTTTGGTTGGTTGTGGGGCTTGAACTCGGCTTGGGTGCTGTCCCTCAGTTCTTCAGCTCAAGGCAAGCGCTCTACTACTTGAGCCACAGTGCCACTTGCAGTTTTCTTGTGGTTTATTGGAGATAAGAGTCTCACGGATTTTCCTGTTCGGGCTGGCTTGGAACTGCGATCCTCAGATCTCAGCCTCCTGAGTAGCTAGGATTACAGACAGGAGCCACTGGCACCGGCCAGGTTTTTTCTTAATCCCCTCAGAAACTGAATAGCTCCTAAAATCGTGTCCTATTTTCTTGGATACCCAGATGCGTCACACAAACCTCACCAAACCTCTGTATGGTCCAACTACATTTGACTTCCTCCAGCCTCGCATGTGTTTATTATATGTGGGGAGAGTGGAGGAAGTTATTCCAGAGAATTGTACGGGACAGGAAATAAATGGCAAATACTTGTTAACCCAATCAGCAGTATTCAGTGGTGTCAATTTTGGTGCTGGGACCAGGCACCAGAAGGTGAAATTCCTGGGGGCTGTCAACAGTCCTGGGGTGATCAACATGCTGGCTGTCCCTGCTCAACTGACCTCCTCACTCGGTGACGCTGGGGAAACCTTGCAAAGGTGCAGGCCACAGGCTCTTTGCTTCAGACTTTGTCACAGTCACTACTTCATTCATGCTATTTGCATAATGCTCTTCCCAACAGCAAGCACCAACCCAATCTGAACATTCTGACTCTTTGCTGCTGAAAAGTCTCATGGACTTTCCTGCCCAGGCTGGCTTTGAACCGTGATCCTCAGATCTCAGCCCCCTAGATAGCTAGGATTACAGGTGTGAGCCACCAGTACCACGCTCCATGAACCTCACCTCCAACTAACCACCAAAAATTCATAAGTGGAGCTGTAGCTCAAGTGGTAGAGTGCCAGCTTTGCATGAAAAAGCTAAAGAACAGTGGCCAGGCTCTGAGTTCAAGTCCCAGTACTGGCACACACAAAAATAAATAAAATCAAGCCGGGTGCTGGTGGCTCACACCTGTAATCCTAGCTACTCGGGAGGCTGAGATCTGAGGATTGCGGTTCAAAGCCAGCCTGGGCAGGAAAGTCTGTGAGACTCATCTCCAATAAAAACCACTAGAAAACCAGAAGAGGTGCTGTGGCTCAAGCAATAGAGTACTTGCCTTGAGCTGGAGAGCGCAGGGACAGCGCCCAAGCCCAGAGTTCAAGCCTCACGACCAACCAAAAAATAAAATAAATAGGTGCCAGTGGCTCACGCCTGTAATCCTAGCAACTCAGGAGGCTGAGATCTGAGGATTGCGGTTCAAAGCCAGCCCAGGCAGGAAAGTCCATGGGACTCTTATCTCCAATAAACCACAAGAAAACCGGACGTGGTGCTGTGGCTCAAGTGGTAGAGCGCTCACCTTGAGCTGAAGAGCTGAAGGACAGCGCCTAGGCCCAGAGTTCAAGCCCCATGACCAACAAAAACAATGATAGTAATAATTCTGCCCATAGATCTCAATTCAGTGTTACATCTGGTGATGTCAGGAGACACTCGCTGACAGCAGTTTGCATAGAACAGAAAGCCTTAAGATGTTCCAAGCTTGACTATTCACTTCACTTGCCACTGCCCCCTTTCGTAAGAAAAAAACACAGGAAATCATGTCTGATTCACAGAATTGTCACTTGCAGGTAACTCACTGTGTGTAAGGGAAAGCATTTGCACATCAGGGTGTGGTGAGGGGAGTGGAAGAGGGATATACATGGGGAAGGGCAAATGGACATCCGGTAGTCTGCTGCTGAGTGGGTGACATCTTCACAGGAGCATCCATTCTATTAACTCCAAAGGTAAGTGATATTCACCATGTGCACTATCTACTTGGGTGTTTAAAAAAAAAAGCATGTGGAGCTTGATATGACAAGGATAAAGGGATGGAACCTTAGGAGATGAAGTCTAGTACAGACAGCGTAACTGATTAGGTCACAGGGATTTCATCCCCACAAAGCATCCATACAGACACAGAGTGAGTTAACTCTTACGAGAGCAGGCTGTTAGAGAATGATAGAGACCACTCCACACACAACCAGATCCTTTTCTGTTTGCAACACAGACACAGTGAACAAGCCCTCACTGAGATATTCGTGCCAGACTTCCTGAATCCTCCAGCCACCAGAATTGTGAGCCAAAGAAATCTCTTTCTAAAATTAAAAAAAAAAAAAAGTAGAACCTGAGCACTTACTATTAAAAGGAAGCCACTGGCCGGGCGCTGGTGGCTCACGCCTGTAATCCTAGCTACTCAGGAGGCTGAGATCTGAGGATCGCGGTTCAAAGCCAGCCCGGGCAGGAGAGACCGTGAGACTCCTATCTCCAATAAAACCACCAGAAAACCAGAAGTGGCGTTATAGCTCAAGTGGTAGAGCGCTCGCCTTGAGCTGAAGAGCTGAGGGACAGCGCCCAGGCCCAGAGTTCAAGCCCCACGACCGACAAAAAAATAAATAAATAAATAAATAAAAAATAAAAGGAAGCCACTGGGGCCGGGAATGTATTCTAGTGTTAGAGTGCTTGCCTAGCATACATGAAGCCCTGGGTTTGATGCCTAAGTGCCACATAAACAGAGAAAGCTGCAAGTGGTGCTATGACTCAAGTGGTAGAGTGCTAGCCTTGAGCATAAAGAAGCTCAGGGACAGTGCCCAGGCTCTGAGTTCAAGCCCCAGGACTGGCAAAAAAATAAGTAAAAATAAAAGGAATCCCCAGTTTATCTCAGACTCCCTGAGAAAAGTGGACAGGCACAGCTATAGTGCTGATTGATGCTGGAGGCAGGAACAGAAGTCTAGTGAAGGGTTTGGGATTTTTTTTTCTTCTTTTAGGCTAATAATGGAAGATCTCAATGACTTTAGGAAACAGTGAAAAACACAGAAACATACAAGGTCTCTTGCAGCGGTCCACTCAGCTTAGTGTCAAGTCTGACACTGACACCAAGATGTTTTGTGAAAGAACTGGGCCATAAACCCAGTCTACCAACGGCAGCTCTAGGCAAATGGGAGGCATTGGAAAGCGTTCCACTCAGTACACATTGTGTCAGCCAGTACAAAAAGATTCAGCAATCAAGTACAGCGGACAGCCCCACAACTCCAGAGACAACAGGAGTGATACTTTTCACTGTGATGGCAGGGTAAGTGGAGAAAGATGAGAAAAACAATGAGCCCGGGGTCAGATCCCGGCTAGGCATATTCAAATCCCTACTACTTGCTAGATAGATCACACTAGGTATGTTCCTGGACCCATCACTGCCGCCGCCGCCTCCTCCTCCTCCTCCTCCTCCTCCTTCTTCTTCCTCCTCCTCCTCCTCCTCCTCCTTCTCCTCTTCCTCCTCCTCCTCCTCCTCTTCCTTCTCCTTATTCTTATTCTTTCTTCTTCGGTCTTGGGGCTTGAACTCTGGGCCTGGGCACTGTCCCTCAGCTCTTCAGCTCAAGGCTAGCAAGAGTGCTACTTGAGCCATAGTGCCACTTCCGGGTTTTGGTTTTCTGTAGTTTATTGAGATAAGAGTTTCGTGGCTTTTCCTGCCCTGGCTGGCTTTGAACTGTGATTCTCAGATCTCAGCCTCCTGAGTAGCTAGGATTACAGGCATGAGCCACCGGCGCCTGGCACTACTGCCTTCTTTTATTTGGCTATAAAACAAGGGCCCCACAAGCAGCCAAAAAAAAGAGTCACAAGTAATAATGAAATAATCCATGAAGTTCCTGAGATCTCACAGGAGCTAGGAACTATTTATCTAACCTGTTTACCAGAACTTTAGAGTGTAATAACCAGGCACCAATGGTTCATGCCTATAAACCTAGTAACCAGAAGGCTGAGATTTGAGGATCATGGTTCAAAGCCCACCTGGGCAGAAAAGTCCATGAGATTCATATCTCCAGTTAAACACCAAAAAGCTAGAAGTGGAGCTGTGGCTCAAGTGGTAGAGTGCTAGCCCTGAGCAAAATGCTAAGGTACAATCCCCAGGCCTTGAGTTCAAACCCCAATACCAACATAAAATAAGGAGAGGCTTGGAATGTGGCTTACTGGTAGAGTGCTGGCCTAGCATGCATGAAGCCCTGGATTTGATTCTTTGAGCAAAAGAAGCCCAGGGACAGCGCCCAGGCCCTGAGTTCAAGCCCCAGGACTGGCAAAAAGAAAAAAGGAGGAGGAGGAAGAAGAAGGAAGAGGAGGAGGAAGAGGAGGAGGAGAAGTAGAGCTGTGGCTCAAAGTGGTAGAGCACTAGCCTTGAACAAAAGAGCTCAGAGACATTGCCCAGGCTCTGAGTTCAAGACCCATAACCAACATAAATAAATAATTAATAGCAATAACTTTTAAAGCCTGGTAGAAGTTCAGAGTGCATGTGAGTTTGGGTTATGGGAAGGGGCTGGCGAGTGCTCCCTCCAGGGAGGGACAGGGACTGGAGAGTAACAATTCAGCCTCTAAGGAGGAGTGCAGACGCACTGCAGAGATGGCCCCACCCTGGAACAGCTTGGGGTGCTTCATCACCTGTGACGTCAGCAGCCAACCTGCAAACACAGCTCCCTTCTTAGCTGCCCACAGCTGCCTCGTTCCTTCTTGCTGGATTCAGGGAATACACATGAGCTATTCATTAGTGAGGCCAGGCCCTCTAGGAGCTCTGAACACAGATTTCACTGCTTTCTCCAGGCATATTGGCTCCAGAGTACAAGAGACTTTAGCCTGTGTGCAGTGATGTCAGCTACTTTACTCTGGGAAACAGATAAGAGGAGTGTGCAGAGGAGGTTCTGAGCTGTGGACAAAGGGAGTTGAGAAGACTTTGACCTAGGACATAGGAAGACAGAGCCGTCTTGAGATAAAGGAGCAACAATTGCTAAGCCATTTGGTGGCTGAATCAATGTCAGCACTGTGCTTTTCAAGAGATGGGATTTATTCCCCGTTTTACTGCCAAAAGGCAAATTGGACAAAAAAAAAAAAACAACAACAACAACAACAAAAAACACCCTGCTTGAATGATCTGGTCAGTCTATACACCCAAGTAACAACAACATTAATGAATCTCACAATAATGCTGAGTGAAAATAGCCATGTATGACTCTATTTGTATAAAAGTGTAGCAAATGAAAGCTATTCTGTAGAAAACAAGGAAAGGAATGTCAACAGGGTATAAGAAACTCTCCAGGGAACCAGACACCACACTTGTAATCCTGGCTACTCAGGAGACTGAGCTCTGAGGATCCTTCTTAGAAGCTAACTAGAGCAGGGAAGTTCCTGAGACTCTTATCTCCAATTAACCACCAGAAAACCAGAAGTGGAGCTGTGACTCAAGAGGTAAAAAAGCCCACGGACAGTGCCTAGGCATAAGTTCAAGTCCCATGACTGACAAAAACAGAAGACGGGCTGGGAAGGTGGCTCAGTGGTAGAGCGCTTGCCTTGCATGCTCAAGGCCCTGGGTTCGATTCCTCAGCACCACATAAGCAAAAAGAAAAAAGCCGGAAGTGGCGCTGTGGCTCAAGTGGTAGAGCGCTAGCCTTGAGCTGAAGAGCTGAGGGACAGTGCCCAAGCCCAGAGTTCAGGCCCCACGACCGGACCCAAAAAAAAAAAAAAAAAAAAAAAAAAAACAGAAGACAAAGACAAAGAAACTCTTGAGAGGTTCTGGAGATGGCCCTTTAGTTGAACAGAGCAATGCAGAGGTGTGCATGCCAAAATGTATGATACTGTGCACTTTCACATGCTCACTTTAAATTGGGTGTCAGTTACTTCAACAAATTTTATTTTAAAACCATAATAGTTTTCCAAAATAGATCCATCTCTTCTTTTTAAAAATAGCTATTGAACATTTACTATACGGCGTATTCTACACTTGAGTCATTCCTTTCTGTATTTCATCCTCTTACTAATCTTCTGAGGAAGGTGTTATTTCCATGATGTAACTTACACAAGCAACTCACTCACATGAGCCAAATGAGATGCAAACCAGGATTCAAACATGGTACCACAAGGGTACCGTGGGGCAGGGGAGCTCTAAAGGAATTAGTAATCCAGCAAAGGCAGACAAGAGTAAACAATAGAGAAAAGGGAAATGAATGATGAATCGAATCTCTTAATAGGTCCCCAAATGGGACATTGGTCCTAGTGCCTCTGGCATGACCTGAAGAAGGGGTAAAAGGGAAATCTCTACCTGGACTGTAGAGCTTCAGGCCAGAATATGCAGAAGAGGATCTGAGCTGTTTTAGATAACCCCCAATCTCAGGCTCCTCCTTTTTCCTGCCCATGGTAAAGGCTTTCAGAAGCAAATGAGAGCAGACATCTTGGCAATGCCAAGAGAAGCTTTGAAAAGAAAAAGCTAAAGCTTAAAGCCATGAACAAATCCTGGCATAACCTAGTCTTCCCATTCCCCCATGACTGAAGAAGTTGCATTGAGGTGTCACAGGCTTTCCCATGTCTGTTTTAATGATGCTGATGGGTCCCGATGAAATGTCTGGGAGGGTGGCGGTGCTCAGCAGCTCTGGTTCCTACAAAGAAATGTACTGAGATCGCAAAGCAGATATTTCAATAAAGAAAATCATTAACTTTGGATACTTCTGTATTGACTGACTTTTCTGATGATGAAGTTAACACCGGTTAATGATACACACTTTCAAGAATACCAACTGTGAAGAAACACTTCACAGCAGGCTGAGTTGCCTAATAAACCTTCTGTGCTGCTACAGAACCCACGAGTAACCCTTGACCGGCCACTGAAAACATGGCCCTTAGAGTATTCTTTGTGGTAGACACTGATCATTTTGTTATAGACACCTGGAGCCATGGACCATGCCATTCTGGTTTGTCTGGATGTTTTTCACAAATATTAAAGTTGATGGTATGCATCTGGTTTCATTGTTTGAGTTCCCAGTTAGAATTGTCATGGCTAAGTGCACAACAGAATATACCTGCGTGAGCAACTACCTGGGTACTGATGGCATACACCTGGCAGGAAAGTCCATGAGGCTTCTATCTCCAAGCTGTAAGCCTTAGGCCCACCTGTGGTCCTTAGCTCCACCCAGACAGGTCTGAGCTCCTCCCAGCCCTGGAGTTCCTTGTCATACAGCTGGCTACTCCTTCTCTGTGCCTAGACCCACCTGAGCTCCCACCTACCTCACTTCCTGCTCCCAGACTCTCCTGCTACCTGGACAGGGTAGCAGGACCCCCTGTGCTCCCTCTCATGGGGAAATATGGCTCCTCTAAAAAAATGTATAATAATCTTTCTCCTGTGCCTGCCTGCCTCCGCATGGTCCACTGGGATGGATGTAAAGGATCCTTTCACAAGTAACCACCAAAAGCCAGAAGTGGAGCTGTGGCTCGAAGTGGCAGAGCACTAGCCTTGAGCACAAAAGCTCAGGGACAGTGCTCAGGCCCTGAGTTCAAGTCCCAGGATTAGCGTATGTGCGCGCACACACACACACACACACACACACACACACACACACACACACACACACACACACAAATAGGACTCTGATATTTAAACAGGGTTTAACATTCAACCCCCTTGTCTAAAGACTTCTGACAGCAAAGGGGTATTGGAAGTCTGGGTCAAGTCTCAGAACCAATGGATGTTTCTCTTTTATTCTGCTGCTTTACTGTGCATACAGTTCTCTCCTAAATCTTAGTCGTTGTATATAAGCAACCTACTATGAAGACCTGTAGGACTTGCTGGTAAACTGCTGAGTGAAATGCAAACATTTTTTTAAAAAAGAAAATATAAGTGAACCAAAATCTCCAATTTGACTAGCTTCAAAACAGCTAAGCATGGTGACATATAATCCCAGCACTGAGGAGACTGAGGCAGGCTGATCATGAGTTTCAGGCCAGTATGGGCTACATAGCAAGACTATCCGAAACATTAAAAAAAGAATCGCGCATCAACCAACCAAATCAACAAAAATTCTTCTAAATTGTGTGTGTGTGTGAGAGAGAGAGACAGAGACAGAGACAGAGAGACAGAGAGAGAGACAGAAAGAGAGTCAATTTGATCAATAAAAGTTATATTGTAAAATGAAGGGTAAATTTTATGGAAGTCTAAGATATATATTTTTATTTATTTTTTATTTTTGGCCAGTCCTATGGCTTGGCTCTGTCCCTGAGCTTCTTTTGCTCAAGGCTAGCACTCTACCACGTGAGCCACTGTGCCACTTCCAGTTTTTTCTGTTTGTGTGGTACTGAGGAATTGAACCCAGGACTTCATGCATGCTAGACAAGCACTCTACCACTAAGCCACCTTCCCAGCCCCATTACCAAGATATATTGAACTTGCTTTGGTGACATAATACAGGTCATCTCATCTATGATTTAGTATTTAATTTGGAACTTGATTTTTTTGTTTTGGTACTGGTTACTAGGGCTTGAACCCAGGCCTATGCTCTGTCCCAGAGCTTTTTTGATCAAGGCAAGTGCTCTACTACTTGAGCCACATCTCTACTTCTGGCTTTTTAGTGCTTAACTGGAGATAAGAATCTCATGCACATTCCTACCTGGATAGCCTTTGAACTATGATCCTCAGAGCTCGGTCTCCTGAGTAGTTTGGATTTCAGGTGTGAGCCACTGGCACTCAGGATGATACAGAATATTTATCTTGATGAATCCTTATGGGAAGAGACAAAATGCACCCAGATATTCATGCATTGGCTCTCCCAGCCGAGGGACTTGGTAAAATCTAGCATCTACATGTCAGACCAGCATGCCCAGAATGCAGGTTAAAGTTGCTACCTTAGTTTAGGAAGCTGCATCCAGGAAACAGGTAGATAGTCTATACTGCAGTCCTGAGACAGAGTTGTTGTTTTTTTTTCATGAAGCCTCACTGATTAAAAGAGGCAAACTCACTTTATGAAGGGTGACCTGTTCCCCTTGATGTGTATTGATTTAAGTGGTAATCATATGTAAAATTACTTTTAGTGGTTGCTGCTTTTTGTTTTAACAACTACGCATGTATAATTGCAATCTGAGACTTTTATAGTAGAGTAGAAATATGAAAAAGAATAATAGAAGCAAAAAAAGAAAATCTGTCGGGGGGGGAGGGAGGAGGCTGGGAAGGGATGTGAAGGGTAAACACAGGAGGAGGCTGCAATGCTTGGTAAGAAATGTACGCATTATCCTGCCCATGTAATGGTAACTCCTCTGTACAGTATGTTCACAAATAAAATTAAATTAAATTAAAAAAAAATCTGTCAGGCTCTGATGGCTCACACCTGCAATCCTAGCTACTCACAAAGCTGAGATCTGAGGATCGTGGTTCAAAGCCAGCCCAGGCAGGAAAGTCTGTGAGACCCTTATCTCCAATTAACCACCAGAACACTGGAAGTGGCACTGTGGCTCGAGTAGTAGAGCACTTGTTTTGAGCTGAAGAGCTGAGGGACAGCACTCAGGCCCAGAGTTCAAGCCCCACGACCGATAAAAAACAAACCATAACATTTAGACTGGTATTTGATGAAACCAACTGTGCACCGTGGTCTACCCATATTGGCACATAATATCATCATGGCTTTGATTTTCCTTATTTGGAAAGGAAAGGGAAGATAGAATCCTAAAACTTACTTATATAAGAGTGTTAATAAACCCAAGATGGGACTACCCAAAGGGAAAAACCAGTCCCCTTAGTTACAGCCATGTAAGTGTGGCATTTACCAGAAGAGGGCGCTGTTCCCCTTGTATATCTGCATGGCAACTATCAAGAGGGAAGAGATTTTTCACTTTACATGTTAGTCCTATTATTTTGCAACCCTGGACTTAGTTCAGCACAACCTTTGACATTATAAATCTTTATACATTTTTAGTTTCACTATAGGAATGAAACACTTTATTGATAAGACATGGGCTTTACACTCAATAAAGCTAGAAGATCTGGAACAATTTTGTTTTTTGTGTTTCCTGATATGGCTTAGCAGGTTCAACCAGGCAAACCCCAACGAGGCAAATTCAGGCAAATGCTGGGGTAGAAGAAAGAGGCTGGGCTATGTGGTGTCTGAGAAAAGAGTGGAAGGAACTCTGGGCCTCCAGAGTTGGGGAATCTCCTAGCAAAATATCTCGGAGGGGTTTGGAAGTTGTTTCTGGTGATTGATTGAATTTCAGAGACCAGGGGAGGTCCCTCGAGCAGTGTAACTCTGCCTAGCAGAGCAGGCAAATCTAATCTGGAGTCTTAATTAGAAACGGAAACTCCAGTAAGTATAGCTGTCTGTAGTTTTCATTAATAATTAAAATGTTCCCTCCCTTGCATCCATTTTAATAACAGCTTACAGTATGCCAGGGGGCTTTCCCATCCCACAGTAAATAGAAGAGAGGGTACTAATTATTTCCAATTTCCAGTTGCAGAAGCACAAAGGGTAAGTGGTTTGTTTTGCTTTCCCCTCTAAACCAACCCTGAGGCTAGTAACCAAAAGTCTGAGATCTAACATTAGCTCTGTGTTCTTTCCCTTATCCAATATAAATTCCTACCTCTCATGCGCTGCTTTTTCTAGCAGCTGAATGCTTGTATACACCATGACCCAAAAATTGCACTTTTTTTTTAGTCTGAGACTTGAAGTCCATATTAGACACTTTTGTTCATTGCCTGGCCCTCTACACCTGAGCTGTGCCTCAAATGGCAAAATCGCACTTCTAGAAGCATGCCCAACAGGAGTGCAAGCATCTAAACAGCCAAAGACAAACACATCAAGATTGCTAGCAGCAGCATAATTTGTAATAGCCCAAACTGAAACAATTCCAAATTCCATCTGTTTAGAATGGATCATTGTAGTACATTTCTATAGTGGGAGATTGTACAATAATTAGAAAAAAATGAGCAAGATCAACTCACAACTCACAACTTGTTGAACATAAAAGTTCAACAAGTGCTAGAGATCAGGCACTGTGGCTCAAGTGTTAGAGCGCTAGCCTTGAGCTGAAGAGCTCAGGGACCGCGCTCAGGCCCCCACAACCGACCAAAAAAAAAAAAAAAATCAGTGAAACTAAAGAGGAAATGAATGAGTTGCTTGTTTCTTTTCTTTTCTTTTCTCTTCTCTTTTCTTTCCTTTTTCTTTGTCAGTCATGGGCTTGAACTCTGTGCCTGGGTGCTGTCCCTAAGCTTTTCAGCTCAAGGCTAGCGTTCTACTGCTTGAGTCACAGCACCACTTCCGATTTTCTAGTGATTTTTTTTAGAGATAAAAGTCTCACAGACTTTCCTGCCTGGGCTGGTTTTGAACCACAATCCTCAGACCTCAGCCTCCTGAGTAGCTAGGATTACAGGCATGATGAATTTGCTTGTATGAATTCCAGAAAAACTCAAAGAGCTCAATGAAATAAGCCAGATATCAGTAGTTCATGCATAGAATCCTAGCTACTCAGGAGGCTGAGATGGGACCACTGTGGTTCAAAGTCAGCCTAGGCAGGAGCAGGAAAGTTTATGAGTCTCTTATCTCCAATTAACCCCCAAAAAGCTGGAAATGGAACTGTGGCTGAGGTGAACAGAGTTCCTGCCTTAAGTAAAAAAAGTGACCTTAGGTCAAGCCCTACTACCAGCACAACTAAAAACTAAATAAGAAAACAAAAAAGAGCTGAATGAAATAAAGAAGACAATGAAGTACATAAAAGAGAAATTCAAGAAAGATAATTGAAATTTTTGGAAATATAATACTTAACTAAAAGTTAAACTCAACTGAAAATCTTTCCAGTAAACTGGATCAAATTGAACATATAATATACTACTAGGACTTGAAAACAAAGCAGATGTTTGAGCATGCAG
This sequence comes from Dipodomys merriami, assembly GCF_024711535.1. NCBI lineage: Eukaryota > Metazoa > Chordata > Mammalia > Rodentia > Heteromyidae > Dipodomys > Dipodomys merriami. The sequence continues at coordinate 142,984,519 of NW_027202270.1, read as the reverse complement.
GTGAAGATAGAGAAAAATAAGAAAACCCGTACCTTAACAGCATATGCAAGACCCATGGCACACCATGAAAAGACCAAACCCTACAAATCATGGAGGCAAAAGGAAAGGAAAGGCAAAATAAGGGCACAGAAAACACATTCAGTTAGATATTTGCAGGAACCTTTCTCAATCTTGAGAATAAAATGGTCATTCAGCTACAGGAGGCTTTAGAGACTCCAAATAATAACAATTATAGGGCTGGGAAGGTGGATCAGCGGTAGAGTGCTTGTCTTGCATGCCTAAGACTCTGGGTTCAATTCCTCAGCACCACACAAACAGAAAAGACTGGAAGTGACACTGTGGCTCAAGTGGCAGAGTGCTAGCCTTGAGCTGAAGAGCTTGGGGACAGTGCCCAGGCCTAGAGTTCAAGCCCTATGACTGACAAAAACAAAAAACAAAAAACAATTATATTATAATTAAAACATTAGGCATACAGAACAGGAAAGAATTTTTTTTGGGGGGTCCAGTTGTGGGGCCTGAACTCTGGGCCTGGGCGCTGTCCCTCAGCTCTTCAGCTCAAGGCTAGAGCTACTTGAGCCACAGCGCCACTTCTGGCTTTTTTCATTTTGCTTATGTGGTGCTGAGGAATCGAACTCAGGGCCTCAGGCTTGCAAGGCAAGCGCTCTACCACTGAGCCATCTTCCCAGCCCCAGAACAGGAAAGAATTTTGAAAGCTGAAAGAGAAAAGTACCAAGTCACCTATAACAGCAAACCCATAAGAATGCCAGAAGAGTCCTCTGCAGAAACTTTAAAAGAAAGGCGGGCTGGGCACTAGTTGCTCATAGGTGTACATTACACAGGAAGTTGAGATATGGAAAACCAACGTTCAAAGCCAGTCCACACAGGAAAATCTGTGAGAATCTATCTCCTATGAAGCCACAAATTGCCAATCTGGAGACATGGCTCAAGTGGTAGAGTACCAGTCCCATTGTTTTTTTTTTTTTTTTGGGTCCGGTTGTGGGGCCTGAACTCTGGGCCTGGGCGCTGTCCCTCAGCTCTTCAGCTCAAGGCTAGCGCTCTACCACTTGAGCCACAGTGCCACTTCCGGCTTTTTGCTTATGTGGTGCTGAGGAATCGAACCCAGGGCCTCATGCATGCAAGGCAAGCACTCTACCACTGGGCCACCTTCCCAGCCCACCAGTCCCATTGTTAATGGGAATGTAAATTAGGGAAGCCACTTTGGAAATAAGTATGGAGGTTCCTTAAAAAATTAAAGATAGAAGGGTCACATGATCCTACGTCTACTACTGCTGGACTTATATCTGAAAGAATGTTAGGCAGCAGACCCTAGAGCTAGAGCTGTGGACCCAAGTTTATGGCAGCCTTACTCACAATAGCCGAGCTATGAAACCAGTGTAGGTGGCCAACAACTGATATGGATGAAGAACGTGTGCTGTATATACACAATGGAGTAATTATTCAGCATAAAGAAAAATAATAAAGTAGCCGGGTGCTGGTGGTTCACGCCTGTAATCCTAGCCACTCAGGAGACTGAGATCTGAGGATCGTGGTTCAAAGCCAGCCCGGGCAGGAAAGTCCATGAGACTCTTATCTCAAATAAACCACTAGAAAACTGGAAGTGGCACTGTGGCTCAAGTGGTAGAGCGCTCGCCTTGAGCTGAAGAGCTGAGGGACAGTGCTCAAGCCCAGAGTTGAAGCCCCACGACCGACCAAAAAAAGAAAAAGAAAGTGATGCCATCAGCAAGAAAATTAATGGAACTACAAATCATATTAAGTAAAATGAGTCAGACTCAGGCTAATATTAAATGTTCTATCTTGCAAGGGGAGGGGGAACTATTAGGAGTGAGAACCAGTAGGATTGAGGGAGGGTGAAAAAAAAGGGTGAAGGAAAAATGAATATGATCAAAGTGCTTCATACCTAAGTATGAAATAGAATAATGAAACTCATTACAATTGTTCATAATAGAGATGTGTAGGATGACAAGAAAGAGTAACCGAAGGGGTAAATTTGATCCAAGTATATTATTTGCATGTATGGAAATTCATAATAGAACTCTTTTGTACAGATGAATATATGCTCATTAAAAAAGAAAAAAGAAAGCTAAGCAACAGGCAAAATAACTTTAAGATGTTGGGAGTCAGGTTAATAGCGCTCCCCACAGCCCTGCCCGCTGAGTACTACGCTAGGAGAAGCTGAGAGGGTCTCCTGGCGGGCACTAATGTTCTAGTGCTCATCTACATAGTGGTGACCTGCTAACACATGTATTCCCATTGTATAAAAGCAAGATGCACACTTACGAATTATGTACATTTCTGCACATGTTACATTCCAAAAAAATTTAAGCTTGTGGGCTGGGAAGGTGGCTCAGTGGTAGAGCGCTTGCCTTGCATGCATGAGGCCCTGGGTTCGATTCCTCAGCACCACATAAACAAAAAGAAAAAAGCCAGAAGTGGCGCTGTGGCTCAAGTGGCAGAGTGCTAGCCTTGAGCTGAAGAGCTGAGGGACAGCGCCAAGGCCCAGAGTTCAGGCCCCTCGACTGGACCCCAAAAAAATTTTTTTAAGCTTGTTTCTCTAATTTCTTACATAAGCAAATGACACTTCTGCCCAAACTTAGCTCACCGCTAATTAAAGGGACAGATTAGTTTATTGTTCTGTGCTGACAGAGACTATACCATCACTTCCCAGAGTTTGAAGAGTCGAGAAAACAAGTCAAGTTTGCATTGGCATGTGTGAGTGGGAGAAAACATCAGGAGAGCCGCTGCATGCAAAGTTCGGTCAGATAAGTTGATATTAGGTGAAATGAACCCCAAGATAAGTATTCAAATGTTTTTTTCTTTCATGTGATTGTTTCTAACACATTTATAAGATTATTTCTTTGTTGCTTTGTATGTCCCTCACCCACAGTATAACCCCTGCTCTCACTGTATTTGATGTCAGTATAATTTGTGGAGGGGAAGGGCAAAAACAAATCGCTTAAATAGGGATACAGGTGGACCCATTGCAACAATGAAATGTACAAGTCGTTATGTCTAAAAATGAACTTTACAACTTTGGAGGAGGCAGGGAGATGGGAAGGATGGGAAAGGGAAACAAAGGAGGAGGCAACAACGCTTAATAAGAAAGGTACTCATTATCTTGCCCATGTAATTGTAACCCCTCTGTACATTATTTTCATAATAAAAAAAAAATGCTCCCTTGCCCGTGTTATCCTGGAAGAGACGTAAGAGAGGAGAGGTACTGAGAAGAAAACTGAAGCTGCTCAAAAGTCTATGGCTGAAAGCAACAGCTCTATATTCAATCCCCAGTAATTGAAGAAAGGAAAAAACCCACAAAAATAAGTCCCTAGCTGCTCCTAGGAAAGCAATAAATGGTACCAGACTTCCTGTTTCCCAAAGTGCACTTGGCTCCTCCTTCGCTCTTAGTGCTTCTTGCAGGACCACGATGCTGGAAAAAATCTTAGAATTGGTTATCCCTGTCACTGGGCCAAAAAAAAAATAGTTGATTCAGATATCTGCAACACACACACACACACACACACACACACACACACACACACACACACACACACACACACACACACACACACACACAAGTTAAAAAGAAAGTTCCTTAGTCTAAATTTAATTAATTTAGTAGAGTTTATCTGAGCAAAGCACAAGAACAACTGGCAAATCAGGCAGCTCCCAGAACCAGAGAGGGTGCTAAGACTGTCAATCACCATCAGACAGCACCTAGAGAAAGAAAAGGGAGGCATAGAAAACAAGACGTGTGTGTGTGTGTGTGTGTGTGTGTGTGTGTGTCTGTGTGTGTGTGTGTGTGTGTGTGTGTGTGTGTGTGTGTGTGTGTGTGTGTGTGTGTGTGTCCTGGGACTAGAACTTGAGGCTTGGCTTGAGAGGTCTGTCCCTGAGCTGTTTGGTTCAAGACTTAGCACTGTACCAGTTGAACCACAGCTTCACTTCTGGCTTTTTTTTGGTAGTTAGAGATGAGAGTCCCCCAGACTTTCCTGCCGGAATTGGCCTCAAACCATGACAGTCAGATCTCAGCCTCTTGAGTAGATAGAATTACAGGGGTGAGCCACCAGGGCCTGGCTGAAAACGAAACTTCAGAAGTCAAAGTTTTTTTCTTTTGATGATACTAGCATTTGAACTCAGAGCCTCATGCTTGCTAAGCAGGAATTCTACCACATGAGACAAAATCCCTAGGCCTTATTTGCCTCATTGTTTTTTCTGATAGTATCTCATATTTTTGCTCTGGATGTTGATCTTCCTACCTATACCTCTTACATAGATAGGATCACAGACATGTGCTACCATGTCTACCTTGTTTTGTTGGGATGGTATTCCTTAACATTTTGCCTAGGCTAGCCTAAAATGGAAATTTTACCATTTTCTACTTCCTGAGCAACCAGAATTACAGGCTTGAGCCACAGTACTTGGCACTAAACTCAAAATTCTTCCCCTTCTCCAATTGTGTGTATGTACCTGCGCATGTGCATACAAGTCCTGAGACTCGAACTCTGTCCCTGAGCTTTTGTGCTCAAGGCTAGTGCTCTACCATTTGAGCCACAGAGCCACTTCCAGCATTTTTGGTGGTTAGTTGGAAATAAGAGTCTTATGGACTTCCTGCCTGAACTGGCTTCAAACTGTGATGCTCAGATCTCAGACTCTTGAGTAGCTAGGATTCCAAGTATGAGCCATCAGTGCCCAGCTCCTCTTCTCTATTTTAAAATGACTATGGGGCTGGGAAGGTGGCTCAGTGGTAGAGTGCTTGCCTAGCATGCATGAGGTCCTGGGTTTGATTCCTCAGTACCACATAAACAGAAAAAGCTGAAAGTGGTGCTGTATGTGGCTCAAGGAACAGTGCTCAGGCCCTGAGTTCAAACCCCAGGACTGGCAAAAATAAATAAATAAAAATGAAATAAAACGACTTTGTCCTCCTTTTCCAATGACTCCACAAATAACTACCCAAATCACAACATCTTCATTGTGACCGTTACATTACAAAATTATGTGTAGTCAGGTTTTACCCATTTTTCTAAGAGAAAGTATAGGTTTTGGAGATTCTGATACAAAGAGTTAGGTGATGCTTGGAACCAGCAGGGTTATATACTGACTTCAGGCATAAACTATGAAAGGAATACCAGATAGTGGCCTTTTACACATTCCACAGGAGCCCAGGTCTTCTAGCCATCTTACCTATGTGTTGAGCCCAGTTCTGAGTTTTCTTGAAGCTTCTCCTCAGCTATAATAAAAATAAAAAAAATAATAATCTCTTAGCCACACACTGGTGGCTCATGACTGTAATCCTAGCTACTCAGAAGGCTGAGATCTAAAGATCACAGTTCGAAGTCAGTTTGTGCAAGAAAATCTGTGAGGCTTATCTCTAACCACCAAAAAGCCAGTAATGGAGTTGTAGCATAAGTAGTAGAGCACTAGCCTTGTGCACAAAACTTCAGGGACAGTGGCCCAGCCCTGTGATCAAGCCCCAGGAGAGGCACCAAACAAAAACAAAACTAAACAAACAAAAACGTTGTTATGACAAATGATGGTCAAAATGAGGAAACATGCATAGAGATAAGGACCTACTTGCCACTAGACTTGAGCTTCACACAAAGGACTTATCCCCACATCTCTAGCCTGCTGGGATGGGCTTTGTTTCTGTGCTTTACTAAACAAAACTACATACATCTTATTTAAAAATAAAGAAGAGAGGCAGGGATGGAGGAAGGAAGGAAGAAAGGAAGGCAGGCAGGCAGGCAGGCAGGCAGGCAGAAAGGAAGGAAGGAAGGAAGGAAGGAAGGTAGGAAGGAAGGAAAAGAAAGGCCGGTAGGCAGCCAGACTGCCATCTGAAGGATGGCAGGAAAGTTCATTACACTTCATCTCCAGAATAATTATCAAGGTTGGCACTGGTGGTTCATACCTGTAATCCTAGCTACTCAGGAGGCTGAGTGCTAAGAATAGCAGTTTGAAGCCAGCCAGAGCAGACAATTTACCTCCAATGAACTAGCAAAAAAGGCAGAAGTAGAGATGTAGCTCAAGTGCTAGAGCACTAGTCTTAAGCAAAAATGCTAAGCAAGAACCAGAGGTCCTAAGTTCAAGCCCCAGTACCAGCACAAAAGGAAAAATTAACCAACCAGAAGTAGACGTGTGACTGAAGTGGCAGAGCACCCAACCTAGCAAGCAAACTGAGCTAGCAAGCACAAGGCCTTTTTTTTTTTTTTTTGATCAATGATTGGGCCTGAGGGCCCTGTCCCTCAGCTCTTCAGCTCAAGACTAGCTCTACCACTTGAGCCACCTTCCCAGCTCAACAAAGCCTTTTCGTTTAAAATTTAGTGAAACTAATTATCAGACTTTTCAGGAATTTCTCCTGAAAATCAAGAACTTTCAAATAAGGAATGTTTATGTGATGATTGCTTGTCATTGCTTTTTTTTTCTTTCCCGTGGGTCATGGGCTTGAACTCTGGGCCTGGGCGTTGTCTCTCAGCTCTTCAGCTCAAAACTAGCACTCTACCATTGGAGCCACAGTGCGTACTGGAGATAAGAATCTCAGACTTTCCTGTCGGGATTGGCTGTGAGCCCAGATCCTCAGATCTCAGCCTCCTGAGTAGCTAGGATTATGGGCGTGAGGCCCCAGCGCCCGGTTCATGATAGTTTCTTTTATGAAAAAGGGAATTCAGAAACAAACTAAAAGTTCAACAAATAGCAGGTGAATAGTTAAATATTTGTGCTCACTACATGGAACATTTTGCAACAATTGAAACGACAATGGAAATTTGTACTAATATGTTTTTTTTTTTTTAAAAAAAGGTACTCATAATGAATTTATAACATTTGTGGGCCTCAGTAATTTAATACTTACATAAAAGTTTATTTCGGAGGAAAGAATAAACATGCCCAGGCCTCATCATGGTCTAATTAAATCAAAAGGTCAGAGGGTGGGTGGGGCGTGGTAGTTTTTAAAGTTCCCCAGATGTTTCTAACTGAAGCCAAGGCCAACAAAAATCCCTTGGCCTTGTATCCAAGAGATTTCCTAATCCTGCTGCCGCCCTGTCCTCCCCGTTTGGATGGAGTTCTTAATGCTTGATTTCCCTGGCTTTACCCTTTGTGATACATCTCTCAAGAGCTCCCATAGGAGGCTAATTTGGGATCATGGTCAAATAACTCTACATCTTTCTACCAAATAGCTTTATATCTTACTGTATAACCAGCAACAGTAAACTCATTAGGAGGTGGGTGGTTACAATAATCTAGGTAAGAGTCAGCAGGAGCTAGAAGTGGGGCAGAACAGCAGTGGGAGGCAGAGTAGAACCTACAGAACTGGGAACCTGAGCCAAAGAAGAATCTGAGGAGTTGGAACCAAATCCTGGACTGGTCCGGTGTATGGTGGAGAGGACCCACCATTTAGGAGTTCCTGGTTACCTGCGTGTTGGTGTCTCCACAGTCTAGCTAGCAGAAATAACAGCAGAAAGCTCAGAGGCTTTGCCCCTGTGGGATCTCATGACAGGATGCTATCATTGAAAAGGTGCTCTAGCCAGTCTCCTGTTGGCCCAACAGAAACAAATGAAGAGGAGTAGGTGCAGAAAAGCCAGGAGAGGCTGAGAATCCATCAGAAGAACCATAGTGGCTGTGGCTGGTAGCTCACATCTGTAATCCTAACTACTCAGATGGTTGAGATCTGAGGGTCACAGTCTGAAGGCAATCTAGGCAGACAAATCTGAGAGTCTTATTCTTCAATCAACCTGCAAAAAGCCAGAAGTGGAGGTGTGGATCAAGTGGTAGAGCGCCAGCATTGAGCAAAAAAAAAACAAAAAAACAACCAAGTAAGAACATGAGGACCAAAAAGAAATGTACTCATTACCAGACTTATGAAATAGTAACTCTAAGATCTTGGAGTCAGCTTGCCGATTAAGGCCCTACCCTGTGTCCCTACCTGTTTACAAAATTCTGTTAAGTTTCTATTTCCCTAATGTTGTATTGTGTTCCTGGTATGACATACAAATTCCTGCCCCAGTTACAACAGTCTCCTTATACTCCTTTTTGGAATGTGACTCTCCCCCTCCCCCAATTCCTGTAGTCCATTTTACACCTTCATAACCCTTCTCGAAACCGACTCTACCCTCAAATTCCTATAGTCTACGTAATGGGACCCATGTGAGTACCCATGTGACCCATGTGACTACCCCTAAAATATTGTTTAAATTCTGCCCACACCTGTCCATGCCTGCTGCCTCATTCCTGCTTGGAGCAGCCTGGCAGGTCTGCCCACCAATAAAGCCTTGAGTTTGTATGGGTTGCTCTAGCTCGCCTCTCATTTCTTACAGTAACTCCTTTACAACACCTTAATAATAACAATGAAATTATATTGGGGGGGGGGGACGTGAAGACCTGAGTTCAAGCCCTAGTACTGGCATAAAAGAAAAAGAATATAGTAACTCTTTTATGGCCCAATATTCTGAGACCTCAAAAGACCAGCCAGCATAGGTGATATGGCTGGAAGTGGAGCTGCGGCTCAAGTGGTAGAGGGCTAGCCTTGAGCAAAAAGAAGATCAAGGACAGCACTTAGCCCCCCCCCTTTCACACACACACACACACACACACACACACACACACACAGCCCCAGACAGAACAGCTTTGAGCAAAAAAAGATTAGGGACAGCACTTAGGCCCGCCCCCCTCTCTCTCTTACACACACACACACACACACACACACACACACACACACACACCACACACACACACACACACACAGAGAACAGCTTACCAAGCTGCTAATAAAGTATAAAGTTAAGGGAGGGATGAAGAGCAGAGCTGAGCGCCTCTGAGTCAAAGAGCCTTTCAGAAGCTCCCGTGGCTGAACCACACTAACCTTTTTCATGAAGGAGCCTAGAAAACAAGCCGTTACAGCCTCACTTCTCTGAATATTCACTTGGGTGTAACTTCCTGGTTCTATGGCCTCCTTTTAGTTTCTCTCCTGTGCCCTAGAGGTCTTTCTGAGCTTAACGGTGTTGAAAGGGAGTTATTCATGGGCCTTTAAAGGGTGTTTAGGGGCCGCCCACCTCTCTGCTTTTTCTCCCAGCTCTGGCCACTGGCCACGTCTTGGTGGTGGGCTGGTAGTTTCACATCTACTAAATGGTGGCAGGACACATGGTTCCTGTGTGTCATCGTCCTGCTCACAAGGCAGCCTTGTGAGGAAGTCTCACCAGCTCCTGGCTTACACTGTCACCGTGAAGGAAGCACTGGGACCATCACAGAACTGGAGTAAATAAGAGAGATTTAAGCCTGGGAGAACAGGAAGAGCTCAGAATTCAGGGAGCTAGCAGGGCCAGATACAGCAACACTGCCAGATCTCCAGGAGCTGTACCTCTTTATGAAAGTGATAAATTGTATTATCCTGGAAGCGCGTTTCAAAGTGTGTTGGATCTAAAGCCCAGAAGTAATAAGTAATGTAGGGCTGGGGCAGGGGGGGGGGCGGGGAAGGGGGGAGGCTTAATTGATAAAGAGTTTATCTAGCAAGCTCAAGGTCCTGAGTTCAAACCCTGGTACTACCAAAAATTTTGCTAGTTCAGAAATCAAAGCAACCTGGAGCATGGAGGGCAGGCTCATGGTGGCTCAGGGTCTTGGGAAACTAAAGAAGAACAGACAGAATCTAAGGCCAGGAGTTGAGGTGGAATGAGCCTCAGAACTTCAGAGTCGGGGAGCCGAGAAAGGTACAAGATGGAATTCAAAATCAGAGAGACCAATTGCTCATACCTATAATCCTAGCTACTCAGGATTCATGAGTCCAATGCCTACCTGGGCTATTTTGTAAGATCCTGAGAGGAAAGAAGGAAGGAAGGAAGGGAGAAAGGGAGGGAGGGAGGAAGGAAGGAAGGAAGGAAGGGAGGAAGGAAGGAAGGGAGGAAGGAAGGGAGGAAGGAAGGGAGGAAGGAAGGGAGGAAGGAAGGGGAGTCTATATGTAAATAGTATAGGTATTTGAGCCTCTACAGATTTTGCTGCCTATGGTAGTCCTAAAATCAATTCCCCACACATAAAATAAAAACTATGTGCTCTTACAAATTACTTATTAATTATAAAGGAAAATTTAATGATATCATAGTGGCATATACAGCTTTAACTAAGTTATCAAATCTAATATTGCTATATTGGAATAAATCAAATATCCAATATCATATAGTTCTGTTTAAGACATTCAGAAGGGACACACTCATCAATATGCCAAAAACGAATGACTTTATCCATTTCTTAAAAGTTAGCAAGGATTTATGTAGCAAAAAGGATCAAGTAGATAGAAATCCAAAGGGAAAGAAGGACATTTCTTGAAGGAGATGGGAGTGAAGAAGACCCCACGGCTCAAATCTCATCATGAGAAAACATGGAACAGACTGGAACTGAAGGACATTCTACACATATTGGCCTATGCACTATGAAAAATGCCAAGATTAAGAAATATAAGGGGCTGGGAATGTGGCTTAGTGGTAGAGTGCTTGCCTAGCATGCATGAAGTCCTGGGTTCAATTCCTTGGTACCACATAAACAGAAAGAGCCAAAAGTGGTGCTGTGGCTCAAGGGTAGAGTTGTAGCCTTGAGCAAATGAAGCTCAGGGACAGTGACCAGGCCATGAGTTCAAGCCCTAGGACTGGCAAAAAGAAAAAAGAAAAAAAAAAAAAAAGAAAGATAAGAAAAGCAGTCACCAGTGGCTCATGCCTGTTATCCTAGCTACTCAGGAGGCTGAGATCTGAGGATCGTGGTTCAAAGCCAGCCCAGGTAGGAAAATCTATGAAACTCTTATTTCCAATTAACCACCAGAAAACTGGAAGTGGTGCTCTAGCTCAAGTGGTAGAGCCCTAGCCTTGAGCTGAAGAGCTCAGGGATAGCGCCCAGGCCCAGAGTTTAAACCCCTTTACCACCACCACCAACAACAACAAAAACCCCAAACAAACAAATATAAGAAAGCATACTGAACTGTTCCTGTTAGGAAATGGAGGGGAACAGAAAAGGAATAGGCCGGACTGGATCATCAACAAGCAAGGACTGTTTATTGAAGAACAGCTAGGGGGTGAGGGGCACAGACCTTCCCGCGGGTTTGGAGGTTGTGCCAAAGAGTTGGGACAGGAACTGGGTTTTTTGTTTTGTTTTGTTTGTTTTTTGTTTTTTTTGTTTTGTCAGTCGTGGGGCTTGAACTCTGGGCTTGAGCGCTGTCCCTCAGCTCTTCAGCTCAAGTCTAGCGTTCTACCGCTTGAACCACAGCGCCACTTCCGGTTTTCTAGTTGTTTATTGGAGATAAGGGTCTCATGGACTTTCCTGCCCAGGCTGGCTTTGAACCATGATCCTCAGATCTCAGACTCCTGAGTAGCTAGGATTACAGTCGTGAGCCACCGGTGCCCAGCTAGGAGCTGGGTTTTTGTAGGAGATCCATCAAGGAGGCAGAGGTTAATGAAAAAGCTATTAGGTCAAGGAAGCTGGGAGCCTTTCGGTTGGGCCCACAATGGGATGTTAACAGCTGGCTTAGGTGGATTGCACTGCCTGCACTTCAAACAAGTTCACATACACGTGGGATTTTGCCTGGTGTCTGTATGGACCTGGGACAATAGGGTGGGGGTCAACCCTTCAGTTCCAGATTGAAGGAAAATAAATAATTGGGCAACTATATGCTGTGTGATCTTAGATTGGGTCCTGGACTTGGGGAAATGTAAGGACTTTGTAAGAACATTATTGGAGTAGTTAAGGAAATAGTGGTATTCGATTAATGTTTGGTTCCTGATGGTGTTCACCTTTCTCTATCCTTGAAAAATGCATATGAAGTATTGCAGGACAAGGAGACACTACATCTCACACAGTTTAGAAAGAAGTGGTAGGAACTGGGCACTGGTGGCTCATGCCTGTAGTCCTAGCTACTCAGGAGACTGAGATCTGAGAATCATGGTTCAAAGCCAGCCCAGGCAGGAAACTCCCTGAGACTCTTATCTCCAATAAACCACTAGAAAACTGGAAATGGTGCTGTGGCTCAAGTGGTAGAGTGCTAGCCTTGAGCTGAAGAGCTGAGGGACAGCGCCCAGGCCCAGAGTTCAGGCCCCACAACCAACAAAAAAGAAAGAAAGGAAGAAAGGAAGGAAGGAAAGAAGGAAAGAAGGAAAGGAAAGAAAGAAAGGGAAGAAAGAAAGGAAAGAAGAAGGAAAGAAAGAAAGAAAAAGGAAAGAAAGAAAAGAAAGAAAGAAGGAAAGAAAGAAAGAAGTGGTAGGGCCCTAAAGAGGCATCTGGGTCTCAGATGCCTTGCTTGGTGGATGGAGTCCCATGAGGAAGGGTTCATTTATCAGTAGAGTAGATTGCTACAAAGTGTCTGGAATGTCCTTGTGTGGCTGTCAGCTCTTCTGCTTTTTCCTCTTGGAGGAAATAATGAGCTGAAGCAGCAGGAATCCCTTACCACATAGGCCCACAGGCTCTTGGATTTCTCAACCTCTACAACTATGAGCCCCCCAAAAACGTATTTTCTTTATAAATTTCTTAGTCCCGGGTATTTTGATGTAGCAACAGAAAATGGACGAGGTAGATATAGTTGGCCAGAATATGTATTATGCAAATTCTGTCAAAGACGAGACCACCAATAAGCACGGCTCCTTAGCACTGAGGCTTTGCAGCTGTTTAGTATCAGATGATTCATAGACCAAAGAATCCTTGGTAAATGTGTGACTTTTGCCACCATCAAACCTCTTTTCCTTAAAGTAATGATTGTTTAAATGAAGTCTGAACTTGTTATAGTCCTTTAATAAATAGATTTTTTTTGCAAGGAAGCATTGTTTATTTTTCTTATCTAGTAATCTTAACTGAAGAGTATGACTCAGGTAGGTTTTCCTGTTTTATAAGAATAGTAGTGAGGGTGTTCACTTCTTCTGAGCAATACCTAACCAAAAGAAGCAGTCCTTTAAAGGGGTATGTCTCTTTAAAGGCCATTTGTCTGATATCTGGCTTTTTGCTCAGACTTGAACAGAGTGATTGCTTTTTTTTTTTTTTTTTGATAACTTCTTTTGGCCAGGTCTCTGAATTGTTAGTTCTATAATGTTCTTCATTTACCTCCCTCCCCAGCCCCCAAGAAAGGTTTTCAATCTTTGTTTTGGTATGGATTTTATTTATTTACTTACTGTGTTCTTTTTTTTTTTTCTTCTGCAACTTGAATAAATGTCCCACACATTAAAGACTACATAGCTGAAAGTAACTCAGACTACTTCACACAACCCCTAAGTGGAGAGATAGTGACTGCAAGCAGGAAAAAACCAGTTTTGGAGGGAGCCTTTGTGAGTCCTGCAGGACCTAGAAGGGCCAGAGGAGCACCTGGCCAGGTTACTATGGGGCCCTGCCCTGGGAAGGCCGGGAAAACACCAGCAGTAGGGCTGGGCTGAGTCATCTGGGTGTGGAGGCTGTTAAGTTGCATTCTTTCGACATAACCAGCCATCAGCACAGACAGAATCTAGACTGGATTTTGTAACACTTTTTTCGAGGCCAGATCAAAAAGCATTGGCTAGCTCTGGGAATGTGGAATGAAAGTGAGCACACACATTTTAGCAAATTTGGGGTGAGTCAGCACGATGCAGGGGTCAGCTGAGTCTAGGGTTCACCATGTGGGGGTCTAAAGGCTCCAGCATTGGCAAGACTCAAAACTTGATGTAGGAAAAAGGCTAAAGATCAGAGAAAGCGATTGGGAAGTGACCTCTCTCTATATGTGTCTTCTAGCCTCTCTAGAGCTTTAACTATGTTTCTGTTGGTCCTCCTCCCCCTCTTCCTCCTCCTCCTCCTTCTCTTTCTTCTTCTCCTCCTCCTCCTCCTGTACTGGGGTTGAACTCAGGGTACTGTTCCCTTGGCTTTTTCACTCAAGGCTCTACCACAGCTCTACTTCTAACTTTTTGTTGGTTAACTAGAGATAAGAATTTCATAGATAGGGGCTGGGAAGGTGGCTCAGTGGTAGAGTGCTTGCCTTGCATGCATAAGGCCCTTGGTTCAATTCCTCAGCACCACATAAGCAGAAAAGGCCGGAAGTGGCGCTGTGGCTCAAGTGGTAGAGCGCTAGCCTTGAGCTAAAGAGCTCAAGGACAGTGCCCAGGCCCAGAGTTCAAGCCCCACAACTCTCACACACACATACACAAAGAATTTCATGGAAGTTTTTGCCCAAGCTGACTTTGAACCACAGTGCTCAAACCTCAGCTTCCTGAATAGCTAGCATTACCGGTGTGAGCCACAGTACCCAGAAACTACTACTATTCTCTCTTCCTTCCTTCCTTCCTTCCTTCCTTTCTCTCTTTCTCTTTCTTTCTTTCTTTCTTTCTTTCTTTCTTTCTTTCTTTCTTTCTTTCTTTCTTTCTTTCTTTCTTTCTTTCTTTCTCTCTCTCTCGTTGGTTTTGGGGCTTGAATTCAGGGCTCTGTTTCTTAATTGGAGATAAGAGTCTCTTGGACTTTCCTGCCCGGGCTGGCTTTGAATTGCAATCCTTGGATCTCAGCCTCCTGAGTAGCTAGGATTACAGGCATGAGCCACCGCTGTCCAGCTCTTATGCCTGGACAGAATTAGCAAAACATATGGTGGTCTTCCAGATCGCCCAGGCACCAAGCAGAGAGCTGTGATGGAGATCTGTTTTCGACTGTTTTATTGGCTCAGACCTCCAAATCTGGAAGACAAAACTCTGGTTTATTGGATATCACAGAACCTGGATGGCCCTAGTTACCACAGACACATCTCCGCAGATCTAACTTGTCTCTTCCTAGTTCAAAACCATTTCTTTCAGGTAGTGGTCTGTACATGTGATACCCAGCCCTGAGACCAAACTAAATGCTGCTTCTTGTGAAGAAAAGCTCCCAATAGATCAAATGGTCAACCAACCATGAATTCTGGCACTAATACCCTGGTATGGTGACCACACCCATCTCCAGAGTCCACCCCCTTGTTCCCCACTGAATGCCACAAACCTGATTTAATTAGCGCTGAGACACTTGTTTTCGCTCCTATGATCAAAGTATGGGGAAAGAGAAGCTTTGTGCTTTGGTTATTTTCCTGCTGCTTGTTGATCTGGGCTGGGAGAAACAGAAAAGAGGAAGAGGGAGCCCAGGAAGTTGTGCCTGTGGGTTGACACGTTAATGTTTTGTTCTTGGAGTGGAGAGCCCTGGGCCAGAGGGGTTTGCCAAGCAACAAAGCATGGGTGCCCAGTACCTCCACTTGCTCTGAAAGTTTCCAGCCAATACCTTGTATAATCTTACAATGTGTACAAGTCAGCAAGGAGAGCAGGACTGCAAATTCATCTTTGCTTCTAGAAAAGCAAGCAAGGATCTGTCCAGACCTTCCTTATGGCTCACTGTGTTGAAGATTAGTTCTGTTCTCACTGAATCCCCATGCATATGGCATGCACTGAAGAGCAACTGTGGCCAGGTACTTGCTAAGGGGCTGGCTACTAGACCTTCCTCCCAGCTTAATTTAAGAAATAGCTTTGAGGGGCTGGGAAGTTGGCTCAGTGGTAGAAGCGCTTGCCTTGCATACCTGAGGCCCTGGGTTCGATTCCTCAGCACCACATAAGCAAAAGGAAAAAAGCCGGAAGTGGTGCTGTGGCTCAAGTGGTAGAGCGCTAGCCTTGAGCTGAAGAGCTGAGGGACAGCATCCAGGCCCAGAGTTCAGGCCCCATGACCGGATCCAAAAAAAAAAAAAAGAAAGAAATAGCTTTGATATTAAGTTCTGGGGCTTGAATTCAGGTCCTGGAACTGTCCCTCAGCTTCTTTTGCTCAAGCCTAGCCCTCTACCACTTGAGCAACAGCACCACTTCCGGTAGTTTCTCTTTATGTGGTACTGTGAACCCAGGACTTCATACATGCTAGGCAAGCACTGTACCACTAAGCCACATTCCAAGCCCAGAAGTTTTTATTTCTTTCTTTTCAATTTGTTTTCTTATGCCAATACTGGAGCTTAAACTCAGGGCCTCGGTGCCATTCCTTAGTTTTTTCCACTCAAGGATAGTGCTTTACCATTTGAGCCACAGCTCCACTTTTGTCTTTTTGATGGTTAATTGGGGATAAGAGTCTCATGGATGCCAAAGGCCAGTGGCTCAAGCCTTTAATCCCAGCTATTCAGGAGGCTGAGATCTGAGGATTGTGGTTCAAAGCCAGCTCAGGCAGGAAAGTTTGTGAGACTCTTATCTCCAATTAACCACTAGAAAACCAGAAGTGGTGCTGTGGCTCAAAGTGGTAAAGCCCTTGCCTTGAGCTGAAGAGCTCAGGGACAGTGCCAAGGCCCAGAGTTCAAGCCCACAACCAAAAAAAAAAAAAAAAAGTTTCATGGACTTTTCTGCCTGGACTGGCTTTGAACCGCCATCCCTAGATCTCAGTCCCCCAAGTAGGTGGAATTACAAGTGTGAACCATTGAAACCCATCTAGGACTCCATTTATGTATTTTCTTTTTTGTATGAGACTGGGACTTGAACTTATTATCTGATTCTTTCTCTCATCAGCTGGTGCTCTTCCACCTGAGCCATGCCTCTAATCCCTATCGAATGATTTAAACAATACACTTATATGGAGCAAGAACGACAGTTCCAAATGCTTTCAGTAATACTCACCCCCTCCCACCCCCCGACACACACTCCCTCTAAACACACACCCCTAAACACACACATACTCTCCAAAAGGGGATTTTTAAAAAATCAAGCTTAGCTGGGCACTAGTGGCTCACACTTGTCACGCTAGTTATTTAGAATGCCAAGATCTGGAGAATTAAGGTTCAAAGGTAGCCAAAATAACTAGTAAAAAGTCAAGTTGCGGGTATCACTCAAGTGGTAGAGTAAAACAACCCAGTAAGTATGAGGCCTTGAGCTTAAGCCCTAGTAGTGTTAGGGACAGAGAGAGAGAGAGAGAGAGAGAGAGACAGAGAGGCTTAGGAGGAAAAGGTCAGATGGGCTCTGAGGGTGGAAGGCCCTGGGGGTGAGGCTGAGTCATCACTGCAGCTGCCCGGAGCATGGGACTTAGGTGTAGCTAAATTCACCTGCGTGGATTCTGTTGGAGGCTGGGTCCTCACTGATCCGGTCCTTGGCAGTGATTTTGTATCTTTCCAGCAGGTTTCTATGCTAGCCACCATAGTGGCCCCTTCTCGTAGCTTCATCACTAGGTTGGGAAAACAGCATGTTCTCAAAACCTTGAGTGCTTTTGTAATACTGGGAATTGAACCCAGAGCCTTAGGCATGTTAGGCAAGTGCCCTACCACTTGAGACACTACCAGGCCTTCCTCCTCTCCTGGCCTCCTTTGTGCCCTCCTCCTTCTCGCCTTCCTTCCTTTCTGTGAACACATGTTTCTGTGTCATGTGAAAGATTATCTGGCAAGCACTTTTACACTCAGTCTAACTCCAAAGCCAGAAGTCAAAACAACCAACACCAAGTTCTTTAAAGACAAAAAGTGAATTCTCTCCCGTCCTGGGACCCAGCTTAGTGCTTTCATAGAGCAAACCTTGTTGGATTGAATTGAAAAGAGGACATTGTACTTATCACTTCTCAGATAAACTGCTGGTTTGTCTGTCATGGCAGATGATTTTGGGCAGGGGGGGGAGAGGGGGGGAGGGTGGTCATGGGTCTTGAACTCAAGGCCTCAACTCTATCCCTGAAACTTTTTCACTCCAGGCTAGCGCTCTTTCATTTTGTGCCACAGCTGCCACTACTAGGTTTCTGGTGGTTAATAGGAGATAAGAATCTCACAGACTTTCCTGCCTGGGCTGGCTTTGAACGGCAATCTTCAGTT
Source organism: Dipodomys merriami (assembly GCF_024711535.1). NCBI lineage: Eukaryota > Metazoa > Chordata > Mammalia > Rodentia > Heteromyidae > Dipodomys > Dipodomys merriami. The sequence continues at coordinate 142,966,767 of NW_027202270.1, read as the reverse complement.
CTCAATCTAGGATTACAGGCATGAGCCACTGGTGCTGGGCTTACAGATGACTTTTATGTGTGTTCTGGGCCTTACACTATTCAACCAAAGAACCCTACTTTCTCTGTTCAGTATCATATCTCTGTCTGCGGCTTATTAGATTGGTAGTATGATTTCATTAATAACCTAAATGCATTTCTATGCTAAAGGTTCCAATGACTGATGACTGGGTGGAGTGACAATGGGACAAGTGTCACTGTTGTCTTTCATGCCAAAGGTTTTGAAAAGCAGAGAGAAGTTAATTCTACTATGAAATATATAAACTAGAGAACTGGGTGCCAGTGGCTCATGCCTGTATTCTTTTTTTTTTTTTTTTTTTGGTCAGGCTTGAGGATTGAACTCTGGGCCTGGATGCTGTCACTGTGCTCTTCAGCTAAGGCGAGCGCTCTACCATTTGAGCCACCAGGCCACTTCTGGTTTTCTAGTGGTTTATTGGAGATAAGAGTCTCATGGACTTTCCTGCCCTGGCTGGCTTTGCACCATGATCCTCAGATCTCAGCTTCCTGAGTAGCTAGGATTACAGGCGTGAGTAGCTGAGATCTGAGGATCATGGTGCAAAGCCAGCACTGGCAGAACAGTCTGTGAGATTCTTATCTCCAATTGACCAATAAAATGCCAGAAGTGACACTGTGGCTCAAGTGGTAGAGTGCTAGCCTTGAGCAAAAAAGCTTAGGGACAGTGCCCAGGCCCTGAATTCAAGCCTTAGGACTTTCTCTCTCTCTCTCTCTCTCTCTCTCTCTCTCTCTCTCTCTCTCTCTCTCTCTCTCTCTCTCTCTCTCTCTCTCTCACACACACACACACACACACACACAATGTTATAAACTATACTTTTAAATCCTTGTGAGATTTCTTTCTCTCGAAGCAGAAAAAAAGCACTATTATTATTTCTCTTTTCTTGTATTCTCTTCCAGATACTGATATCCCAGGTGATTCAGCTTCCAGATTTTCCCTTTACAATGATGCAAAGGTGATTCACATTTAATAGAAATGGTGCTCCAAGATTTGAATCTGGACCCACCTCATCCCCACTAGCAACCTGCGATGTCATTCTTGCTCTCCATGTGCACAGGAACAGTGAGCAGTGGCAGTTCTGTGTCAGTCCTAGGGTCACAAGGGAGAAACAACAGACCTTCTACAGCATCCCACATTGCCACGTGAGGAGGTTTGGCAGATTAGGTGCATTAAATAATTTCTTTTTTTCCAGTCCTGGGGCTTGAACTCGGAGCCTGGGCACTCTCCCTGAACTTTGTATTCAAGGCTAGCACTCTACCACTTGAGCCACAGTGCCTCTGCTGGCTTTTTCTGTTAATGTGGTACTGAGGAATCGAACCCAGAGCTTCATGCATGTTAGGTAAGCACTCTACCACTAAGCCACATTCCTAGCCCCCTGATGTTTTTGTTTGTTTGTTGGTCGTGGGACTTGAACTCTGGCCTGGGCTCTGTCCCAGCTCTTCAGCTCAAGGCAACCACTCACTCTACTACTTGAATCACAGCACCACTTCCTCTTTTCTGAGTGATTTATTGGAGATAAGAGTCTCACAGACTTTCCTGCCTGGGCTGGCTTTGAACCGAGATCCTTAGATCTCAGCCTCCTGAGTATCTATCTAGTATTACAGGCGTGAGCCACCAGCGCCCCGCCTAAATGAATTTTTTGGCATAGGATATTTTCAACTACAGAGGTTTTCTTTATCAGGCTACCCCCATTGCAAGTCCAGGTGCAACCGTATGCCATAGGTTTTCCTTCTAACCCCACCAGAGTGCCACAGGGCTTGAGTATTGGAGGAAACTGTAGGAGTAGGCAGAGGAGAGAGAAGCCGTGTTCCTGGATGGAGCTGTGGGTATCTGTATGTCCCCTGATGACTCCCACAGTGTGACATGGGTAGAAGAGGCTGGCAATGGTCACTTCAGAGTGAAACACTCTCAGGGGTGAAAAGAGGACATTTCTCCCTGATTTAACCCTGTTAACAATTAAGTCCTTGTGCCAGGCACTGGTAGCTTACTTCTGTAATCCTACTCAGGAAGCTGAGATCTGAGGATCTTGGATCAAAACCAGCCCAGGCAGAAAAGTTTGTGAGACTTCTTTTTTTTTTTTTTAATTGTGAAAATACCATACAGAGGGGTTACAATTACATGGACAAGGTAATGAGTACATTTCTTTTTTTATTTCGTTTTGTTTTGTTTTTTTAGGTCCAGTTGTGGGGCCTAAACTCTGGGCCTGAGCACTGTCCTTCAGCTCTTCAGCTCAAGGCTAGCACTCTACCACTTGAGCCACAGTGCCACTTCCGGCTTTTTTCTTTTTGCTTATGTGGTGCTGAGGAATTGGACCCAGGGCCTCAGGCATGCAAGGCAAGCACTCTACCACTGAGCCACCTTCCCAGCCCTTAATGAGTACATTTCTTATCAAGCATTGTTGCCTCCTCCTTTGTTTCCCCTTCCCTTCCCTTCCCATCTCCCCCCCACACACACCCCCACCCCCCATCCCCCATTGTGAGACTCTTATATTCAATTGACCACCCCAGGGCTGAGAAGGTGGTTCAGTGGTAGAGTGCTTGCCTTGCATACATGAGGCCCTGGGTTCGATTCCTCAGCACCACATAAGCAGAAAAAGCCGGAAGTGGCGCTGTGGCTCAAATGGTAGAGCACTAGCCTTGAGCTGAAGAGCTGAGGGACAGTGCCCAGGCCCAGAGTTCAGGCCCCACGAACGACCAAAAAGAAAAATTGACCACCCCAAAAGCTGCAAATGGAGGTATGGCTCAAGTGATACAGCACCAACCTTGAGCAGAAAAGGCTGAGGCACAGCATCCAGGCCCTGAGTTCAAGCTGTAGAATTGGCTCCCTAAGCCCCAAAAAGTCCTTGCTAAGACTTCCAGAATATTATAATGAATCTTAATATTTGGCTTCTAAATTAAAGTTACACGATGGAAACTGCCTTCATTCCATCCTACAAATTCAACTTCATGAATTCATAACTTCATCTACGAAGAACAAAAAAGGCCAGTGTTGAAGCCCTCTCTGAATTTGTAAACTGGATCTCTTGCCCTCCCCAACATAGCACATCGGGACATTGGGGACAAAGGACTACGCTACAACTCACTGCGCAGCCTCTGACTAAGGCCACCCCACCCACGCCTTTGATTCAGCCACAGATCCCCTGAAGTCTTTGGGCTACAGAGGGGCCTACACTTGGATGGAAGATTCCTCTGCAGAAACCTTAACTGCCCCATGCTTGGATAACAATCTGTGCATGGCTCCCCGAGGTGTTCTAAAATCCTGAGATTCTAAATGTCTAAACGGGCTCACTTGTAGCAAAAGGGAGAAAAGACTTTGATGGGCTTTCTCACTCGGCTGCATACTGAATGTCTCTAAAGCCAGCAGTCAGGGATAGGAGATCTCCAGCCATTCAAGAATCAGAAGAGCAGCACTTGATCTCCACTGATAACAGAAGCACTGCCTTCCACCTCCACACCCACTTTATTATTATTTTTTTAATGGCCAGAGAGTTCCACCCAAAATAAAAACACATCTGCTGTACAAAATCTCAGCTTTAGGGAGCAATGATCAGAGGGATCAATTTCTGTGGAATTTGCCTCTTCTACAGCTAAGAGGGGGTGACAGACTGAAGGGAGAGACGAGAACAGCTAACCGCTGAAGCCAGCCTTTGCTGTGTTTTCCTTACTCTGACTTTTTAAAATATTACTTTTCTTTCTTTTTTTTTCTTGGGAGGTAGTGGTGGTGTCCAGTTGTGGGATTTGAACTCAGAGCCTAAGTGCTGCCCCTGAGCTCTTTTGCTCAAGGCCAGTGCTCTACTGAGCCACAGCGCCACTTCCAGGTTTTAAATGGTTAATTGAAGAAAAGCGTCTCACAGCCTTTCCTGTCCAGGCTGTGATCTTCAGATCTCAGCCTCCTGAATAATTAGGATGATAGGTGTGAGCCGCCAGCGCCCAGCTAAATATTTCAAATGTTCCAAGAGGCTGGAGATGTAGTTCATTGGGAAGTGTGCTGAGCATATGAGAAGCCTGCGTTCCATTCCCAGCCCCCAAAAGAGAAGAAAAACATGTGTGTTTGCAGAGATTAAGGAACGGAGCCTCCTCCCTTCAGCCCCCAGGCAGAATAGGTGTTTATTTCTTCTAGAAGTAGGAATCTGAACCCCATATCCTTTCTGTGTCATTGGGTGGTAGACCAAGTCCTGCCTGTCCCAGAGGTCACCGATAGCTTGAAAATGTATGGGGATGGCCTGGAACAGGGCGGGACACAGTGATAGTCTATAGGCATATAAAAATGCCTATCCTTCAGAAAACTAAGATAAGCAGAAAGAATGACAATCTATAACATCACTAAAGGAATAAAAATATATTGTATTAACCTCATCTTAAGTATGAAGAGTCACGAACACCATGTAGTTGCTACTATTGCATTTTTCCTCAGTCCTTTATTATTTTTATTTTATTACTATTGCATTTCTTGTTATTGTTTTGCAATCACAACCTTACAGCATTGTTTATTATTATTATTTTAATCCAAGGGAAATAAAGTTACAAGTGAAATGAACGCTTTTCTAGAGCCAAGCACATCCACTTTGAAAATGTACCACTTCTGTCAGCGTAGTTATCTCAAACTGTTCCTGCTCGCCAGCAAAATGCCAACAAAGGTGAGCTGGTACTTTGCATTTATCTTGGGTGTTGACTCATAAAGGAAGAAAAAATTATAAAGGAAATATATACCATTAACTACTGAGCTATCATTAATTACTGGACTTCAGAATACTAGTCACAGGACTCTGTGTGTGTGTGTGTGTGTGTGTGTGTGTGTGTGTGTGTGTGTGTGTGTGTGTGTGTGTATGTGTGTGTGTGTACGTGTATGTGTGGTGCCAGACCTAGGGCTTGTACTCAGAGTGTTCCTTAGTGTGTTCGCTCAAGATTAGCGTTCTACCACTTTAGCCACAGCTCCACCTCAGATTTCAGTCTCTTGGGTAGCTAGGATTCCAGGCATGGGCCACCTATGTGGCTCATAGCCCCAGACTCAATGCCTGACTTCTTGCTGAACTCCAAACTCCAAGTATTCCACTTATTAGTTGTGTGACATCAATCAAATTCTTTGATTCCAGGTATCTCTGACTTTTCAACAGCAAAATGAAGAGAGTCATTTCTGACTCATAAGGTTGTTGTGAGAATTATAGGAGTTAAAGGGTAAGGAAATACCTAGCTTGGCTCTGACAGTTAATAAACTGTTCACTCTTACCTGATACCCTTCTGCCCCATTGCCTTTGGTCACTAACCCTGCTCCACCTTTCCTCACTCTCAGGAAGAATAAGCTACATCCTTTCCTGGTGTGTCACATTCCTCCACTCCAGCTGCCATCCCATTACACTATAGCAAGTTGTCTGTATATCTGATTAACTAATTGAAACATCCCTCTGTTTTCTCCTCACTAGCAGAGAACAAATCCTTCCTCTTTTCATGTTCTCTACCTCTAATAGCATATCTGGAATAGTGATATTGAATGAATGAATGTGTAACAGAGGCAGAGTGAGCAGAGAGTAATGTGTTTATAGTTGCAATTATGTTCTTCCTTGGAGACTACAGTTTACTTCCTGGAATACTATACCTAGAACATGCCCAAAGCAGTTCATTTTTTTCTTGATCTTATGCCTTTATGTCACCAGGAATCATTCATACAGCTCTGACTTTCTCTTTGCCCCAGGAAGAGCTTTTATTAACTTAAATGTTATAATGTTCATTGTCATCTCCATAAAGTTAAATTGCATTTTCCATAGTCTCCTACATAGTCTTCCCTACTCCAATTCTATGTTAGGTATAGAACATACCTAGAAGCTTCCTGCTTTATTGTGAGACCCTTGGCCTTTCCTTTCCATGAGACTATTGGCAAGTAGCTCTGAGGTTTCCATGATCATGCTTTATCATTGTTGCACATGATAATGAAGCATTTGGAGAGCTTAGATTAGAAAGAATTAACCCTCTTCTTAAAAGTGCCTACCATCTTTTGTAGTCTCATGATATGGTGTGATTAAAAATGTGATTTTAGCGAGGCACTGGTGGCTCACGCCTGTAATCCTAGCTACTCAGGAGGCTGAGATCTCTGAGGATCATGGTTCAAAGACAGCTGGGGCACAAAAGTCTGTGAGACTCTTATCTCCAATAAACCACTAGAAAACCGGAAGTGGCGCTGTGGCTCAAGCAGTAGAGTGCTCACCTTGAGCTGAAGAGCTAAGGGACAGTGCCCAGGCCCAGAGTTCAAGCCCCATGACCTACAGAAAAAAAGAAGAAGAAGAGGAAGGAAAGAAAGAAAATGAAGAAAAAAAGAGTGTGATTTTATAGTAAACATTCAGGCTGAACTACAGTTCTTCAACTCTCTCTCTCTCTCTCTCTCTCTCTCTCTCTCTCTCTCTCTCTCTCTCTCTCGCTCTCTCGCTCTCTCTCTGGTCATGGGGCTTGAGCTCTGGGCCTGGGTGCTGTCCCTTAGCTCTTCAGCTCAAGGCTAGAGCTCTACCACTTGAGCTGCAGTGTCACTTCCAGCTTTTTCTGCTTATGTGGTGCGGAGGAATCCAACTCAGGGCCTCATGCATGTGAGACAAGCACTCTACCACTGAGCCACCTTCCCAGCCCTCTTTTTTTTGGAGGCTTGAATTCAAAGCTTATATGCTGCTCCTTAGTCTTTTAACTCAAGGCTGGCATTCTATCACTTGAGTCATAACTCCACTTCCTGCTTTTTGGTAGTTAATTGGAGATAAGAGTCTCACAAAAGCCAGGCACTGGTGGCTCACGCCTGTAATCCTAACTACTCAGGAAGCTGAGATCTGAGGATTGTGGCTCAAAGCCAGCCTGGGCAGGAAAGTCCATGAGACTCTTATCTCCATTAAATCACCAGAAAACTGGAAGTGGTGCTGTGGCTCAAGTGGTAGAGTGCTAACCTTGAGCTGAAGAGCTCGGGGCTCAGAGTTCAAGCCCCAGGACCAACAACAACAACAACAAAAGTCTCACAAACTTTCCAACCAGGGCTGTTTTTGAATTACAATCCTCAGATCTCAGCCTCTTGACTAGCTAGGATTTTAGGCATGAGCCACCAGTGTCCAGCTCAGTTCCTCAACTTTTCTGTGAGATTGGCAACATTGATTCTTGCCCTTGTGCATTCAGAGTATATACTATGACCTTGAAAAGTACAGAGAGGGGAGAAAAGCCTCCTTCATGGTTTCTGATTCTTTGAACAAACCAGATCTCCCCAGCTGGTTCCACAGACATCTTTCTTTCTTTCTTTCTCTCTCTTTCTTTCTCTCTCTTTCTTTCTCTCTCTCTCTCTCTTTCTTTCTTTCTTTCTTTCTTTCTTCTCTCTCTCTCTTTCTTTCTTTCTTTCTTTCTCTTTCTTTCTTTCTTTCTCTTTCTCTCTCTTTCTCTCTCTTTCTTTCTCTCTCTTTCTTTCTCTCTCTTTCTTTCTCTCTCTCTTTCTCCCTCTCTTTCTCTCTCTCTCTTTCTCTCTCTCTCTCTTTCTTTCTTTCTTTCTTTCTTTCTTTTTCTCTCTTCCTCCTTCTCTCTCTTTTAATTGGTTGCCGGCTAAGAGAGGCTTTGAAAATATGCACTATTTATGCCAACATGCAGATCTAGAAGGCTTTCCAAGACAGAGCCTGCCAGGCCTGTTTTACCCCACCCTGCCACAACCTCACCAAGCCCCATAGTTCTGTTTATATTTCGAGATTGCCAGTCAGCTTGGTGGGCGGAAGCGATGCTTATCAATAGCGGCACATGTGCCTGCCAGCTGACTTTCTCCTCTGCCTGCCCCAATGGAACAGACTGGCAGGGTGGAAAAGATGTGCCCAGGGAGTGCTTTGGCTATTTCAGGCTTTAGTAAAAGCCTGGGAGACACCCTTCTAAAGCAGGTTGTGTATGATTGGAAGGTGAGGGCAGAAGAGCGTGATTCGGGTGTGAAGAGAAAGAATAGAGCATGCTGAAAGACAAGCAGGAAGTGAAGGACCGTCCTAGTGAATGCCACGAGGTTGGGGCCAAAACGCATGAGGTTAGGAATGAAGGCCAGGAAGCCGTGGATGTGTATAAGTCTGAACTGACCATGCATGGGGGCAGGCCACCTTGCCACGAAGGTGCATGCCAACACCCAGTTCCCAGAAACCACTTCCTTCTGAGTCTCTGTGAGCAGTTTGAGTTTGTGGTGAAATCCTGCAACATGAGTCATCTTGTAGCCATGGCAACAACCCAAGGCCTTGCCCTCTGGCTCCAAGTCTCCAGCACTGCACAGGGGACCCAGCCCTCCACAAGTCAGGAGGCCCCCAGTGAGGACTAGTGTTCTGCATTTATTGGTAGCAGGTGGCAGAAGCCAGCTTCAGCAAGTCTAAGCAGAAAGAAAAGACATTGTATAAAGGTGTGTGATTGGGTTGGGATCAATAGTGATACACAAATGCCTCAGGAATTGAAATACTTTCTGACGTTCTCTGTGTCTGGTCACTTCCCTCCTCCAGGCCTCTTCAGAGACAGTCACTCACTCAGTGGCCTGGATTGGCAGCCAAAGATCCTCTGCCTCCCAAGTTCCATCAAGCTCCTCCTCCCCCTCTTCTTCCAACTCCTCTTCCTCTTCTTTCTCCCTCTTTTTCTTTCTCTTCCTTCCCCTCCTTCTATTTTAACACAGTACTGAAGACCAAACCCAGAGCTTTGGTCTCATTAGGTAAGTGTTATGCTAGGTATACTACTGACCTACAACCCAACCCTTGAGTTTTTGAGATGAGACCTTGTTATGTAACTCAGGCTGGTCTTAAACTTTCAATCCTTCTGTCTCCATCTCCTAAATACTGGGATTATAGGGTATATCACTACAGCTGGCTTCATCAAACGTCTTTATTCTCTCTGCAGATACTTTCTTTCCATCTGTCTGTCTCTGTCTCTGTCTCTGTCTGTCTCTCTTTTTTTGTCAGGTCGTGGGGCTTGAACTCTGTGCTTGGGCGCTGTCCCTCAGCTCTTCAGCTCAAGGCAAGCGCTCTACTGCTTAAACCACAGTGCCACTCACAGACTTTCCTGCCCGGGCTGGCTTTGAACCGTGATCCTCAGAGCTCGGCCTCCTGAGTAGCTAGGATTACAGGCATAAGCCATTGGCACCTGCCAGTGCTGGAGCTTGAACTGGGGCCTGGGTGTTGTCCCTGAGTTTCTTTGCTTTGCTCGGCTATATTAGCAAATGACTGGTGGTCTGTTAGAGCCCAAACTGAGGCTCTTGTGTAAAAACTTCAATGTTCACCCTGTGTCAAAGGTTTACTTGTTTTTTTTCTGAGTTACTTTTTGGGAGGCGGGAGAGGGGAGGAGAAGATGAGATTGGAGCACAGACATGTGAAGAAGGAAGGCTGGGAAAAGACTTAGAGAGAAGATAGCCATTTACAAGCCAAGGAGAGGGGCCTCAGAAGAAACTCGCCTACTAGTCTTGAACTTAAGGCTTCCAGAAACCTGAGAAATTTTTTTTTTTTTTTTTTGCCACTTAAGCCACCCTATCTATGATCTTTCATTACAGTAATCGTAGAAAATTAAAACAGTCTATTCCTTTGCCTTGTTTCATGTCTCCTTGAAGGGGCAAGGCACATAGTGGTTAAGAGCATAGCCCTGAGCCTGGGCTGTGGCCAAGGCAATATGACAGCAACAGGTGTGCCGGGCCTGGTGGGTGTGTCAGAACCCTGTGGACACAGAAGAGACTGCGGTAGGAGTGTGAATTTCATGGTGGCTAATGCTAAAGGCAAGCACAAATTAGGATTGAAGGACAGATTGGGAAAGGCAGAGGTTGCTAGGGCTGAGGTTCACCTGCAGAAAGGACTTTCCCCCCACAGTTGCACCTGTGGCACCCTTTGGACCCTGCCCAAGGTCTCTCTTCTCAGCAGGTTATGGCTCTACCTGGACAATGTCTCCTTCTCCATCTCTCCCCCACAACCTGGGCTGGGAGACCTTGTTCCCCAACACACCACTGCCATGGATCCCATCTTATCTGCACCTTTTGACAAGCCTGTTCATTCAGTGAGCTGCAAAGGGCAGATATGTGTTAAATAGTTGAGGCATGTGTTAAAGTGTTAGTATAGGTGCCCACTAAAAAGCCTTGGAAAGAAGGATGGTGTGCAGGCGAGGGGGATGGAAAACATGACCACCACCATTTGGTTGTGGAACTTATTATCGTTCTGTTGTCAAAGCATACATAGTATCCCATGACACCCAGCTTCTCCTTCAGCCCCTCTGTCTGCCAGTCATGCGTTCCGTGTTTCCAGCAAGGAAGCCAGATGTTGGCAGATACCGGACTGCATTCTCGCTTGTCACCTGGACTTCCTAACATGATGTGAACACAGAATCATCAGACTTGCTATGGGCATCTCAGAGACGGAAGGTAAAAACCACAAAGATCTTTTACTTTTCCCTTTTCAGGCTGTTCCTGCTTCTGTCTGTAAGATTCCATGTCAACATGGTTTTGTTTAGATCTTAGAATAGTTTTAGCTTCTGTGATGTGTCTTTTCTTAGTTAGTCCGAATCCTCCTCTTTTCCTAACTTGTACCTGGATCACTTGTTCTTTTATATGCTTATTTTTTTTCCTATTTTCTTTTCTAATCCCTCCCCTCTAATTTGCTTTTTCTATTTAAAAAATGACTTTTCAAATTTTTGGCTCTACTTTCTCCTCTATTATTTTTCTCTTTTTTATTCATCCCTAGAAATCATCTTTTTTCATTTATTCTTCCCTCCTGGCTTTCTCCAGCTGAAGTTCTTCCCACCACATCCCACCAGTTTCCTTGAAGTTCTGTCACCAGGTCTCTATTCTATGCTGCCTCAGTCCCTCCCCTTCCAAGATGATGAGATGCCTTTCTCACGATCCTTGCTTTTTTATCAGGAACCTCAAATCTTTTTATCAGTAGAAATCAATCTGCCTGTTGATTGAGGACTAATACTGGGCTTGTCCCTTACTTCAAATAGCATAATGATCTACACATAAAAGTTGTTCAGTGATATCTTACTGATTTTATGAGATTAGCTTTTACATTTATCTTAGAAGAGCTTATAGTGTCTCTGGGTTGGGTGCTTACGAGCCATTTACTGCATGTGTACAAATTATAAACTCCCAGGCACTCCCTCATGTAGCAAGAGCCTTTTGTTAGCTTTCCCTGGCAAAGAATTGGCACAAAAGAGCAGGGAAAAGTTCATATGGATGTGCAAGTGAGTAAGTGAATCTTTTGGGTGTATGTGTGTGCGCATGTGCGTGTGCATGTGCCAGTCCTAGGGATTAAACTCAGGGCCTAGCCATTGTTCTTGAGCTTTTATGCTCAAAGCTAGCTCTCTATCACTTGAGCCACAGCTCCACTTACAGCTTTTTTGTGCTGAATTGGAGAGAAGAGTCTCACAGAGTTTTCTGTCCAGGATGACTTCAAACCATGATCCTCAGATCTCAGCCTCCTCAGTATCGAGGATAACAGGCATGACCCACCAGAGCCTGGCAAATAAATGAATCTTAAAACAGTCTGATCTCATGAGTAGGTGTTAAGTAAGCCGTTTATGCAGCAAAGACAAGAGCTGTATCTATTCCTGAAGTGACCAAAGAAAGGCAAGGATATGATTCATCCTTTATCTCCATAGCAACCAGTATGGCTATAAAGTAGTATGGCTGGCCTTATAGCTTCATGACTCAAAGTCTTAAGACCGGCAGTATTTTCATAAGAGACAGAGGGCGTTTCTGTAGATCACCCACAGGCACGTTGTTTACTTTGGATCCATTCAAACAAGTTGGTTGCCAAGTTACCTCTTCAGGGAAGAGCTCATATCCTCCAAAATCCCCTGTAGCCACACAAGTAACTTCTAGGTGCAAGCTTACAGAATCTATAATTCAGTGATAGTACTAGCCACTAAAGCACTTTCAAATATGCCCTAGAGAATGTTAGCTGTTATTCCAATTCCACCAAGTGAGTACTGGCTTCATCAGGTGCTTTCCTTCTGACTGAGAAGAATCCAATGAACTAATTTACCTTTACATTATTAGTTTTTTATTTAGTGAATATGGAAATCCTGTAGGAAATGGATGGTATCTGGTTTATACCATAGTTTACATAAGCCAGTCCCTACAAGGATTCTTTTGCTCTGTTTTTTTTTTTTTTTTTCCCTAGTACTAGGGCTTGAACTCTGGGACTTATGTTCTTGCTTGGCTTTTCCATTGAAGGCTGGTACCCTATTAGAGTTACACCTCTGTTTCTGGCTTTTTGCTAGTTAATTGGGGATAAGAGTTTCACAACTTTTCTACCTAGACTGGCTTCAAATCAGGATCCTCAGATTTCAACTTCCTGAGTAGCTAGGATTACAGGCATGAGCCATTGGCATCCAGCAAGAGCTGTGTTTTTCTAGATAATTTATAATGAAAGTCAGAGCTTCTGGATTCTACTTCAGAAATAAAGAAGCTTGGGTAACTAAGGCATTTTGTGTTTTAGTCCTTGGGTGTTTCTCTAACAACAACACAAGCACAGATTGTGTTTAGATATCAGAAATTTATTTCTCATTCCAGAGGTAAGGAAATTTAGGATCGAGGCCAGCAAATTCAGTGTTTGGTGAGGCCTGCTTTCTGCTTCATATACAGCAACTCACACTGTGCCCTCATGGGATGGGGACATCGATTCTGTCTCCAGCCTCCCCCCACCTTTTATTTTGTCAGTTGTGGGGCTTGAACTCGGGTGGGTGCTGTACCTCAGCTCTTCAGCTCAAGGCGTGCGCTCTACCCACTTAAGCCACAGCACCACTTCCGGTTTTCTGGTGGTTTATTATATGAGTCTCACAGACTTTCCTGCCCAGGCTGGCTTTGAACCATGATCCTCAGATCTCAGCCTTCTGAGTAGCTAGGATTACAGGTGTGAGCCACTGGCACCTGGCTCCTTTTTTGTTTTTTAAAAGAAGTAGTACTGGAGATTGAACTCAGAACTCAGGACCCTGCCCTAGTTATGCATGCACTCTACCACTTGAGCTATGCCCCTAGCCAACTTTTGCTTTAGTTATTTTTTTCAGATGACATCTGGTACTTTTCCCGGGGCCAGATTCTAAACATCATCCAACTACCTCTGCCTCCTTTTTAGCTGGTATTACAGGCATGTGATAGGTCTTGATAACTTCTTTGCCTAGGCTAGCCTTGAATCTCAGTCCTCAAGTAACTGGGAGTGCAGACATGAGCAATTGTACATAGGTCCCCTAGCTCTCCTCTTTTTTGTGGTAAGACAAGGTCTCACTATATAATAATGCAGGCTGGGCTTGGAACTAAGTATGTAATACAATCTGTCCTCCAACGATCCTCCCGCCGCAGTTAGGAGTGCTGGGATTATAGGCAAATGCCATCATGGCTGCTCTCATAGGCTTCTTTTATAAAGTCACCAATCCCATTCATGAAGGCTCTGTCCCCATGACCTAGTCACCTCCAAAGCCTTTAATTCCATTACATTAGGGGCTAGAATTTCAGCATGTGATCTTAGAGGCAAGATGTGTTCAGACCATAGTGCCCTGACAGGATAAACAGAAGAAAAATACATACTGTAATATAATATCTATAATTTGAATTTCCTGTGCAAAATGGATCTAAGAGTTGTCTGATAATTGCTTTGAGACCACGTCTATTGGCCTAAAAAAGAAGGAATCAATGTTTGATGAGTTCCCTAGGTAATTAACATTGAAAAGATTTCTGTTTGGGGATTTTATAAGCATGACAATCTATTAATCAAATTTTTCACTTGTAAACTATTGTCTTTTTTTTTTTTTCTTTTTTGACTGTCCTGGGTCTTGAACTCAGTTGTCTGGGCACTGTCGCTGAGCCTTTTTGTGCTCAAGACTACTGCTCTACCACTTGAGCCACAGCATCACTTCCAGTTTTTTCTCATGGACTTTCCTGCCTGGGCTGGTTTTAACCCATGATCCTCAGATCTCAGCTAGCAATATAAGCATAAGCCATCAGCTTGCATCTTTTTTTTTTTTTCTCTGTCCATCGTGGGGCCTGAACTCTGGGCCTGGGCTCTGTCCCTGAGCTTTTCAGCTCAAGGCTAGCGCTCTACCACTTGAGCCACAGTGCCACTTCCGGCTTTTTCTGCTTATGTGGTGCTTAGGAATCAAATCCAGGGCCTAGTGTATGCAAGGCAAGTGCTCTACCACTGAGCCACGTTCCCAGACCTGTATCATTATTTTTAAGGGGTGTTAAATAGTTTACTAGAGAGAAAAAACTTGTAAATGATCAAATTAAATAGCCCAGAGGATTTTTCTCCAAGGCTTACACTGTGGGTTTATTTGCTTAGGAAATATTTATTATGGGCCTACCACCAGCTCCTGGAATCTCTTAGTATGACAAAGAAATCTTCCTTTAGGGAGAAAAGTAAAAGGAATTGTGTCTGTGGAGGAAGACGATGTAATAAGCGATTCAATTCTGAAGCAGGCTGGAGTCAATACATGCGAGGGTAAGGGCATCAGCAATATGAGGAAGTGGGCAGGTGTGAGATGCAATTGTGAGTGGAAAGACTCCTGGAGAAGGTGGCAGGTGAGCAAGGCCTAGAAGGAAATGAGAGAACTGGTCACAGAAACAGCCAGTGCAAGGGTACTGAGTCAAGAGGACCCTACGTGTAGGAGGAATCGCATGCGAGTCTTGTGGCCAGGAGTGGGGTGAGCAAGGAGAATGGCAAGAGGAAGGAAAGTCAGAGTTCACTTGCAAATTAAACTGTTGGCTTCCTCTTCCATTTTCCTTTAGGAGTAACATGGCTTTATACATCTTCTTTCTCCTCTCAAATTTAGGATCCATTCCCAGTAACCACCATTATCAGGCTACTTGGGCCACCTAATATACACTGTATACATTGGGAAAGATATAATTCAGACTTCCACTATCAATGGGAGTATACCACATTCTCTGTGTGTGTGTGTGTATGTGTGTGCGCGCGCGTGCGTGCATGCCAATACAGAGCCTTGAACTCAGAGCCTGGGCACTGTCCCTTAGCCTTTTCACTCAAGGCTGGTGCTCTACCACTTGAGCCACATTTCCACTTCCAGCTTTTTGGTGTTTAATTGGAAATAAGAGTCTCATGGACTTTTCCTGTCTGGGCTAGACTTGAATCAGGATCCTTAGATCTCAGCCTCCTGAGTAGCTAGGATTACAGACTTGAGCCACTGACATCTGGCTCCATTTTAGTTTTCTGAGTTGAATCTACCTATCATTCTAAACATAGAACATAGAATACTTTTAAGAATATCTCAGTTACATCACCATTACCCTGTGGCCAGGTCTGACCCAGCCTCTTTCTCCACAAAGGCCTTTCTCTAGGTTTTCTTCACATCACTCTATTCTTGTGCAAGCAGGGTCTCTCCCTGGCCCTGGAGCACCTGCCCTGAGCAGCCTAAGCAGACCCTCTCCTGTACTAACAAACTATGATGTCAGCCTCGGTTAGCTGCATGTCCACTTAGGGAAATATACATTACTTACTTGAGGAAGCCTTCCAGCAGCACCCTTCCCCAATGAGATGGCAGACGACTCCCAGGGGCCTGGACCTGAAAGTCCTCCAAGAGCCCAGCACAGCTCTGGAGTGTCAGCTTCTGTCAAAGCTTATCAGAAGGCTGGCTGCTGCTCTTGCTGGTAATCTAGCTATTCAACAGGTTGAGAGCTGAGGATTGTGGTTCACAGCCCATCCAGGAAAGAAACTCTGAGTCTCTTATCTCCAGTTAACCACCAGAAAACCGGAAGTAGAACTGTGGCTCAGAGTGATAAGAGTGCTACCCTTGAACAAAAAAGCTAAGGAACAGTGTGCAGGTCCCAAGATCAAGCCCCAGTACCAGCACACACACACACACACACACACACACACACACACACACACACACACACACACACACACACACACACACACACACACACACACACACACACACACACACACACACACACACACACACACACACACACTTTCCACAAAACAGACCCAATCATCTCTCCCAACTTGAGAAAAACCCTTTGTTCTGACTCATTTCTCTGGCTTCAAATCCTTTTCTATTTAAGCCTCAATCCAAAGGCTTCTAGACATAGCAGTTCCCAGACCAGCAGCTCTTGTAGAATCCCTGTGAGACACAGGAAACTATCCCCTTGGTGTGGAGTGAAAGAGCAACTCTGCTCCCAGTTATTCAGACATAACTTCACTTTGTGGTCAACAATTCTTCCCATTTCTGAATGATAGTTTCCAACTTTTAAATCTATCCATCTTTGGTGGCCTGTCACTGGCCTTTTCTTTCTCCCTTCCCTCCTTCCTTCCCTCCCTTTCTTCGTTCGTTCCTGCCTTCCTTCCTTTGCTTCCTTCCTTCCTTCCTTCCATCTGTCCTTCTTCTCTTTCCTCCCTTTTACTTTTTCTTATTTCTTCAGACTGTTGAATAGTGAAAATCCAATTTTAAAAGATTCCTTTTGACCACTGACATTTTCAACTTGATCTGTTATTAGCACAACCATTTTTAATTTTTCATCTCAAAAATGGGATTAAAAACACTTAAGTGAAAAGTATTAGGCAAAGTATAAGATATATAAGCTGTTGCTATTATTATTCTCTGAAGTCTTACAAATCCAACTTGATACCCTTAACTTTTTTTGTTTTTTTGTTTGTTTGTTTTTTTTTTTGGTCGGCTGTGGGGCTCGAACTCTGGGCCTGGGACCCTTAACTCTTACACTCAGTTTTTATGCAGCTGCATATTGCCAAATAGGTATGAGCTCTCTTGTAACCATGGATATTTATTGTAACATTCTTTCACACAGCCAGACATATCATTGTCCTATGCATGCCTTTACCAAGGTACTTTTTTATTTTTATTTTATTTTATTTTATTTTTTTTGGGGGGGGGAGTCTGGTCATGGGGCCTGAACTCTGGGCCTGTGCGCTGTCCCTCAGCTCTTCAGCTCAAGGCTAGCGCTCTACCACTTGAGCCACAGCGCCACTTCTGGCTTTTTTCTTTTTGCTTGTGTGGTGCTGAGGAATCGAACCCAGGGCCTCATGCAGCCAAGGCAAACGCTCTACCACTGTGCCAGCTTCCTAGCACTTTTTAAATTTTTCTTCTTGGTAATACAGGGTTTGAACTCATGGCTGCACACTTGCAGGTGCTCTAGCACTTGAGCAACTCCTCCAGTCCTTTTTGCTTTAGTTATTTGGGGGATAAAGTCTTGAAATTTTGCCTCAGTAGGGCTGGACTATGATCCTTTCCTATTTACACTTCCTGTGTAGCTGACACTATTAACTATCATGCCCAGTTTATTTTGAAATTGAGTCTCGCTAAGTGACTCCCCTCTGCTTGATCCTCCTAATCTCTGCCTGCCAAATAGTTCTACTTCCCGAATAGTTGTGATTTTGGACATGAGCCCCTGAACCTGGCTTCCAAAGGCACTTAATTTTTTTTGAATTACCGTACATGTGTGGCTCACTGTGATATTTCTATACACATACAATGCACTTTGAATCAATCCACTTGTCTAAAGGCATTCTTGATTGAACTGCCACCTAATTGGCTGGGCATCCCTTACAACGACTTTAAGAAAAAAAGACTTTCTAGGAAGAATTCATTCTTTCATTCAGCACAAGCTTGCTATCATGCAGCACATCTGAGCAGATGTCAAGGGTGAATGCAAAGACGAGGACTTAGGGACATGGGAGCCTCCCACCCACAGTTTGACAGGGACCCCAGTGACACAGGCAAGTGCCCGCTGGGCACTTGTGGAAAGTGTTTTCAGTGAAGGAAGCGGAGGTGGGAGAGAGGCCTGCAATTCAGGTAGAACACGGGTAAACCTGGCAAACCCAGGCCCTGAGAGGACAGATGACTTTCTGAGTGGAGATGGATTTATTTTTTAAGCCTGTGATAATGGTAGCAATGGCTAAATTGCATCAAGCACTTACAATGTGCCTTGTCTAGGGTTTTATTTTATTCTATGTTTTATTATTACAAAGGTGATGTACAGAGGGGTTACAATTGCATAAGTCAGGTAATGAATACATTTCTTTTTGGACCAATGTTACCCTGACTCTGTTTTTCCTTCCTGTTCCCACCCACAAGTTGTCTGGTTCATTTCCAGCATAGTGTCTAGTGAGTACCACCACTGCATTTGTTCACCCTTTGTCTCTCCATTTCTGTGTTCCCCCCTTTGACCTCCCAAAGACAGAGAAAGACAATAAGAAAAGACAATAAGAAAAGAAAATGAAAACAACAAAAATGGGGGAAAAAGCACCTCTTGTTTCCATTTCCTGGAGTTCATCATCATTATTATTTTATATGGTCAGAGGCGCGTAGGCTTTGCTCCTTTGGTCCCCTGTGTGTGAATGCCCAGAGCCCTGGATAACTGGTCAGGTCCCCGTGTGTTTCCGATCTAGGGTTTTACTTTTCGCTTTGTTTTGCTTTCACGACTCCGGGGCTCTTCCTTCTAGGAGTCAGGTAAATGCGGAGAGAGCGTTGGAGGAGCGCAGCTGCAGCCCGGGTCTAGGGACAACTGAGGACCAGCGCAGACGCCCCGGGCGTCGGGAGAGGCGCGAGCAGGGGTGCGCCCCGCCCCGGGAGGGCAGGGCCGGGCGGGGCCGGGCGGGCGCGGCTACTTGAGGGCCGAGCCGCCGCCCTGGCCCGCACCACTTCGCCAGCAGCCCCAGGAGCAGCGGAGTCGAGGAGGAGCCCAGAGGCGCGGTGAGCGGCGCGGTGGGGCGGCGGGGGTCGCGGCGCGGACCGCGCCAGCAGCAGGTGGCTCTGGCCGGGCGGGGCGAGCGCACCGGGCCGGGCCGGGGCTCGGCTTTGGGGGACCGGACGGCCGCGTAGAGCCAGCCAGCCGCAGCCTGCGCTCTGCCAGCCCCGGTGGGCATCGCTCGGGCACTGCTCCGTGGCCTTTGACTCACTCAGGCTCCCATCGGACCGGGGAGTTAGCAGCGTGGCGGGGGGGAGATGAAGGGGGGCATCCAAACAGGGCACCCCGGCACAGGGCACCGCCCCCTCTCCTACCCCTCTGCCAGTCGCGCCTGGCTGCCCTCAGAGCAAGTCTGAAGCCACCACGATCGCCTGGGCTGTCTTGTACCAACCAAGTGGCTTTCCTCTGGCCTGGCGTTGGGGAATCTGTCCTTCCAGCACACCGGGGCACCGCCCTGCGCTCTGGGGGGCCCCTCGTGGTGACCCCTCCACCCCGAGCTGGCTGGGCTGCTGTTTGGGGGCGTCTGCAGAGCCTCCGTGCGCAGATCCTGCTGCGGGGCACGCCCCTGGACTCCCCCCAAGGGCGGCGCCCGCGCTCAGAACGCTGACCCCACAGAAAACGGGGCGCCCAAGGCCCCAGCGGGGCATGTGCCCGGCTTTGCCGACGCTGCAGTGCCTCTGGGCCACTGCCCATCGGGTGACTCATCCCCGACCCAGGAGTGCTAACTTGGGCAATAACATCTCAGATGTGGGCTGAGAAGATGTTGGGCGGTGGCGGAAAGTTGGTCTCCCCATGCAAAGGCTTAGCTTGTGTGTGTGTGGCGAGGGGTGGTGGTGTTTTCTTTAAACACATGAGGGTTGACGGTGAATTCTGTTGCTCCAGTCAAAAAGTACTTAGGAGACTTGCAATATGAGTAGCGATCCAGTGTTCCCGAGGTGATGAGCCAGGGATGGAGGCTGAGGCTTAGCTTTCCACCTGACCCTTGGAGGCAACAAGGCCTTGGAATATTTGTAAAGTGACCCCTGGGAGTTGGGTTGCTGGACAATGAGGACCTCTGGATGGAGGATCCAGTCTGTTCCCTAGAAGCCTGGGAAAGGAGTGCAGATCAGGCTGAGTTCATTGTGAAGAAAATGATAGTAATGACCCCCCTGGGTGCAGAGTATAGGAACAACTTTCACCGACTCCCAAAATTCTAACTTGTTTGCCTTGAGTTTAGAGATCTCTCCAGTTGGGAAATTGTGTGTCCACAAAAATTAGAAGTTTAGCCTGTGCTGGTAGCTCATACCTGTGATCCTAGCTACTCAGCAGACTGAGATCCGAAGATCAAGGTTCAGAACCAGCCCAGACAGACCAATCTGAGAGACTCATTTCCAATTAACGAGCAAAAAGCCAGAAGTAGGGCCTGGACTGAAGTGATAGATCATCAGCCTTGATCTACAAAGCTAAATAAGAGTGCAAGACTCTGAAGTCAAGCCCCAGTACCAGCAAGTATGAGCGCGTGTGTGCCACACACACCCTAAAGCATAATAAAAGTTAGCTTTTTTTTGCAACAATAATCTACTCTTTGGACGCTGACTTTGAATCTTTTTCAAGTACTGGCTACCATTGGAAGGGTGGTTGGTCCTTAATCAGTGGGAAATTGGAGCTGCTTTCTTAATTCGTATCTGGGGTCCTATTTACCAACGTACTCCACATTCTGGGGAACAGTTGGGCGGTGGTTCTTGGATGCTTAGAGCTTAGAAATGTTAGGGGGGTGCCATAAGCATTGACACAAGCAGTAGAAGAGGTAGAATATAGCTTGATGGATTTCCCTCCCCCCAAACTGGACATGCTCAGTAGAGTGGGTCTCACTTTTGGCAGGCCCTTGACTGATGATAGTTCTTGGTGTTCATATATACATAAGGGGCTTCACAGTAACTTTTCACTTCATAGGCCAGTGCTCTGTAACTTAAGCCACATCCCCTGCCCAACCTTCTTTCTTATTGCTATGAAGGTGATGTACACAGGTGTGTACATAAATCAGGTAGAGTACATTTCTTTTTGGACAGTGTCACCCTTTCCTTTGCTCTCCCAGTTTACTCACCTTTCACTTCTTGCTAGTGAGCTCAAGAAGCCCATGTTGGTCCTACCTATAATGTAGGTACTTATTTGTCTGGGACTTTCATTCGCCATGCTTGGAAGCTTCATATCACAGGGACCTATAGTTGCCAAATACACCTGAGACTCTCCTGTTGACCTTAACTACCAGTTGGCTGATAAATGTATGTACCCAGGACTCATTGTAACTCATAACATGGCCTTTCTTTGTTGTGGTCATCTGGGACACAAGCTCTGGCTGAGACAGCTGGGTAGTGCTTTGTGTCTAGTGCCTGAACTGGCTTTACTCCTTACACTCTGGTTGGGTAACTGAAGATCCAGCCAGGGCTGAGCTTGCTGCAGGCTTCCAGCTCATTGTTGACTAAGGGTCATGTGTTCTCTCTCGAATGCTATTCAGCTTTTCCAAACAGGGGAAAAAAAAATCAGTAACTGAAAAGCAAGAGGTAACTTTGCCTTTCTTGGTGAGAAAGACTGGTCTCTCTCCTTTCTTCCAATTTAGCATCACTGTCTTTGGCTTTGGGAAGTGGACTTGCCTCAAGCCATCTCTGCCTTTTGAGCAAAGGCAGGAAGTAGACCACCTGGTTCTTGGGGGAGGAGTCTGGGAAAAGCCCAGGAGCCTAGAGCAAACACCTCCACAGTCTACTACTACCCTGTGGTTTATAGAATGGCCTGGACCTTTATGAGCACAAATTCCAGAAAGATTGTGGGAACCCCAACAATTCCATGAGTGCTAGTTGTGCCAAGACGAGCAGAGTGTTGTGGGTAACAACTTTCTATTAAAGGAGAGAACTAATAATAATAAAAGAGGAGAAAACTACCAATGAACAGCTAGTTAAAATGATCAGCATTCTGACTTAGGTTTGAATTCCTTATTCCAAAGCTTTACTGAGCTACTTCTCAAATTTCTGCTCCAAACATGGAGGCCTAAGAAGTATTTCTGTCTTTTCCTCTCTCACTTTCTTTTGGTCACTGTTGTTGTTTGTCTTTATGAAGTTGCTTTTGTTTTTGCTTTGGCTGGAAGAACTGGATGGATTTTTTTTAATATATCTATACTATCTATAGACTGGAAAAATGTTTTCCATTGACAGTGTTTCTACCAGTAAACTACTCATTAAAACAAAAACCGTAAGAAACAAGGAAACAAGGAAGAAATGTATCTGAATGTATCTGAATTCATATATTTTCTTCAGTGTTTTAGGATTACTAACCTTGGGCTGGGAATGTGGCTTAGTGGTAGAGTGCTTGCCGCGCATGCATGAAGCCCAGGGCTCAATTCCTCAGTACTACATAAACAGAAAAAGCCATAAATGGTGCTGTGGCTCATGGTAGAGCACTTGCCTTGAGCACAGACAGGCTCAGGGACAGTGCCCAGGCCCTAAGTCCAAGCACCAGGACTGGTCTAAGAAAAAAGATTATTAACCTTGATTTCAAAGGATAATACAGGCATTAACCCTTAAAAAAAAATACATCTGGTAGATGGGAGTTGACATAACCAAAAGAGTACCTACCCAAATTATGGAAAAGTACAACTTATTGGTTAGAATGTGGTTGTAATTAGAAAGTGACTGTGCAAAACAGCATCCTGCCTCCAGTATTACTGTGTGCTGAATGAGTCACCCACACGGTTTTCTGACAAAAACATGATCTTGCTTTTAGTTTGTTTACAATTGCAATGTAGTTCTTAGTGAATAATCCAGAGTATCAATTCTCAAGAAATGATAATACTTTCTAAGGAATGTACTTGAAAATTCAAAAATGTGGTTTTAAATTAGTGTTGAATGAGTTTGAATTAGGAATTGGGAGATTTGGGCTCTTCCCTTCCCCATGGCTGCTAATGAATGGATGATTCAGGGACTTGGTGCTAGTTCTCTGAGCCCTGATTTTCTCACCTCACAGTAGGGATGTTAATTTTCCTCCTGTCCCTCACATATGATTGCTATTGTTAATGGTGTATGTGAAAGGGCTTTGCAAAGCAAAAAATTGCACATGCAGGGTGCCATTGTTCTAACAGGGCTGTGGAATGTCTCATGACACTGTCCAAACTGTCACCTGAGTCATCTGTGAAACAGTGGAAGGCAGTGGAACTTGCTTAGTTTCTCAAACTGTATTTGGTCAGATTGGAAAATAAACAGGCCTAATCTGAGGCTTTGGAAAGAATACATATTAAATGTAGAAATGATTTTGTTGAGCTTTCTGGTTGTGATCATCTGTCAAACACATCTTGATTTTATTTTATTTTTTGTAAAAAAAATATATTATTTTTATTTTTTATTGCAAAGATACTACATCTTGATTTTATTAGTGTAATAGTAATAAGTCACTTTATGATAGAAAGCACATGATAGAAAGCTAGCTAAAGACTAGCCTCAAGTTCAAAACTTGCAATCCTGCTTCAGCCTTCTAAATGCTTGGGATCACAGGTGTGTACCACTATGCCAGGTGAAAGTTAGCTAGTTTTAATGATTGAAACTAGTCGTTAGTTTTTATTGTCTGGTATATGTATAATTATGCAAGAACATACATGCCAACCGAACTAGACTGGTAGCTCTCAGCCATGCATGGCTTTGCCCCCCAGGGGATCTTTGGCAATATTTTGAGTTGTCACAAGTTATAGGGTGGTGAGAGTCTGCCATTTTATAAATTGAAACCAGAAAGGGTACTGAACAGCTTACAATACACAGGACAACACCCTGCCCCAGACTACTACTACCTGAGTGGCAGTGCTACTGAGGTTGACAAGAAAGAAATTAAAATGCTTATAAAGCCAGGAATGGCAGTGCACACCAGTAATCATAGCATTTAGGAGGCAGAGGCAGGTTTGTCAGTTTGAGGCCAGCTGGACAACATAGCAAAATCCTTTCTCCCCTTCTCCCTCCACTTCCCCACTCTCCTTCTCTCTCTCTCTCTCTCTTCCCTTCTTCCCTCCTTCCCTCCCTCCCCCCACCTCTCTTCTCTCTCTCTCTCTCTCTCTCTCACACACACACACACACACACATACAAATGCAGCCAGGAGCTAGTGACTTGCTCCTGTAATTCTAGTTGCTCAGGAGATCTGAGGATCGTGGTTCGAAGCCATCTTGGGCAGAAAAACCCATGAGACTCTTATCTCCAATTAACCACCCCAAAACTAGAAGTGGAGCTATGGCTCAAAGTGGTAAGAGCACTAGTCTTGACTACAAAAGCTCAGGGCAAGGCCCAAACCCTGAGTTCGAGCCCCGTAACTGACAAAAAAAAAAAATGCTTATAAAGTTGTGTGTGTAATCAAAGGTACTAAGTTCTCCGTCCACACTGAAGTTGAAGTTCAAGGTTATTTCTCTGGAATACAATGAGAGAGCTTTATTTTCTTAAGAAATGTTGGGTATGGGATATAGCTTGCCTGAAAGATACAAGGTCTTCAGTTTGATGACCCTGCCCCCCCAAGAAAGGTTAGGAAATTTGCTCCCCTGCCCCTTTTCTGTAACAGTTCTCTCAGGATCCTCCTCTGGTGGCAACATAGTATGACATACAGCTTTGTGGGGAAGGGGACACAAGTAGAAGAGACTTCCCCCTTTTGTTTTAAAAGGTCAAGTACAATAGGAAACAAGGGGTAGAGGGTATGGAAAGCTCTGTAAGTGGCAGATGGGCTCAGCCATCATCGGACTGTTCTAACTAGTCTGAAAATGCTCAGGTTAAAGAGATGTGTGGTGACTGACCATGATACAAATAACAGCAGCATCATAGGAAAACATCTGACTACTGTGTAAATAAAGTGCACATTAAGTTCTAGGAAGAGCTCTGCTTATTTGTGTTTTTACAGAAAGCATTGAATAATTTACATTTTTAGGGTCTATAAGGTAGGAGGCATTTATTAGATCTTTAGGGACAATGTCACTTAAAAAATGATTTAGTAGACCGGGAAGGTGGCTCAGTGGTAGAGTGCTTGCTTTGCATGCATGAGGCCCTGGGTTTGATTCCTCAGCACCACATGAGCAGAAAAGGCCAGAAGTGGTGCTGTGGCTTAAGTGGTAGAGTTCTAGCCTTGAGCTGAAGAGCTCAGGGACAGCTCAGAATTCAGGCCCCACAACTGACAAAAAAAAAAAAAGATTTAATAAATTTCACAACTAGGCAGATCAAGTAAGGAGAGTGTCTCATTGTTTCAGGGTCAGGTAATTTGGGCCAGTCTGGGTGATCCCCAGCTTAGAATTTACCCAGGCAGGTGCTGGTGGCTCATGCTTGTAATCCTATCTCCTCAGGAGGGTGAGGTCTAAAGATCATAGGCAGGAAACTCTGTGATACTCTGATCCCTAATTAAACACCAAAAAAACAAACAAACACAAAAAAACAAAACTGAATTCTGAGCACTAGCCTTAAGCAAGAAAGCCAAGGGACAACCTTCAGACCTTGTGTTCAAGTCCTAGTACAGCACCAAAACCAAACTAAACCAAACCAAACCAACACAAAACCCTCAGCCAGGCAGCAAGGGTCCCAAACTACCCTGTGGTGGAAGATAGGAGATGTAGCTGTGGTAGAGCGCTTAGTGCCTTGGATGGCGGAGGCCCTGGGTTCCATTCCATTCCAAAGCTGCCCTCTGTAGCTCCTGTGGGAGCCAAAGGAGGAGGTGGGAACATGCTGGCCTCTTGGAAGTACAGGGAAAGCAGAAAGGAAGAGGGATCAACTTCTCCATCTGTGTGGGTTGCAGCTTTGAATGAGACAAACTGATTTGATGATATCTTACTCCAAAGGACTTTACTCCACATCGTCTGTCTATTTTACCTTCCTCTGTTAAGTTTTCTTGCCAAACATTTTGTTTGGAACAAGTAATGAGAAAAAAAAAAAAAGCATCACCTTTCCTCAGAGACCTAGTTCAAATATTAGCACCCGTCCTATCTCAGAAGAAAGCTTCTTGAGTTTGGATCCCTATGACACAACAAGAGCATGACTATCACATTGCCATTTCTCTCATCATCCTAGCTGGGCTGTGGGCCCTTTGGCCATAGAGATCTGGCCCTGCACAGTACCTGGCTCAGAGCAGGCTGTTGTATGAGCTAGTGGGGAGATACTGTGCAGGCAGAAGCTACAGCGCGAGGTCACTGTCTCTCAGAGCTCAGTAGGAGCCCAAAAGGACTGCTTTGCTTTCCTCCTAAATCCCAGAAAAGGGTATGGGCTTGTGGATGGGAAGAGGAGGGTGGGCCTTGCTACCATATTAGATCCTTTGTGAGAGGTAACGGAGCAGGAAGGAAAGTGAGGGAGGCCCAGGAGAAATCATGCCTGTACTTTTTACCTAAAAAGGAAGCAAAACATTTTTGTTTCCTTCTTCAGGTATTTCATGATGTTTTACTTTCAGGATTCAGAAAACAAAGTAGTGTGATCAAAGTTTGAATTTATGAGTTAAATAAGGTGTGGTAATCCAGCTGGAAAGTATCTCGCCCCTCAATGAGATATTTTTGTGATTCTGCACTATTGATTTAGGTATGATGCCTAGAAATGGAACAGAACGGCCTATGAGCTATTTAGGATGTTTCATGGAGATTGGTAAACTATTTTCGGATCAAACGCTAACATTTCTTTCTCTTTTCTTTCCTTTTAGGAAAATGGCCGACAGTTTCTCGGTAAGTGGTTCGTCTCAGTGTTTTTAGCCTTGGGCAACCATGTGGGCTGAGTTGCTTCCTCTGCTTCCCTTGTTAGCTGGACTTATTTTTCCAGCAGCAGACAAGGGAAGAGCACCAGGAAAAGAAGCCTGGGACTCAAAACCAGTGACCTTTAACCCTGCGAGAGGCAGCAGGATGTGCAGCACAGTCTGAGCATCCTGATGTTTGTGACTATGTTTCTTATGCCAGGCAGAAGGCCTGTCCTTTCAGATAGAGAGCTCCTGATTCGAGCAAATGATGACAATGCAGTCAGGCACTGGTGGTTCATGCCTGTAATCCTAGCTACTCAGGAGGCTAAGAGCTGAGGACCAAGATTAAAAGCCAGCCCAGGCAGGAAAGTCTTGTGAGACTTTTAATCTCCAGTTAACCAGCCAAAAACCATAAGTGAGAGTGGCTCAAGTAGTAGAACTCCTGTCTTGAGTAGAAAAAGTGAGAGCGAGAAGCTCTGAGTTTAAGGCCAAGGACACACACACACACGCACACACACACGCACACGCGCACACACGCAGTCTTCCCCAATCTGAGATGGTAGAAGGTCCACCAGAATGAAGAGCAAAAGCCTATAGAATCTAAGTCTAATTTCAAACTTTGGCACCCCAAACTATTAATAAAAAGGGAAAAAAGGTCATTGATGTGAATTTTATACCTTCCTTATAGCTCTGTACTATATGCCTGTTTTCTTAAAAATTCCTTTTCATGAGTGCTATCTTGTAATGGGATATCTCTTTCTTTCCAGCTCAATGATGCCTTGTCTGGGTCTGGAAACCCAAACCCTCAAGGATGGCCTGGGGCATGGGGGAACCAGCCTGGGTCTGGGGCAGGGGGCTACCCAGGGGCTTCTTATCCTGGGGCCTACCCCGGGCAGGCACCTCCAGGGGCCTACCCTGGACAGGCACCTCCAGGAGCTTATCCTAGCCCAGCTGCACCTGGAGCTTATCCTGGACCAACTGCACCTGGAGCTTATCCTGGACCAACTGCACCTGGAGCTTATCCTGGACCGACTGCACCTGGGGCTTACCCAGGACAACCAAGTGCTCCCGGGGCCTACCCAAGTGCTCCAGGTGCTGCCCCCTATGGTACCCCTGCTGGACCACTGGTAAGAGGAAGGAGTTATTTCTCAAATTTGATATGTGAAGGGTGCCATATGTCAAGGATTGGCCATATGTGTATTAGTCCAGTAGGAAAAAGAAGTGTTTAGACAGAGTTAATTGTTCTACTGTTAATATAAAGAAGGTGATAAGTCATATCGATAAAGCTGTTTACTCAAGTTAAGATTGTAGTAATGGGCTGGATGTCAGTGGCGCACGCCTATAATTCTAGCTGCTTGGGAGGTTGAGATTGGGAATATCTCCATTTTGGGCCAGTCAGGGCCGGGGCAGGGGGGGGTCAGGAGGGGGGCAGTTCTTAAGGTCCCTTGTCAATGGCGAGGTGAGTATGGAGACACATGCCTGTCATCTTAGCTATGAAGAAAACCTAAAATAGGCTGGTGGGCTAGGAATGTGGCTTAGTGGAAGAGTGCTTGCCTAGCATGCATGCAGCTCTGGGTTCCATTCCTCAGTATCACATACACAGAAAAAACTGGAAGTGGCGCTGTGGCTCAAGTGGTAGAGCACTAGCCATGAACACAAAGAAGCTTGGGGACAGTACCCAGGCCCTGAGTTCAAGCCCCACAACAGAGCAAATTAAAAAAAAAATGGGTTGCTGGGGCTGGGAAGGTGGCTCAGTGGTGGAGTGCTTGCCTTGCATGCATAGGCCCTGGGTTTGATTCCTCAGTACCACATAAGCGGAAAAAGCTGGAAGTGGCGCTTTGGCTCAAGTGGTAG
Organism: Dipodomys merriami; assembly: GCF_024711535.1. NCBI lineage: Eukaryota > Metazoa > Chordata > Mammalia > Rodentia > Heteromyidae > Dipodomys > Dipodomys merriami. The sequence goes on along the minus strand of NW_027202270.1, from coordinate 142,938,512 downwards.
GGCGCTAGCCTTGAGCTGAAGAGCTGAGGGACAGTGCTCAGGCCCAGAGTTCAGGCTCCATGACGGACCAAAAAAAAAAAAAAAAAAAAGGCTGATTGAAGGCCAGGTAGGTGTCAGAGCAGGAAGCAAGACACCTATGATCTCAAAAAATAGCCAGCACAGTTAGGTGCTGATGGTTTAAGCCTGTAGTCCTAGTTTAGTTACTCAGCAGGCTGAGATCTGAGGATTGGGACTGAAAGCCACACAGGCAGACAAAGCCTTAAGACTCTTATCTGCAGTTAGCCATCAAAAAAGCCAGAACTAGAGGCATGGTTCAAGTGGTAGAGTGCCAGTCATGATCCAATAAGCAGAGCAAGAGCCCAAGCCCTGAGTTCAAGCCTCAGTGCTGGTCAAGTTGGCCAGGATTACTCAAATTAAAACACATCTTAGTAAGTAATTTCTAAATGAAAACATAACTCGGGGGGGGAGTACACATCCATCTCAGTCACAGATCCTTCCCTATGTAGTTGGAAGAGCCATCTCAGTCACAGATCCTTCCCTATGTAGTTGGAAGAGAAGATAGAAATGTGAGGAAAGAACAGAGCAGCAGTACAAGACTATAAAGAAGACAGCACAAGGTTTTGGGACAGTTTGGAAGAGATCTTTATGTTTAGAAAGTGGCATTGAGCTGGCTAGGCCTGGACCAGAACGTTAGTCAGTGGCAGACAGAGAGGGTCATGAAGACTATGGAGAGAAACTGGTAGATATGAAAGACTGCAGAGGAAGAAGCCCCAAGATGCAGAGACTAAGTTTTAGGAATCAGGGATGTCTCTGGCTTCTCAAGCCTGGATAGAGTATCAGCAGAGCTTTAGCCCAATCTGGGAACTCAAGAAAAGGATGTGATGGGAGGTGTGTGTGTGGGGGTGGGGGCAGTGTAGATGGATGGCAGGAAAGGCCTTTCTAGGTCATTTCTGCTGGACAGGTAGGAGAAAGTACATGATAGAGGTAAAAGAGTTAGATGACAGTTGAACACAGGGACAAATGTAAAGGGAACAGGAAGAGTTTTGGGAATACTCAAAGCAAGTTGAATCTGCCCTCAGGGAGCAGAATAACCATAGTACAGGATGTCATGTGACAAGGGAACTGATCACAAGGTCTAGCTTATTCCTTTCCTAAAAACAGTCCATGCCAATGAGGTATTTGGATTGAAATGGCCCAAAAGGTATTTTTCTCCTTGATTTTAGGTAGAATAGATCATGTATACAAGGGCCCCAAACTAGACCTATCTGTTCATACACATTAATAGGGATTATACTCGGACATTTTTTTTTTCTTTCTTCCAAACATGACTCTAGTGACATGTATGTACTTGTTCTTTCAAGACTGTTCCTTATGATCTGCCCTTGCCTGGAGGAGTCACGCCTCGCATGCTTGTAACTATTCTGGGCACAGTGAAGCCCGACGCAAACAGGTAAAGAGGGTGATGTAAACAGCCTAGCCAGTCTGTTAATTGGTTTTGAATTAAAAGTGATCTATTTAAAATGTTAATAGGATTTAAAGAAAAAAAAGAAACTTGACAGTAGTACATATGTACATATAGTTATATGTAATATACCTGCTAACATACATATATTCTTTATATCTATATCTATGTATATCTTCAGCATATATCTCTATCCATCCATAGTTCCTTACTTCAGTTAGGGATATTATATTGGATAATTTAGTTTCACTAATACTGAAGATATAGACTGAGGCCTGGTGGATCAAAACTAATTCTGGTTGAAGGGGTTAGTGAAGGGGCTGGGAAGGTGGCTCAGTGGTAGAGCGCTTGCCTTGCATGCATGAGGCCCTGGGTTCGATTCCTCAGCACCACATAAGCAAAAAGAAAAAAAAGCCGGAAGTGGCGCTGTGGCTCAAGTGGTAGAGCGCTAGCCTTGAGCTGAAGAGCTGAGGGACAGCGCCCAGGCCCAGAGTTCAGGCCCCATGACCGGACCCCCCCCCCCCCAAAATATAAAAAAATAAAAAAAACAAATAGTACAAATTTAAAAAAAATTTAAAAAAGAAAGGGTTAATTATGGTTAACTGAAAAAAATGTTGAAAATTCTGTATAAAGAACTTCATGGAAAAAAATTACGTTAGCTAGCAGAGATAAATACAGAGGGAATAGAACCACTGGGTATATTAGTCAAAACCAAATTTATTGCTGGGCGCTTGTGGCTCACACCTGTAATTCTAGCTACACAGGAGGCTGAGATCTGAGGATCAAGGTTCTAAGCCAGCCCAGACAGGAAAATTCGTGAGACTCTTATCTCCAATAAACTACTAGAAAACCGGGAATGGTGCTATGGCTCAAGTGTTAGAGCACTCACCTTGAGCTGAAGAGCGCAGGGACAGTGCCCAAGCCTGAAGTTTCAAAAAAAAACCCCCAAAACCCCAAAACAAATATATTGCCATTTTCTCTGTTAATTTTATTATTGGAAGATGCATTTGTTATTGAATATGATGGCTTCTGAGTTATTAAAAATACAGAAAAAATCACTGCTTCTCTGAGACCATTTAGAGAAGAGCTTACTGTTTAGCTAGACTTGGACCAGAGGGTCAGTCAGCAGCAGAGGGGGACTGAGCTCATTCTGGCTTAGTACTGTATGGGCCATGCCTTGAGAAACTCAGGGTAAGTGTTAGTGCTTTAACACAGAGGACTTGTGTTTGCATTAACATTTAAGGAGAAGGAAAAGGGTAAAAAAATTAAACAAATACTGTCACTGGTCCCACCTCACATCATGAAATGTTTAATACATTTACTGTCATGACTTTACAATTTAACAACAGGATAGTAAACATTACCTACAGTATCTTATTCTCTCTGTTTCAGAGGAATTAGGTATCTGATTAACCTTGAGGAAGTCAGGGTTTTCAAATCTAAGAGTTTGAAAGGCAGCCTGCCAGGAGAGAGAATCCTTATTATTTATGGTAAGATACAAAATTTCCCAATGGCTCTACTCCTTTGCAAGGAAAGCTTGGAGGGTTGTTTTGAGTGGAGACTAAAGAGGGCCAGGGAATGACTGAACCAAAGACAAAAACGGAAGAAAAACAAAATCAACACTGCTGAGCTTTAGATGATTCTGTTGGGGCTTAGGTTATTTTCCAGTTTGAACCTGTTCTTTTTCTTCCTGTTTGCAGAAATTTCCTACATATTATGAAAAGCCTTGCTTTCTAGAAACATGTTTTAAATAAATCTGGTGTTTATTTTGAAACAGACTTGCTCTAGATTTCAAGAGAGGCAATGATGTTGCCTTCCACTTTAATCCACGCTTCAAGGAAAACAACAGCAGAGTTATTGTGTGCAACACAAAGGTGGACAACTCCTGGGGAAGGGAAGAAAGACAAGCTGCTTTCCCCTTTGAAAGTGGCAAACCATTCAAGGTAAGTTATAGCTCCCCATTACCTGTGATGATGTTTGCTTATCATGGAGAATCCTCTAAAACCACAACACTGGAACTGTACTTTTATCACTTGTCTTGGGGCACAGAGACAGTCTGTTACCTCTTCATTTCAAAACACCAGGCTTGGCATGCTGAGAACATGGCCAGGAAGAGCACATTCCCTAATTCCTCTAGGTACCTCTCCACCATTGCTGTTCCCACATGCCTGAGTCTAAGCTTCTCTAGAAAAAAAAAAATTAAAATGTAGCGTATTTTTTTTTCCAAAACAAAAGACATGGCAGAAAAGTCGTTATGGTCCATTGGGACTGAGACTTAATTCCTTAAAAGCAATATAGTGAGCTGGTACCATCACTTAGCTGGCTAAAGTGCCTTGTCTAGTAAACGAGGTGCTGGGTTCGACTCCCAGTGGTGTCTGGGACCATGTATTATGCTGGGGGTCAATGGTTCACATCTATAATCTTTTTTTGGGGGGGGAGGGGTCTGGTCGTGGGGCCTGAACTCTGGGCCTGGGCACTGTCCCTCAGCTCTTCAGCTCCAGGCTAGTGCTCTACCACTTGAGCCACAGCACCACTTCCGGTTTTTTTTTTGCTTATGTGGTGCTGAGGAACCGAACCCAGGGCCTGAGGAATGCAAGGCAAGCGCTGTACCACTGAGCCACCTTCCCAGCCCTCACATCTATAATCTTAACTACTAAGGAGGGTAAGATCTGAAGATCACAGTTTGAAGCCAGCTGGGGCAGGAAAATCTGTGAGATTCATCTCCAATTAACTACTAAAAAGCCAGAAGTGGAGCTGTGGCTCAAGTGGCAGAACTCTAGCCTTGAACAAAAAAACCCAGGGACAGCACCCAGGGCTCTAGTTTAAGCTCTAGGAGCAGCGGATGTACACATGTGTACACACACACACACACACACACACACACACACACACACACACACACACACACACACACACACACACACACACACACACACACACACACACACACACACACACACACACACACACACACACACACACACACACACACACACACACACACACACTTGGCATGGAAATCAAAAGCTTTTGCTGTTTTCTTTTAAAACTGAAAGTGTTTTCAGGTTCTGGGGGTTAAACAATAAGTGCTCTATCATTAAAGCTACACCTTTTGGTTTTGGTTTTTGAGATAAGGTGTCTACTTTGTTTGCCCAGGCTTGAACTGCCCATTCTTTTCTTTGCCTTCCTGAGTAGCTGGGATTATAGGCTTGTGCCATTGCACTCAGCTTTTGATGTTTTTAATTTAATTTTGCACTGGCACTTGGGCTTGCACTCAAGGACTCAAATTCTTGCTCGGCTGTCACTTTTACTACTTGAACCATGCCTCCAGTCTGGTTTTTTGCTGGTCTACTGGGAATCACATATTGCAAGGATGACAGTAAGCAACCAGGGCTGGTCCCAACTGGTTATTATTAATCTTTACTTGCCATCCTGTTAAAGGATTCCTACTTTGTGTTATTTTAGGCTATACAAAGGCTTTTAAAGATTTAGATTCTAGGTAGGTAACTTATCAGCCTTTCCTTTTATGGCTTCACTTACATGCCTAATATTTTTGTTGTTGTTAAATATAACGTAGAGTTAGTATTTGATATAAATTTACTTGCTTTGCATCTTACTCAGTTCCACAAATGATGAGGATATAATGCTGGAGATTGAGCTCAGGCTAGTTTGAAATTAATGGGAATTTGTCTTTAAATTGCCAAATAAAAATTACATACACATACACTGTGTTCACATATTACGCATATACATATATATGTATATAATCTGTTGCATATAAAGTTTTGAAATCTTCATACTCCAGAGTGGGTAAATGGAGCAATTATCATGCACAACCACTGTTGTCTCCTTTCAGATACAAGTCCTGGTTGAACCTGACCACTTCAAGGTTGCTGTCAATGATGCTCACTTGTTGCAATACAATCATCGGATGAGAAATCTCAAGGAAATCAGCAAACTGAGCATTTCTGGTGACATTAACCTCACCAGTGCTTCATATGCAATGATATAATCCACAAAGGGCATAACTTTAAATCCAAATCCTATACAGTTAAAGGCCTCACATTCACTGTAAGTGAAAAACTTTTCACTTATTCATCAGTACCCTCTTGTAAGCCATCCATTTAATAAATATTCTATGCTACATGGCCTGTCTTTACCTTATTTAATTGGAGCGGTTTAATCTGAATAATTTACAATGGAAAAAGAACAATGCAATGACATACATTAGGGTTTCACAAGGCTTTCCATACTTGTCAAACTACGTGAAAAGACTGTTACCTCCAAGTTTTCCTTTTTATAGTTTCTTCAAAATTAGGTGATGTTACATGACTATGCTGATCTTCTTCCTTGAGGACATATATTGAGGAAATGAGAAGTGCAGAGTTTCCCCACAGACAATTACTGCTTGCATTCTTGTCTATAGTCACATGTTGCTTAGCAACAGCCTGAACATGTTAGGTGACTTGATGATGGGAACATCATGGATGGTATGGGCCAATTCCTGATAGTCTCTCGATGCAGTAACTATGAAATGTGAAGCTGTTGCCAGCAACAACTCTGTATATTGTGTTAGAGTATCCTTAAAAAAAAGAGGGACAATGCCAGGCGCTGGTGGCTCACGCCTGTAATCCTAGCTACTCAGGAGGCTGAGATCTGAGGATCGCGGTTCAAAGCCAGCCCGGGCAGGAGAGACCGTGAGACTCCTATCTCCAATAAACCACCAGAAAACCGGAAGTGGCGCTGTAGCTCAAATGGTAGAGTGCTTGCCTTGAGCTGAAGAGCTGAGGGACAGCGCCCAGGCCCAGAGTTCAAGCCCCACGGCCGACAAAAAAAAAAAAAAAAAGTTGAAAGTAGTAAGGCCTGGTGTTAGTGGCTCACATCTCGAAAACTAGCTACTTAGGAGGCCAAGATCTGAGAATCACAGTTCAAAGCCAGCCTGTGCAAGAAAATCTGTGAGAATCTTATCTGCAACTAATCACCAAAAAACCAGAAGTGGAGCTGTGGCTCAAAGTGGTAGAGCACTAGTCTTGAGCTGAAAAATTTCAGGGACAGTGCCCAAGCCTTGAGTTCAAGCTCCACAAGACTGACAAAAAAAAAAAAAAAATGTAAGTACAAATACATATACTGTAAATATATATACAGCTATTATCAAGTATCCTGTATACTATACTTTTATACAACTGCAATGCAGGTTTGTTTATACCTGCATCACCACAAACATATAATAAACACATCAAGCCACAGAGAAACCTGTCATAGGTGATAGGAATTCTCCATCATAATTTTTTTTTGTGTTGGCCATAGGACTTGAACTCCGGGCTTGGGTACTGTCCCTGAGCGCTTTGCTAAAGGCTAGGGCTCTACCACTTTGAGCCACACCACCACTTTTTTTCTAGTGGCTAACTGCAAATAAGATTCTCACAGATTTTCTTACACAAGCTGGTTTTGAACAGCCTCCTGAGTAGCTAGGATTACAGGTATGAGACACCAGTGCCCAGCTCCACTATAATCTTAGTGGCCTACCATCATATATGCAGTTCATGGTTGACTGAAGTGTCCTTGTGCCATGTATGATTATATTTCTTTTTACATTTTTTTTCTGTGTTAGCTAGGCTCACTTGGACCCATCACTTACAAGACACCTGGGCAAAAGCATGACTTGAATACAATGGCTCTCGTCTCATGAGATGGCAGGCTGAGGGCTATTTACTTAACACATCACATTAATAATATAAAATGCTTTTCCCAATTTTCTGATCTTGACAGTCTACTTGACATTAAATAGAAGGGCATAACTTTGGAGGGAGGGGACCTTGGTTTATAGAAAGTTCTCTATAATTCTGTTTTTGTCAGTCATGGGGCTCGAACTCTGGGCTTGGGCTCTGTCCCTGTGCTCTTCAGCTCAAGGTGAGCGATCTACCACTTGAGCCACAGCACCACTTCCAAGTTCTCTATAATTCTGAACCTTTCGCCTCTTGGTCTACACAAAACATCTCTACTATAACATGACACAAAACTGTAAGTGGGCCAAACAGTAGGTTGTCAATAAAAATTTCCTTTCTATATTTGACAGGCTTTTATTGTTCTACTCAAGCAGTTTTCTTTTCTCTAAAGGGTTTCCTAACATCTCACAATTCGAGAGCCCAAAAACCCAAGCATATTATGAGTTCAGGGGACATTTATGTTTGTCTGTCCAGTCAGTGTCTGTTCCATTTCCTACCAGGCCTGGTTTTATTCAGGTATGATCCCACACTTAATAGAGAAGGAGCACAGGCCAGGACCTGCTGACTCACTGACATACAGATTAGGATATATTAGCTGTATTAACCATGCCTAAGGAAAGGACAACTCTGATTGCTCATTTATGTCCCTCAAAGCCTTAGAGATGCCAACACTAGGGGTATTAGAACCAACTAAATTATTGGACCTTGAGAGGTCCATTGTAAATTACTGATTGAAATTATTCAGTTAATGTATGAAACAAAATGTCATTATTGTTAGACCAGTATGAAACCATTTACATATATATAACTTTTTTTTTTTGGTACCAGTCCTGGGGCTTGAATTTAAGACTTGGGTGCTGTCTCTGAACTTTTCTGTTCAAGGGTAGTGCTCTACCACTTGAGCCACACATCTACTTCTGACTTTTTGGAAGTTCATTGGAGATGAGTCTCACACACTTTCCTGCCATGGCTGGCTTTGAACCACAATCTTCATATTTCAGCCTCCTGAGTATTTTAGTTGTCAGAGAAACAGACTCTTGTGATCCTTCCTTAAGATTCATGTGCTGTATGAGGTTATGTGTGCCAGAAGGGGGAAAGAAAACTCTTCCCTAAGTTCTAGCAACAGTTGGGAGTGTCCAGCCACAAGCCTCAGGGGGAAAGAGAAAACTCTGAGTCTGAAAGTTTGGATGCTGTGGCCACGACCTCAGGGAAGGGGCCGGGATGTGCTTTCTCTTCATGCCCCCTCCTCCTGGCACCATAAACACATAAACAACCCCGAGATACTTCTATGGGTAAAACATTTGTGCCTTGTTTATCTTTTGTCATCTTTTGACCTCATCTATCTATCTATCCATCTATCCATCTATCGGCCCATATATCTCCTGTAAACTTTTGGCCTTGTGAAACTGTCACATGCCCACTAAGATTTACTTTCTTTGTGTGTATGCCATATATAAGTAGGTAGTTTCCCCTATTAAACTTTGTCTATACCCCGCAAAGGTGTAGTCCACTCTGCCCAGGCATAGTGTTCTCAGGTCTCACTGTGTGAACAGGAACAATTAGGATTACAGGTGAGAGGCAATGGTGCCTGGCCACAGACACACTTTCTAAAAGCTCAGGACCATGAATATCTAAACAGATGAGAGCATTCTCATTTAATAGTGAATCTTATTAATAGGTAGAGCACCTGCTCAGCAAAGCAAACTTGAGGCCAAGTTCAAATCTCAGTACCATGAGAAGGGGGGGTAGAATCAAACTGCCTGGAAAAATGCAATCCCCAAAGATGTTTAATGTTAAATTCAGGAGATCAAATGAAGGACCAAGTATAAAAAGATGCAAAAATTTTAAAGTTGAATATTTAAAATAACAAAGAATATGTATAAGCTTTAAGTAAGTAACTTGGCTTTACATCAATACATTTAGTTGTCTTGCATTTTCCTCAGCATTTTTGCTCATAGCAGGCACTCTACCATTTGAGGCACACTTCAGTTTGGACTTTTACCCAGTGAATTAGATAAGAATCTCTTGGATTTTTTCTGCCTGACTGGTTTCAAACCACTATCCACAGAGCTCAGCCTCCTAAGTAGGCATGAGCCAACTGTACCCGGCTAAATCTACACATTTCAAACAAATGAGTCAAGTCAAAGTACGCCTTTTTATTTTATATAGTTACAATAAAAAATATCCCTACTTCCCTTAAGAAATAGTATCATATCTAAAACACACTTTGATGAACACTGAATATTAGAACACTATGACATTATACAAGTGGACTGAATAAGATGACCTAATACATAGTCTAAGAATGTGTCACTGCATCAGTATCATGAAGGAAAATATTGGACTGATTTTCCTGGTTATTCTCCACTAAGTGGCCTCAGCGGAGAAAAGGCAATGAGGTTACCACCAAAAGAAATGTGTCTGGCATGTTCTTGACGTCTGTTCTCCACCTGAGTGCCCAGGTTACCACAGTTCAGGCCTGGCTAAAGAACAAACACAGAAATCATTAAGTTTCCCCAATGGGCTGGAGGCGTGGCTCAAGTGGAATAGCCAGCCCTGAGCTAGGAAGCCCAGCAAGAACTTAAGGCCCTATGTTTAAGCCTTGTTACTGAAAATAACTTTGTTTTTTTTTAAAGAAATTCCTTCAATTCAGTCACCAACACTGGCAGTTAATTTCAGACTAATATAAATAACATAAACAACTTTCCCTACAGAACAATAAAACTACTACTAAGAATGATGCTATATTTAAGCAGATATAATATCAAATAATTTTTAATTGGAAAAGTATACAAGAAATTCATGTCTAAAAAGATGACTAATATATAAATGCACTTAACATATTCAAGATGAGTAAAACTCAGGCCTTAAGCATTCTATGAAAATACCATAATTCCCAAACCATATAAGCAAGCGAACTTATATATCTAAATTCAAATGTTTATGGAAATAAAAAAAAACAGATAATCTATAACTGTGAGACACTTTTGATCATACTTACATCAAACCCAGAATGTTATTATTTAATAATTTTCAGATTTACTTATGTATTATTGGAACTAATAGTTCAGAGTTCAGATCTGAGAATAAGGTTCAATCAGGTTTATATGAATTGTCCCTGTGCTAAGTGCTCAATCTTCGAGGTCTCAGTTTATGATTAAGAAATACCCACCACCAAGAAAGAAAGGTGTGCGTGCAGGTCACAGTAATGTTTTTTTCTTTTGTTTTTTTGTTGGTCGTGGGGCTTGAACTCTAGTCCTGGGCGCTGTCCCTGAGCTCTTCAGCTCAAGGCTAGCGCTCTACCACTTGAGCTACAGCACCACTTCTGATTTTCTGGTGGTTAACTGGAAATAAGAGTCTCATGGACTTTCCTGCCTGGGCTGGCTTTGAACCATGATCCTTAGATCTTAGCCTCTTGAGTAGCTAGGATTACAAAAGTGCCCGGCTCATATTAACTTTTAATGAGATGAGTGTATGCATCGTATGCTTATGCACGAAGATCTACAAGTGAGTTAGCATAGGAATGGAAAGAGCTTCAACAGGAAGATATTTAAAGAACGCTAATGTTGAAGCCAGAGGTCACCAAAAGTAAAGTCTGGGAGCATCCAAATAAAATAGCAGAGCATATATACAGTAATGTAAAAGAATTAGGGTGAAAAAACCCAGGAAGACTGTAGGCAGTACTCATATTTGTTGTACCTCCCAACATTTCTGAAAGGCAAAGCCTTGTCTTGGATCAATACCTAGCATAACTCAAACCGCATACTGCACAGTTTGAAAACAGCCTAGGCTACATAGTGAGACCTGTCTCAGAAACAAACTCAAAATCTAGAATATAAAGGAATTTATCAAATTAAGTTGAAAAACTTACTGAATCAAGAAAGTGGCATTCAGTAGTGAGACTTTTATTATCGCAAAGTACTGAAAAAAAAAATTAAAGAATATTCTCAGTCAAGAGTTGTTAAAAGTGGACAATGTCTTGAAAGGTAAGAAAAATCCTATATATTTAAAAATGCAATTAAATTTTTTATTCTTACAGAGTCTAAATGAATACCATTCAGTTTAACACTGAAGATACCTGAAAGATGCTGATGAAGAACAGGTCTGGCCAGAAGAAACCTCTGGTCATGGCTATAACATTTTACCTGGAGTCCCATATAGACCAACACCACAGATATACAGAGAAAAACAGGTGAAACCTGCATACATTGTATCTTAACAGTAAAACCCACTTCCTCTTATAATTACAATACAGTAGGTGGAAATAGGCATTAGGAAGGGAAAAAAATAGGTCAATAATGTCTTGAAAAGTTGAGGGAATTTTACTGAGCTTAGTTCACTAACACTGAAGGCTCTCAAACAGGTCTAATATAAAATGCTCCTTACAGCCAGGATGGATCAGTGTTTTTTTTTGCCAGTCCTGGGGCTTGAACTCAGGGCCTGGACGCTGTCCTTGAGCTTCTTTTGCTCAAGGCTAGCTAGCATGCTACCACTTGAGCTACCGTGCCATTTTGGCTTTTTCTGTGTATGTGGTACTGAGGAATCAAACGCAGGGCTTTATGCATGCTAGGCAAGCACTCAACCACTAAATCACATACCCAGCCTGTTGCTGATTTTTTATTACATCTACTTTAAGGCTTGGGGTCAAGAATAGAACACCTTTTTTTTTCTCCTAGAGCTCAGGACCTTGCACTTAGCAGGCCAAGTGCGCTTCCACTAAGCTAAATCTCCAACCCAAGAGTAGAACTCTTAAAACTAGTTTTTATGAAACATTTACTGTGAATGTCCTGTTTCTGAACCTTCATCCTTAGAAACTGGGATTTATGATAATGAGATTCATGATAATATGTATCTTTATCCAAGCTCATTTTTAACAAAGCCTCATTGTATTTTAAACAATCATACCTGACTGAGAAGTTTCAGCTTCTTTCAGGATGGTATTTTGTAATGATACATTTTTTTCAGGGCTACTCATCAAAACATCCTGTGAGGCAACTGAAGAATTGAGTTCCATTTCTTCTACAACATCTGAAATTTCTTGGTTAGTATTAGTATCATTGGCTACTCCAGAGGGAAGAGGCAAACTCATTCTTTCACTGGGTACACAATACATTTCAAAATTTACCTCATTTATATCCTGAAAGTAAAAATGGACATTATACTAATGACCAAAAAGCAAAATAAACACAGACACACACACAAATCTTCTATTAAGTGTGAAAAAACTAGAGTGTTACATGCCATATATAAGCTAAAGAACACTATAAATCCTACTCCTTGCTTCTTGACAATGAATTCAAGTAATACCTTATAAACAATAAGGATGAAGTCAAGTTTCTTAGCAAATATCTATACACCAGTTTGGGGATGGGCAAATACTTTCTGAGAAGAACCAGCTAGTGAATATTTCAAATTTAGTAAGCCACCAGGTCTGTCACAATTGTTCAAATCCACTCCAGCATTGCAAAAGCATCTATATAAACAGCTGAGAGTGACAGTTACAATAAAACTTGGCTTATAAAAACCAGTGGTCAAAGCTTGCTGACTTTGACCTAGGTCATTAGCTCTACATTCATGTTGGTGTAATATGGAACTACAAAAAGACCTACTGAAAACAATCTACAGGTCATTGAAACAAGAATTATTCTGTATTGCTGATTTAATTTCCAATGGAAATTCTAGGGGGTGTGTGTGGGTATGTGTGTGTGTTTTTGCCAGTCCTAGAGCTTGAACTCAGGGCCAGGACACTGTCCTTCAGCCTCTCTGTGTTCAAGGCTCTATCACTTGAGCCATAGTACCACTTCTGACTTTTTTTTTTCTTCTGAGGAATTGAACTCAGACCTTCATGCATGCTAGGCAAGCACTCTACCGCTAAGCCACATTCCCAGTGACTGTTTTTGTTTTGTTTTGTTCTAAATAAGAGTTACTACTTATAGTGATATACATAGCAACATACTGAGTGATTTACCACCTGGCCATGGTTTACTTCAATTACATCCTCTGATTCAGAACACTGAGCATCTTCTATGGTGTCTCTGAAAATTAAAAAAAAAAAAAAAAAAAAAAAAGAAAAAGAAAAAAGAAGCACATTATAGTGTGATAATTAATATATTGTTCTTTTGACTTGTGTTCTTTATAGAGGGAGTAAGTTAAGTTTAGAGAATAGGTCTAAGAGCTAACCTAATCTAGACAGAAAGGGACAAGTGGCATATACCATTATATACCTTGCTCTACCTGGAATCTTTTTTTTTTTGTCAGTCCTGGGGCTTGAATTCAGGGCCTGGGCACTGTCCTTGAGTTTTTGCTCAAGGATACCACTCTACCACTTGAGCCACAGCACCACCTCTGGCCTTTTCTGTTTATGTGGTACTAAGGAATTGAACCCAGGGATTCATGCTTGTTAGGCAAGCACTCTACCGCTAAGCCACATTCCCAGCCCTCCACCTGGAATCTTAAGCCTCAGTTTCCTTATTAAGAGAAGTCTTGCCTATATGCTAAATTGTGAAATTTAATTAAAAATAAAAACTCTGGTACATTTCCCTATCTTAACAGTTTGAAATGATACTTAAATTCTTAACACGTTAAAGAAATACCTGCTTTCAGGAATGTTTGAAAACAATGTCTTCTTGCCAACATGTTCACTCTGGGGATCGGGATTCTCTGGTGATGGCTTTTGACCTAGAAGGTCCATTTCAGTTCTGTTCTCAGGTACAGCTTTGCTGACAGACTTAGGTGTGCCAAGTCTTTGAGAGTATTCAGAGGACAGTACTAGAAAATGAGAGAAATCACATCAATAGCAAAAATTATAACTCATTTTCATTTATAAGTTTTAGAAAGGTTATCTTGGTATAACAGGGTTAAAGTAGAAAGAAATGGAGGAGAAAAAAACATTTCCTGCTTCCTACACAGAAATAGGAGCAAAAGACCCCTTACTCCCTTAACCAACAAAGATAAGAAGAAATACTAAATCCTAACTAATCTCTCTAGGAACTTCCTTTTAAAGATAATGTTAAACACACACATTAAACTATGCTTCTTTTTGACACCCACTCCTGTAACCTAAAAGAACAATCTTAAAAGGTAGAACTCTAGAAAGACAAAGGAAGTTAAAGAGTTATCAGTAACAACAGCTTGGGAGCTATAATTGTAAATTAGCAGGTGAGGTGTTACACTAAGCAGATACTAAGCCAGTAATCAGAAAAGCAAGCCAACCCAATTTCTACCATAGAATCTTTCAAAAGAATTAGTAGCCCTGAGTATCTCTAGAAGTGGAGGTAAAAAAATAGAGCTAAAAACAGAAGTAGTTAAAAGTCAGCTTAAAGAATAAGTAGAGAAGATAGTAAGATAATAGGTTGAAAGCCACCATTTTATTCTGTGAATGAGGAAAAAAAAAATCAGTGACATAAAAGTGACCAGATTCTGAAGATGAAGAGAAGCCAGGCGCCAGTGGCTCACGCCTGTAACCCTAGCCACTCTGGAGGCTGAGATCTGAGGATTATGGCTCAAAGCCAGCCTGGGCAAGAAAGTACATGAGACTCTTATCTCCAACAAACCACCAAAAAACTGGAAGTGGCACTGTGGCCAGGTGGTAAAGCAGCTAGCTTGAGATGAAGAGCTCAGGGATGGCGCCCAGGCCCAGAGTTCAAGCCCTATGACCAACCAAAAAAAAAAAAAAAAAAAAGGATGACGAGAGAAACTATAGAGGTTCAAGACCCAAAAACTGACAAAGAAGAAAATAAACACAGCAGAAGAAAAGAAGTCCTGAGCTAGTGCCCAGATTTCCTGGCTCAGAGAAGGGAATCCAGAGACAGCAACACCAGGCAAAATTAGACGGCCCCTGTCAAGGGATCACCAAATTCATCTTTGGGAGAAGGAAAAACAATCCAGAAGCCTTACTACCGGCTTGGGGACTTGGGAGGTGAGGAGTAATAATGTCATGAGAGGCTGTAGTATGAGAAACTAAGACATTCTCTGTGTCCCTGTACCCTGAGAATGACAGAGCACCATCTTGGAAAAGTGTCTCTGTGAGCCCAGGGCCAAGAAGTAATCATACCTTTACAATCCAGAGGACACTTTGCAATAGAACCTGGGTATAAATCAGTTATGAGGGGGGAGGCGGGGAAGGGAAGTGAAGGGTAAACAAAGGAGGAGGCTGCAATGCTTGGTAAGAAATGTATGCATTATCCTGCCCATGTAATTGTAGCCCCTCTGTACAGTATGTTCTCAAATAAAATAAAATACAATTAAAAAAAAAAAAACAAAAACAAAAAAAAAAATCAGTTATGAGACTTGTCAAGGGAGGTCAGAGTGGGTGGCAGAGGACAGAAAAAAAAATTAATCTGCAGGAAGCCACAGTACAGCCAGGAAGCCAGATATAAAACTCAATATTAAAATACCAATAGTTTAAAGAAACCAGGAAAACAATTCTAGTCATAACAACCCCTGAAACAATAAAACATCAAACAAGGTATTAACCAAGGAAATAAATGATCTCTACAATGAAAACTATAAAATCTTGAAGAAAGAAACTGAAAACATGGAAAGACCTCCTATGCTCATGGATCGCAAGAATTAAGTGTTGAGAAAAATGACCATATTGCCAAAAATAATATATAGATTCAACACAATACCTACTACCTCAGTATCATTTCTCAGTTAAAGAAATCAATAAAAAAATTCACATGGAGGCATAAAAGATCCCAAATAGCAAATGTAACTCTAAGTAGTAAGAGTATCACTGGAGGTATCACAATACCAAACTTCAAATATACTACACAGCTAGGCACCAATGGCTCATGCTTGTAATCCCAGCTACTCAGGATGCTGAGATCTGAAAAACACACACTAGAGCGAAGACACCCCTTTCAATAAATGGTGCTGGAAAACTACCTGCAGAAGACTGAAACTGGACCTCTATCTCTTACCATACACAAAATTCAACTCTACTCACTAGACACTGATGAAAGTGAACTATACAACTCATGGGTGGAGATGAAAGGGACAGTAAGGGAACAGAAGACACTGTATGAAAGGAAATGTACTCATTACCCCACTCATGTAATTGGAATCCCTCTGTACATTACCTCTCCAATAACAACACAGTAAATTAATTAAAAAAAATCAACTCTAAGCCCGGCACCAGTGGCTCACACCTGTAACCCTAGCTACTCAGGAGGCTGAGATCTGAGGATTGTGGTTTGAAGCCAACATGGGCAGAAAGACCCTATGAGACTTTATCTCCAATTAACCACTCAAAAACAGGAAGTGGCACTGTGGCTCAAGTGGTAGAGCACTAACCTTTGGCAAAAAGAGATCAGGCGCAGTGCCCAGGCTCTGAGTTCAAGTCCCACAACACCCCCTCCCCCCCCAACACACACAATCTAGTTAAAGAGCTCAACATAAGACTTGAAACTTTATTTATTTTTTGTGTTTATGTGGTACTAAGGAATTGATCCCAGGGCCTCATGCATGCTAGGCAAGCACTCTACCACGAAGCCACATTCCTTGCCCTCAAGACCTGAAACTTTAAATCTGCCATAGGAAAACGTAGGAAAGGTCTGGAAGGTATAGGGCTTCAGATTCCTAGAGAATGGGAGCAAGAATTGACAAATGCGACTATATCAAATTAAGTTTCTGCACAGCAAAACAGTCACCAGAACCAAGGGCCTACTCATGGACTAGGAGAAAATCTTTACCAGGTATTCAAAAGATACAGAAAACTAAAAAATTTAAACAACAATAGAAAAAACAATCCAAATTAAACACACAGTTCTCATAAAAACAAATACTAATGGCTGATAGATACATGAGAAAATGTTCAACATCTTTAGTTAAAAAGGAAATGCAGGGACTGGGAAGTTGGCTCAGTGGTAGAGTGCTTGCTTTGCATGCATGAGGCCCTGGGTTCGATTCCTAAGCACCCCATAAACAGAAAAAAGCCAGAAGTGGTGCCGTGGCTGAAGTGGTAGGGCACCAGCCTTGAGCTGAAGAGCTAAGGGACAGCGACCAGGCCCAGAGTTCAGCCCTCACAACTGGCAAAAAAAAAAAAAAAAAGGAAATGCAATCAAAACCACACTAAGATTCCACCTCAGCCCAATCAGACCATCAGCCATAAAGAAAACAAACAACAAATGCTGCTGAGAATGTGGGGTGAAAGGAACCCTCATATTCTATAGGGCCCTGGTGGTTCATGCCTGTAATCCTAGCCTCTGAGGAGAGTGAGATCTGAGGATCATGGTTCGAAACTAGCCAGGGCTGTATGACTCTTATCTCCAATGACAGCCAGAAAACTGGAAGTAGTGCTGTGGCTCAAAATGGCAGAGGCTAGCCTTTAGAGAAAAAGCTCAGGGACAGTATCTAGGCACTGAGTTTAAGCCCCATGACCAACAACAACAACAAAAGAAGTTCCCTCCCTATGATTCTGCCATACCACTACTGAGCATATACTCCAAGTATAGTAAATCAATATACCAGAAAGACATATCTGTAAATCTATGTTTATTGCAGCACTATTCAGAATAGCCAAACAATGGAATTATTTGCCAAATGAGTTAAATGGATAAAGAAAATGTGATATATATGTATACATACTATAAAGTATTACACAGCCATAAAAAAAAAAAATAGCAAGATCTTGTTTCAAAAAACAAAAAAACCCAGAAGTGGCGCTGTGGCTCAAGTGGTAGAGCAACCACCTTGAGCTGAAGAGCTGAGGGACAGAGGCCAGGCCAAGTTCAAGCCCCATAAGCAACCAAAAAAATAAAAAAAATAAAAAAGAATGAGATATTAAGTTGGGCTGGGAAGGTGGCTCAGTGGTAGAGTGCTTGCCTTGCATATATGAGGCCCTGGGTTGGATTCCTCAGTACCACATAAGCAGAAAAAGCTGAAAATGGTGCTGTGGCTCAAATGGTAGAGTGCTTGCCTTGAGCTGAAGAGCTCAGGGACAAAGCCCAGGCCCCATGATGACAAAAAAAACCAAAAACCAAAAACCAACCAAAAACTCAAAACAACAACAACAAACACTTGTCTTATTTTCATCACTATCTGTACCTCTTAGAAGTCTGTGATCTAACTTCAGAGATTGTGGGATTACAAGGTACTAACAGTTGTGAAATTACTTAGAAAACACAAAAGCAATCACAGAAGATAGTAACAGCAACCTGATCATATCTATTCAAAATATGATGTGAATATGGGTGGGAGTTAGCATATGGCCCATTTTCTAGAAATCAGAATGCTTTTATATCTGTCTATATGAAATCTATACTTCTTACCTTGGTTATTTTTTAGGTAGGGTCTTGCTTTATGCTGGGGCATGTGGGCCAAAATTCTACTCGTACTTCCCCATGTCACTAGGAAAGATAGGTCTATGCCATGACACTCAGCTAGGATAATATGCACATGCTATGGAGCCAGCTATTGGTTAAGATCCAGTTTTATTAACTTTATGACTGGATTGGCCTCCAACTGCGATATCTCAATCTCCATCTCCCCATGTCTTAGGGTTTTTAACTCAGGGCTTTGTGTTTGACTGGCAAATGCTCTATTGCTTGATCATTCCTCCAGCCCTTCTAGCTCTGATATTTTCTTGAGATAGGGTTTTGCTTTTTGCCTGGGCTGGCCTGAACCACAATCCTGTTTATACTTCCTGTAGCAGCTGGGTGTATGCCTAGACTATGAATGCTTCCATACATCTAGTGCTTTTTTTTTCTTTTTGCCAGTTCTGAGGCTTGAATTCAGGGCCTGGGCACTGTTTCTGAGTATCTTTTGCTCAAGGTTAGCACTCTACCACTTGAACCACAGTGCCACTTCTGGCCTTTTCTGTTTATGTGGTACTGAGGAATAGAATCCAGGGCTTCATGCATGCTAGGCAAGCACTTTAGAATTAAGCCAAATTCCCAACCCACATCTAGCTCTTTCTGTTGATATGGGGTCTTTGCCTGGTCAGGCCTGGAATCTTGATCTTCCTGATATCCTATGTAGCTAGAAAAACAGTCATAGGTTGCTGGTTGAGAAAGGGCCTTCAGAAATTTTGCACAGGTTGATTTGGAACTGTAGTCTCCTTATGCCTTCTAAGTAGTTATGAGTGTGTGAGTACCCACACTTGGCTCTGTTTTTTATACAAGCCCTCAAGTACCCCAAGTATTTCTCTTAAGCAGTCTGAGAAAACAAAAATAAAAATAACCAACCTGAGAATGATTTCACAGGACTCTCAACTCTAAAAAATCCAGCATCAAACACGATTTTATCCACTTCCTTTGGTGTTATAGAAGCCACTGTGTCAGCATGTTCTCCCTGCTTAATTCTTTCTCGCATGGCATTTTTTATGGCAGCAAGGCGATTTCTAGCTGCAGCCCTTCCACCATCATCCTGTTTTGGTTTGCTTGCTATCCCTGAGACAATTTTCTTCTGCAAAGAGAAATTAGGATATTAAGCTGCTATTACTTGACACACACACACACACACACACACACACAACACACCACACACACACACACACACACACACACACACACACACACACACACACACACACACACACACACACACACACACACACACACACACACAATATTTAGCTATCGTTTATTTTTGAAACAGAAGCTGGTTTTGCAATCCACATTGGCCTCAAATTGAATATTCTCCTCTGCAGTGCTGAGATTTCAGGGGGGGAGGGGGGGAGTGTCACTATACTTGGCAAAAGTTCAACTGTTGTTTTTTTTTGTTTTGCTAGTACTGGGGCTTGAACTCAGGGCCTGGTCACTGTCCCTGTGCTCTTCAGCTCAAGGTTAGTGATCTACTACTTAAGCCACAGCTTCACTTTTGTTTTCTGTTTGTTTTTTTTTGGAGTTAATTGGAGATAAGAGTTTCTCAGAATTCTCCTGCACAGCTGGCTTCAAAGTAGGATCATTAGAGCTCAGACTCCTGAGTAGTTAAAATTACAGGTATAAGTCACTGGAGCCCAGCTAAACTAATTAAACTTTTAAAAGAGAAAGCCAAGCTGGCTCACACCTGTAATCCTAGCTACTCAAGAAGCTGAGATCTGAGGATCTTGGTTCAAAGCCAGCAGGAATGTTTATTAGACTCTCAACTCCACTATACCAAAATAGCTGGAAGTGGAGCTGTAGCTCAAAGTGATAAAGAGCTAGCCTCTAGTGAAAAAGCTCAGGGATGGGGCTGGGAAGGTGGCTCAGTGGTAGAGTGCTTGCCTTGCATGCATGAGGCCCTGGGTTCGATTCCTCAGCACCACATAAGCAAAAAAGAAAAAAGCTGGAAGTGGCGATGTGGTTCAAGTGGTAGAGCTCTAGCCTTGAGCTGAAGAGCTGAGGGACAGCACCCAGGCCCAGAGTTCAGGCCCCACGACCGGACCCCCCCTCCCCCCCCAAAAAAAAAAAAGAAAAGAAAAAGCTCAGGGACACTGCCAAGGCCCCACGTTCAAGCCACAGGAGACAGACAGACAGACACAGACACACATAGAAAACCAAATTATACATAAAATATATCACGTTATATACACACCAAATTCCTAGTATGTTCTAAAAATTCTAGGGGTGAAAATATCAAGGACTAAGTTTCTTCCTTCAAGGAGTTTATAGTTTAGTGGAATAGCTAACTAAGGGCAAAAAGAAGGATAAATGTGGCCAGGCATGCTGGCTTACATCTATGATCTTGGTTATTCAGGAGGCAAAAATCATGGTTCAAGGCCAGCCCTTGTAAAAAGTTAGCAAGTCCTCAACCCAATCAATAAGCTAGGCAAAGTAACATGTAAATGTGGTTCCAGCTACAGGAGGAGAATTGTGGTGAAAGGTTATCCTGGGCAAAATTGCAAGAACTTATTGAAATACAACCTTTAGCAAAAAAGCTGGGGACCTGGCTCAAGTAGTTGAGTGCATGCCTAGAGTTTTAAACCCCAGTTTAGCCAAAAATAAATAAAAATTGTAAATAGATAAATGTCATGTTAGAGGCAAGGTCAGAGAGGGCTGTGGGAGATTACAAGAATGATATCTATGTGGGAAGGTAGAGGGGGGCACAGAATCTGAGGAAAAAGTGTGAAAAAGTACAGCAGTGGAGTGTACTGGAAAATGGCAACTCATAGGTGGAGATGGGAGGGAGGGAATGGGGAAGAATGAGGGAACAGATGACATTGTACTAAAGGAAATGTACTGATTACCTGATGCATGTCCTCTGTATAGCACCTCTATAATAATAAAAAAAAAAAGAAGAAGAAACCAACCTTCAGATACAAGGGAAGACTTACAAGTAAGCAGCATCTTGTTGTAAATCAAGTAGCTGGACTAAAAGAGTGGGGTGATAAAGGCTAGATAGAACAGCATGTTTACTGAACCAGTAATGAAAGCTGGTAGAAGGGACATGACATGAACAACTTAAACCTCTAACATCTGATTGTTTTAGGCTACATTTATACACCAAACAGTTACTGGTTTTTAAGATCAAGCTTTGGGTTTTAGGAAGATGGTTCTGGATATAACCTGGAGAATGAACTGGGTGGGAGACTTACTGAATGACAATAGAAAAGAAGATGGCAGTTAGGCCGAGGAGGAGGAGGAGGAGATGGAACAGAGAGGAGATTCACAAGCTTTATTTATTTTTCCAGGGCTGAGGACTGAACCCAGGGCCTTGTGCGTGCTGGGCGGGTGCCCTTCCGCTGGGCTAAATCCCTAGCCCTGCTTTTTTTTTGGTCAGATGTGGGGCTTGAACTCTGGGCCTAGGTGCTGTCCCTGCTCTGTTCAGCTCAAGGCGAGCGCTGTACCACTTGAGCCACAGTGCCACTTCTGGTTTTCTAGTGGTTTATTGGAGATAAGAGTCTCATGGACTTTCCTGCCCAGGCTGGCTTTGAACTGTGATCCTCAGATCTCAGCCTCTGGAGTAGTGAGGATTACAGGCGTGAGCCACCGGGCGCCCGATCTAGATTCACAAGCTTTAGGAAGCATAACTGAGGTGGGCACCAGTGGCTCACACCTGTAATCCTAGTAACTTAGGAGGCTGAGAACTGAAGATCATGGTTCAAAGCCAGCCTGGGCAGTAAAGTCCATGAGACTCTTATCACCAATAAACCACCAGAAAACCGGAAGTAGCACTGTGGCTCAAGTGGTGGGGCGCCAGCCTTGAGCTGAAGAGCTTAGCGGCAGTGCCCAGGCCCAGATTTCAAGCCCCATGACCAACCAAAACAAGAGCTGAGAGTCAGATGCCAGTGTATCACACATCTGCTTCTGAAAGAGGCAATAACAATGGAGCTTTGGATGTTCAGGTCTGCTTGGACATAAAAAAATGAAGCAACTTGCCAGGCAGTGGTGGCTCATGCCTATAATACTAGCTACTCAGGAGATCTAAGAATTGAGGTTTAAAGAGAGCCTGAGTAGAAAAGTTTGTGAAACTCTTTGTCTTCAATTAAACACCAAAAAGCCAAAAGTGGAACTGTGGCTTAAATAAGGTTGCTAGCCTTAAGCAAATAATACAGGGATAGTGCCCTGGCCCTAACCCTGAGTTCATGTCCCATGACAAACGGGGGGGGGGGGGGGGGGGGAACGGAGAGGATTTGTTGTTCTTGTCATTGTTGTTGTTTTTTAATTGGTTGTGGGGCCTGAACTCTGGGCCTGGGCATTGTCCTTCAGCTCTTCAGCTCAAGGCTAGTGCTCTACCACTTGAGCCATAGCGCCACTTATGGCTTTTTCTGCTTATGTGGTGCTAAGGAATCGAACCCAGGGCCTCATGCATGCAAGGTAAGAACTCTACCACTGAGACTCACCTGAGCCCTGAGAGGATTTTCTTTTTTTGGGTCCTGTTGTGGGGCCTGAACTCTGGGCCTGAGTGCTGTCCCTCAGCTCTTCAGCTCAAGGATAGCGCTCTACCACTTGAGTCACAGTGCCACTTTCGGCTTTTTCCTTTTTGCTTATGTGGTGCTGAGGAATCAAACCCAGGGCCTCAGGCATGCAAGGCAAGCGCTCTACCACTGAGCCACCTTCCCAACCCCGTGAGAGGATTTTCTGATCCAGCCAACCCCATGGAATGGAGAAGGTAAACTAGCAAAAGGAAAGGGTCAGAAGAGATACCCAAAGTTCCTGAGCCTCTGGATGGGAGTCTTTATAGAATGGGAGTCTTTACAGAGATAAGGACACACTAATATGTGTGGAAATTATTTTTTGGATAAAGTGACTTTTAAAGTATACTGTATCATGATGCATAGCTGAAAAGTGTGGCTGGCAATATAGATCAGAGATTCATCAATGAGGGGTATACAATTGCACAGGAAGGGGTGGGAATGTTGTTTAGAGGTAGAGTGCTTGCCTAGCTATATCCAAGTACATAATTTGAGAAATATAAATAAACAGAATTAAAACCTATACATGGAATCAAGAGGACAATCTATATTAAACCACTGCTATGATCTGGAAAAAGAGCTAACCTTTATTACAGAATAAATAACATTATATAGAAATCCCGACAAAGTAAATACATGAAAACCAAGATGAGAAAATTTACTCAACTAACAAATAAACATACTTTGGCTGAGGGATGTGGCTTAAGTGGCAAACTGTTTGCCTAGGATGCCCTGGGTTCAATTCCCGGGACCACCACCACTCCCGCCAACAAAAATCACCCAAACTATTTTAGGTTGCAGTGGTAAAGAAGCTGCCTAGCATGTATGAGACCCTGGGTTCCATCCCTAGGAGGGAGAGAGGGAGAGGGAGAGAAGGGGAGATAGGGGGAGAGAGGGGGAAAGGGGGAGAGAGGAGAGAGGAGGAGGGGGGGAGAGAGAGAGAGAGGTATAAGGGGGGAACAGACTTCACAGAAAGAATATGTTGAGAGAACAGAATTGAGGAATATTGAAACGGTAATTAATGGAAAAACAAACTTGCAAACATGACTTTAGACTAAGCTGAGAAGAAAATACTATAGTAGATGGAGAGAGACCTCTAGTGATAACAGGCAGAATTACAAGATTGATATATAACTAGTAGCTGCATCACTGATGGTACTGTATTACTATTTCTAGGTCTAAGTGCTCAGTAATAAATATCTATAAGCTGGGTGCTGGTGGCTCACACCTGTTATCCTAGCTCTCAGGAGGCTGAGATCTGAGGATAGTGGTTCAAAGCCAGCCCGGGTAGGAAAGTCTGTGAGACTCTTATCTCTAATGAACCACCAGAAAATCGGAAGTGGTGCTGTGGCTCAAGTGGTAGAGTGCTAGCCTTGAACTGAAGAGCTGAGGGACAGCGCTCAGGCCCAGAATTCAATCCCCACAACTGGAAAAAGAAAGAAAGAGAGAAAGAGAGAAAGAGAGAAAGAAAGAGAAAGAGAGAAAGAGAGAGAAAAAGAGAAAAAGAAAGAGAAAGAGAGGAAAGAAAGAAAGAGAAAGAGAGAAAGAGAGAAAGAAAGAAAGAAAGAAAGAAAGAAAGAAAGAAAGAAAGAAAGAAAGAAAGAAAGAAAGAAAGAAAGGTAGATCGATCCACAGTAGTGGGTTGGCACAGTAGTTACATGCCTGTAATCTCACAACTCTGAAAACTAAAGTGAGAGGATGGATTACAAATTTGAGATTAGTTTGGGAACAAAGGAGAACCCTATCTAAAAAAAAAAAAAAAATCTCCCTGCAAAGAAATATCCAGAGTAGCTTTAATAAGTAGCATCTATTCATTATCTAGATTTATAATTCCTTCAATCATTTAGTAACTGCCCTTAGGGTCCTTGTTATGAGACCTCATTAGTAAAATAATTTTTAAAGGTTTTTCTGAAACGTTAACACCTTAAACTCCTAAAATATGAGTCAGACAAGTTTTTATCAACCTAGACCACATAAGCTTATAACTACAGGTACACTTTCATTTTTTGTTGTTGTTGTTGTTGTTAGTCATGGGGCTTGAACTGGGCCTGGACGCTGTCCCTGGGCCTGGACGCTGTCCCTGGGCCTGGACGCTGCCCTTGTGCTCTTCAGCTCAAGGCTAGTGCCCTAAAACTTGAGCCACAGCGCCACTTCCGGTTTTCTGGTGATTTATTTGAGATAAGAGTCTTACAGACTTTCCTACCCAGGCTGGCTTTGAACCACGATCTTCAGATCTCAGCCTCCTGAGTAGCTAGGATTACAGGTGTGAGCCACCAGTGCCCATTCCAGTAGGGTTGGGAATGTGGCTTAGTGGTAGAGTGCTTGCCTAGCATGCAAAAAAAAGCCGTAAGTTCTATTCCTCAGTACCACATAAACAGAAAAAGCCAGAAGTGGCGCTGTGGCTAACGTGGTAGGTACAGTGCTAACTTTGAGCAAGAGCAGCTTAGGGACAGTGCCCAGACCCTGAGTTCAAGCACCAGAACTGGCAAAAAAACAAAAACAAAAACAGTGGGATTTTATTAGATTAAAGCAGCAAAATTTATAGGAACAAGTAACAGAAAATTTTATAAGATTAAGTACAGGGAAGGAGAAATATGTTCTACAGAGCCATTGTTCCTTCTTTTTTCTTAAACATCGTTCATACAAAAAAGCATACAGAACAATGAGGCTGGGCTGGACGTACAGCACAGTAGTAGAGTGTTTTTGACTAGTAAGCATAAGTTCCTGAACTGAATCCAGTGCTGCCAACAAACAAACAAACAAAAAAAGAATATAGCTGCTAGTTAGGAACACAGACTCTGAAATGAGAAAATTTAACCTGAAACCCAGCTCTACCTTGGGCAAGCGATTTAACACTTATGGGCTTCAGATTTTTCAATCATATAATAAGGATAATCTCATAGGATTATTATATGGATAGAATAAATTAAACAGAGTACTTGGAATATTTAGTACATGTAAAGAATTATATACATTATCTACTGGTACAGTTTAAAGAATGTACAGTTCAAAGAATAAAACAGGACTGGGAGTGTTGGTCAAGTGGTAGAATGTTTTCCTATCCAGTACTCACCCCAAATTCAAATAAAAACAAACAAGCGGGGCTGGGAAGGTGGCTCAGTGGTAGAGTGCTTGCCTTGCACATATGAGGCCCTGGGTTAGATTCTTCAGCACCACATAAACAGAAAAAGCTGGAAGTGGCACTGTGGCTCAAGTGGTAGAGTGCTAGCTTTGAGCTGAAGAGCTGAGGGACAGTGCCCAAGCCCAGAGTTCAAGCCCCACAACTGACAAACAAACAAACAAAAAAAATAAAATACAAGCGAACACTCATGATCTGGTAACTTAAAAACTTCTGGGTGCCCCAATTCAGTCACAATCCTTGTACTTATTTTTCTCTAGAAATATCCTAAATTTCACGTTGATCATTTCCTTGTTCTTTCTTCAAAGATAAGCACATAGGAAATAACATATGAAACTTATTGAGAAGAACCTATATTAGAAATTCAGATTTAAAACTACAAACTTACTCGAATGACTTTTCTGCTGGTATTGTTGTTATTGTTTTGCCATCCAGATTCTTCAAGTTTGGTCAAATTGTTGAATTTTTGGTTAACATCTTCTACCTGTTAATAAAAGCCCAAATTTAATGTTCACAACAAGATTTTTTGGGGGAGTGATGGTTCTCAAGTTTAAACTCAAGGTATCAAAATGGCTCAGTATTGTGCTACCTCTAAAGCCACACCTCCAGCCCTTTTTGCTTTCAGTAGTTTTTGAATAGGTCTTGCTTTATGTTATAGCTGGCCTGGACCGAAATACTCCTGTTTAAACTTCTTGTATAGATGAGATACAGGTGTACAAAATGTCCACCTTTTAATTGGTTATGATGGGGTTGGTTTTGCTCAGGTGTTGAACCATAATCCTCTTGATCTCAGCATTCTAAGTAGCTAGGTGTAAGCCATTGTATCTGGACTTGAAGAATTTAATTTTTTAATTTTTATTGTGAAAATACTGTATAGAGGGGTTACAATTACATGGGCAAGATAATGAGTACATTTTTTATCAAGCATTGTAGACGTCTCCTTTGTTTCCCCTTCCCATCCCATCCTCTCCCCCCCCACCCAGCCCTCCTCCCTCCCCCCCCTCCAAAGTTGTAAAGTTCATTTTTGACATAACGACTTGTAAGTCTCATTGTTGCAATGGGTCCACCTGTATCCCTATTTAAACGATTTGTTGACTTCAAGAATTTTTATGGTAAAATTATTAACTATCATTTTTGGTCTTATCAACTTCTAAAATCTGCATAAAGGATATTATGTATGAATAACTCCTTTACTTCTTCTACATTATTTTAATCATTAAAATGGTAAATTATGTTTCTTTCTTTCTTTTTTTGGTCGGTCATGCAGCTTGAACTATGTATGGGCTTGGGTGCTGTCCCTGTGCTCTTCAGCTCAAGGCGAGCGCTGTACCGCTTGAGCCACAGCGCCACTTCCAGTTTTCTAGTGGTTTATTGGAGATAAGAGTCTCACGGACTTTCCTGCCCAGGCTGGCTTTGAACCGTGATCCTCAGATATCAGCCTCCTGAGTAGTGAGGATTACAGGCATGAGCCACTGGCTCCTGGCTGTTTATTTCTTAAATTACACAATACAAACATAATGTGCATATGTGCCAGTACTGGGGCTTGAACTCAGGGCCTGGCTGCTGTCCCTGAGCTTTACCATTCAAGGCTGGCATTGGGCAATTTGAGCCTAAGCTCTACTTCTGGTTTTTTTGCTTTGTGTTTTTGGTGGTTCACTGCATCAGTCTCATGGACTTCCCTGCCTGGGCTGGCTCTCAGACTCTCAGGCATGAGCCACTGGTGCCCAGATACAATTTTGAAAAACTTATTTATACATTTCTCTATCAAGAGACATCTTGGTTGCTTCCCAGTTTTGGCAATGATGAGTAATGCTTCTATAAACACCACACATAGATTTCTGTAAGAACATAAGTTTTTAGCTCATTTGGGTAAGTGCCAAGGACTGCAATTGCTGTCCATATGGTAACAGTACATTTATTTTTGCGAGAAACCACCCAACTGTCTTGCAGTTCCACATGCCATCTTGCACTGTCATCAGCAATGACTGAGAGTTCCTGTTGCTTCACATCCTGTTGCTTCCTCACTAGCAGTGGTGGTGTCAATCCATAAGGTGTGCAGGTGTAACTGACTGCATTTAATTTCCTAATGTCAGATGCTGAGAATCTTTTCATATGCCTATCTACCATCTGTTTATGTTCTTTGAAGGGGCATCTTGGTTCAGGTCTTTTAGATTTTTTTTTGAGGGTATTAGGGATAAAACAGAGATCCTTTTACATGCTAGGCAAGTGCTCTATCCCCAAGCTACAACCCAATCTAGTTGCTAATTTTCTTACTGGTGATTTTTAAGAGTTTTTCATATATTTTGGGTAGCAGTTTTTATATTTCTTTAACAAATATTTTCTCTCTCTCTCTCTCTCTGCCAGTCCTGGGGCTTGAACTCAAGGCCTGGACACTGTCCCTGAGCTTCTTTTGTTCAAAGCTAGCACTCTATCACTTGAGCCACAGCGCCACTTCTGTTTTTTTCTGTTTATGTGGTACTGAGGAATGGAACTCAGGGCTTCATACATGCTAGGCAAACACTCTATCACTAAGCCACATTCCCAGCACTCTCATTTTTTTTTTTGGACACAACCTTATTATAAAAGATTTAATAATAAAGTGGCTATAGTGGTCCAAACCTATAATCTAAGCACAGGCAAAGGGGAAGCAGAAGAAAATCATGAGTTCCCAACTAGCCTGTCTCTAACAATAAAACCCCAATAAGCCAGAACCCCATGGCTCATGTCTGTAATCATAGCCACGTGGGAAGCTGAAAATGGGAAGAAGACAGTTCGTGATCAGACCAGCAAAAAAAAAAAAAAAATTTGAAAAATCCCTTCTTGATCAATAGCTAGTGACAAGTGCCTAACTCCTCAAGTGCGTAAGAGACTAAATTAAGAGGACTGTGGTTCCAGGCCAGCTGAGGTAGAAAAATCTATTGGACTCTTATTTTCAAAGAAAGAAGCTGACTGGTAGAATATACCCTTCACTCCCAGCAATATGAAAGTCTAGAAGTAGTAAAATCATAGCTCAGATGCCTGGGCAAAAAGCAAGGTCCTATCTAAAAAATAACACAAGAAAAACAGAGGTAAAGGTTGTGTCTCAGCATTATCACAACCAGCCTAGGAAACACTAGACCCTTAGTTCAAAACCCAAGTACTGCCACACAAACAAAATAAATAAATATACAAGATTCAAATAATGCATTTACAACCTTGATCTCCATAAATACCTCCTGGACTAAATTGTTCAGAAAATTATGACAAAAATTTCTGTACATGCTCAGAATGAAAACTTTTTTTGGTGTTGGTCTTAAGAGTTTGAATTCAGGGCTTGAGCATTGTCCTTGAGCTTTTACGTTCAAAGCTAGCGCTCTACCATTCCACTTGTAGCTTTTTTGGGGGAGGTGAGGGGGGTGTGGCGGTAAATTGGAGATAAGAGTTTCTCAGACTTTCCTGCCTGAACTGGCTTCAAACCAGGATCCTCAGACCTCAGCCTCCTTAGTAGCTAGGATTATAGGCATGAACCACTGCCACCTGGCTGGAAACAATTTTTTTTAGATAAGTTTTTTATTGTGAAAATACTGTACAGAGGGGTTACAATTACATGAGCAAGGTAATGAGTACATTTCTTATCAAGCATTGTTGCCCCCTCCTTTGTTTTTCCCCTACCATCCCTTCCCTACCATCTTCACAACCATACTCCCTCATCGCGGCGCCGCTCCACCCCTCTCCCCCGCAACCCCCCCCCCCCCCCCCCCCCCGCGCCATATTTGCAATGGGTCAACCTGTATCCCTATTTAAACAATTTGTTTTTTCCCTTCCCCTCCTCAAATTATTCCCATAGGGAAGGGACATACAAAACATCAAAAAAAAAAAAAATCACATGGTGCCTTATAAATAAATATGTTAGGAACAGCCAGGCACCACTGGCTCATGCCTGTAATCCTAGCTACTCAGGAGGCTGAGATCTGAGGATCTCCGTTCAAAGCCAGCCCAGGCAACTAAAGTCCATGAGACTCTCTGGAGATTGGAGTCTCAGGGATTTTCCTGATTTGGGCTGGCTTCGAACCATTATCCTCAGATCTCTGCCTCCTGAGTAGCTAGGATTACATGGGTGAGCTGATGGCGCTGGCTATGAAACTTTTTTTTTTTTTTTAAATCGGTCGTGGGGCCTGGGCACTGTCCCTCAGCTCTTCAGCTCAAGGCTAGTGCTCTACCACTTGAACCACAGTGCCACTTTTGGCTTTTTCTGTTTATGTGGTGCTGAGGAATCGAACCCAGGGCCTCATGCATGCAAGGCTAGCACTGTACATACCACTGAGCCACCTTCCCAGCCCCTGAAACTCTTTTTTTTTTGTCGGTCGTGGGGCTTGAACTCTGGGCCTGGGCGCTGTCCCTCAGCTCTTCAGCTCAAGGCGAGGGCTCTACCACTTGAGCTACAGCACCACTTCCGGTTTTCTGGTGGTTTATTGGAATAGGAGTCTCACAGTCTTTCCTGCCCGGGCTGGCTTTGAACCGCGATCCTCAGATCTCAGCCTCCTGAGTAGCTAGGATTACAGGCGTGAGTCACCAGCGCCCGGCTCCTGAAACTCTTATATCCAATTAACTACCAAAAAGCTGGGAAGGGGCTGGGAAGGTGGCTCAGTGGTAGAGCGCTTGCCTACCTAGACAGCGCCCAGGCCAGAGTTCAGGCCCCACAACTGGACCCTCCCCCCCCCAAGAAAAAGCTGGGAAGTGCAGCTGTGATTTAAATGGTAAAGCCTTGGGCACAAAAGCTCAGGGACAGTGCCCAGTCCCTGAGTTCCAGCACTAGGACTACCCCTCCAATAAATAAATAAACATATAAACTAATAATGTAAACACATTGTTATTCTGTGAACAATGTAAATATATTACCTCTAAAACCATAAATTAATGATACTAAAAAAACAACAAAATGGGTCACCATTGAAAAATGTAGTGAGTCTACTCACTGACAGTGAGTCACCCAATTGGTAAATGATTCTATAAACACTACTCACATCTGGGCCATAGGGCAATGTTGATTACATTTGTTTCCTCATAACTTTTGTCTAGATTTAATAATTGTTTTATTTTTGGTTTGATCCTAAGCACCACCAAAAAATAATGATATAACTTTCTTTTTCAAATTGGCTCTTTAAGTGATGTTTTATATACTTATTTCTAAAATAAGCCCAGAAAGCTAGAAATCATTCTCACCCAATTTCCTTTGTCATAGGACTTTCTTCATTAAATTAGAATTGTATGCTGTGCCACATTGTTGCATATCAAACCATAAACTCCCTGGGATGGGCAATGTACCTTTTTATCATCTACTCATACAATGCCTAGCACACAACAGGAATTCAGTAACTGCTCACTGAACTACTAGAATGGCTCATTTTTCCCATGCAAAATTGTTATTGCCACTAACAATTATTTCCTAACATTATGAGGGAAGAGAAGACCCAGAAGTTATAAAACTTAGATAGTGTAGCTTATAAAGCTGTGCCCAATAGCTCCTTTATTTTATAGATGCCTAAGCTTCTAGTACCTCATTTTGCTATTAATATTCCATTAAAAAATGATTATATCCAAAATACTTGATCACATACCTGAAAAGTAACCATATCCCAAAATCCATCCAGGTCTGTACAAGTAGTCTCTTTTTCACCTCGCTTATATTCACAGTCATTCACCAGTCCTTCAAACTGTTTGAATCTTTCCTTCATAAGGAGTCTTGTTTGACCTACTGCTGTTCGAATAAGATCTTTAGCTAAAAGAGATAAGAAATTAAGTTAAAAAGACAAGACTAGACTTTTACAGCAAGACAACTAAATGACAAGACTATTTAATGAATTATTAAAATCTAATATCTAGAAGGTGCTGGTGGCTCATGCCTATAACCGAGGCTAAGATCTGAGGATTGTGGTTTGAAGCTAGCCCAGGCAGGAAAGTCCATGAAACTCTTATTGCCAATAAACCACTCAGAAAAAGCCAGAAGTGATGCTATGGCTCAAGTGGTAGAGCACTAGCCTTGAGCAAAAGAAGCTTAGGGAGAGCACCCAGGCCCTGCGTTCAAGCCCCAGAACTAGGAAAAAAAGAAAAAAAATTCAATATCCTAGGGCTTATAGAATCAAACTCTTACAAAACAAGACAAAAAAAGTCTGCCACAAACTTTGTCATATGAATATTGAGCATTAGCTATTTGCTTCAGTTCCTACTAATAATTAGCAATGTATGTAATAGACAGCATTCCACTTCTCTCATGTAGTAAGAATTTAACCTCAAATAATTCATTGCACATTAAGTACCTAAGGATTTCATACTGTCAGCACATAAAGTTTTTTCTAAATAGCTTTGCCATGTAATAAGAATCTTTTAAGAAAATCCTTTTCATATTAAGATTAATTTTGATTCAGAAAACATTTTTTTTTTTTGGTAGGTTGTGGGGCCTGAACTCTGGGGCTGGGCACTGTCCCTCAGCTCAAGGCTAGCACTCTACCACTTGAGCCACAGCGCCATTTCCAGCTTTTTCTGCTTATGTGGTCCTGAGGAATTGAACCCAGGGCCTCATGTATGCAAGCCAAGCATTCTACCACTAAGCCACCTTCCCAGCCCCCAGAAAACATTTTTGTGTAGATAAGACCAAATACTGGTAGCACTCATTTTTTAAAAATCTCAAAATACATGCACATTTTTATTTATTTTTGTGCTAGTACTGAGGCTTGAACTCAGGGTCTCATGCTTGTCTGGCATTTTTGCTCATGGCTTGTGGAATCCATTTGAGTCACACCTCTAATCCCACTATTTTGTTGGTCAATTTGATGTAAGTGCCTTTTAGATTTGTCCACCTGGGCTGGGTTTGACTCTGATTCTTATATCTCAACCTCCTGAGTAGCTATGGTTATAACTGAGCCACCAGGCACTCAGATACACACATCTCTTATCCCACTATAACACAGATAGGGAATATATGCTAAATAATAAAATAAAAAAAATTCTTACTATTTTGAGAAATAATGACACTACAAAGTTGGATTTTTATGTTTCAGATAAATACAATCACATTAAAAGAAACAAAGCTAAGACATCAACAAATACAAGTGCTCTGACCGTCATCCGGAATGTCCAATTCAAACAAAGCTAAGACATCAACAAACACAAGTGCTCTGACCGTCATCCGGAATGTCCAATTCAAGCTTCCTGTCCCACTCAAGGCAGACGGTGGTTAATTTCTCAGTTTCTGACTGCAGGATCTGTCTACAATTATGACATAGATTTCAATTTTACAAGTGCTGTCCACACTAGTACTGGTATTAGCATTATATTATGATATCTAATATTAGGAAAATCGAAAACAGGTACAATATACATTTTTCAAGAGTTCAGCTTATTCTGTAAGTAAAATCCATACATTTTTATATTCAAATTCATAAATGTAACTCAATATTTTGTGTGTGTCTGTCATTCTACACCTACAATTTACAAGAATCCACTTGAGGGCTGGGAAGGTGGCTCAGTGGTAGAGTGCTTGCCTTGCATGCCTGAGGCCCTGGGTTCGATTCCTCAGCACCACATAAGCAAAAAGAAAAAAGCCGGAAGTGGTGCTATGGCTCAAGTGGTAGAGCGCTAGCCTTGAGCTGAAGATCTGAGGGACAGTGCCCAGGCCCAGAGTTCAGGCCCCACGACCGGCCCCCCCCCCCCAAAAAAAAAAAGAATCCATTTGATAGCCAGGCTCTGTTGGCTTACACCTATAATCCTAGCTACTCAGGAGGCTGAGAACTGAGGATCACGGTACAAAACCAGCCAGGACAGGAAAGTCCATAAAACTCTTATTTCCAATAAACTATTCAGAAAAAGTTGAGAGTGTCACTGTGGTTCAAGTGGTAGAGCACTAGCATTGAGCAAAAAGAAGCTCAGGAACAGCACCTAGGCTGAGTTAAAGCCTCAAGACTGCTAGGGTAGGCAAGAGATCCACTTGACTTCAGCCTAGGATTACAGGTGTGAGCCACCTGCACCTGGCTCAAAAGTCTACTTTTTTTTTTTTGTTTTTTTTTTTTTTGCCAGTGATGGTGCCTGAACTCTGGGCCTGGGCACTGTCCCTCAGCTCTTCAGCTCAAGGCTAGTAGTGCTCTACCACTTGAGCCACAGCACCACTTCCAACTTTTTCTGCTTATGTGATGCTGAGGAATGCATGCAAGGCAAGCACTCTACCACTGAGCCACCTTCCCAGCCCCATGTTTTTTGTTTTTTTTTTGTTTTTTTGATCAGTCATGGGGCTTCAACTCTGGGCTTGGGCACTATCCCTCAGCTCTTCAGCTCAAGGTGAGCGCTCTACCACTTGAGCCACAGTGCCACTTCCAGTTTTCTAGTGGTTTATTGGAGATAAGAGTCTCATGGACTTTCCTGCCCAGGCTGGCTTTGAACCATGATCCACAGATCTCAACCTCCTGAGTAGTTAGGATTACAGGCATGAGCCACCGGTGCCCGGCTCAAAAGTCTACCTTTTAAGCTAACACTGCTAGCTTGTTCTCTTGTTTGTTTTTGTTTTTGGTGCCAGTACTAAGGGCTTGAACTCAGGGACTAGCGCTCTCACTTGGCTTTTCCACTGGCTGGCACTCTACCAGGTGAGCTACAGCCCCATTTCTGTGTTCTTGTTTTTCTAAAATTTTGGAGTCAATGGGCTGGGAAGCACCACATAAGCAGAAAAAAAAAAGCCGGAAGGGGCGCTGTGGCTTGAGTGGTAGAGTGCTAGCCTTGAGCTGAAGAGCTGAGGGACAGCGCCCAGGCCCAGAGTTCAGGCCCCACGACCGGACCCCACCCCCCCCAAAAAAATAAAATTTTGGAGTCAAATATTCTTTAGTATGTATTGGATTCTCTGATATTTCCTATGGAACAAGGCTACCCAAGTACCTACCAAGAACAAATTGACGCTAAATGGGAGTCAAGTGACAGGGCTGATAGGATCTATCTCTCTGGTTATTAGGCAATGGTTCTTACCTGGAGTCAGGCACATTTGATGATGCCTGCAGGCTTTTTTTTTTTTAAAAAAAATCATTATTACTAACTTGGCATGCTATGAAATCCCCACAACAAGCACATAATTCTAAAATGTCAATAATGGTAAAGTTGAGAAACCTATGTCTGAGGAAAGTTGAATCTGTTTTTACACAAAAAGCATCTCAGCACATATGGGAGGTAAAACAGTACAGCTGCTATGGAAAACTGTATAGCAGTTGCTCAGAAGTAGAATTACAATCTGAATTAGCAATTTCACTTCTAAGTGTATGCCCCCCCAAAGAACAGAAAGCAGAGCCTCAGGTGTTTATGAGGCCAAAACATAGAAGCACCCTGAGTGTCCCTGACAGGGGAATGAGTGCTACTCACACTTAAAAAAGGGAAATTTGAGTATACGATATATAAAATCAAAGCTAGTCACAAAAAGATAAATACTAGGCACAAGTGTGTAATCTCAGCACTCAATGAGCTGAGACAGGAGACCCGTTTCTTTTGAGATCCTGCTGCAAAAAAATAAGAGAAAGAAATTATTTCTTCAAACTTAAGATAAAAAAAGAAAAAGGGGGACTCTTTCCACCTCTTCCATCAGCTTCACAGAGGGAAAAATTGAAGATAGTTTTTGTTTCTGAGCTTAAAAGAAAAATTTTGTTGCTTATATTCAGTGGCAAAACATGTAGTGATTCAGTTGTAAAACATTAACAAACTAGAAGGGCTGGGAAGGTGGCTCAGTGGTAGAGCGCTTGCCTTGCATGCCAGAGGCCCTGGGTTCGATTCCTCAGCACCACATAGCAAAATGAAAAAAAAAGCTGGAAGTGGCGCTGTGGCTCAAGTGGTAGATTGAGAGCCTTGAGCTGAAGAGCTGAGGGACAGTGCCCAGACCCAGAGTTCAGGCCCAAAAAAAAAAAAAAAAAAAAAAAAAAAAATTAACAAACTAGATAATCTCTAAAATCCTTTGTACTTTGAAAATTTTATGCTCTAGGAAGAGCTAAATTAAGCTGGGCACACTGGTGGCTCATGCCTATAATCCTAGCTACTCAGGAGGCTGAGATCTGAGGATTGTGGTTTAAAGCCAGCTCGGGCAGGAAAGTCCATGGTACTCTTATTTCCAATTAAACACCAGAAAACTGGAAGTGACTCTGTGGCTCTAGAGGTAAAGCACTAGTCTTGAGCTGAAGAGCTCAGTGACAGTGCCCAGACCCAGAGTTCAAGCCCCAAGACAAAAAAAGAAAAAGGAAGGAAGAAAGAAAGAAAAAAAGAAAGAAAGAAAGAAAGAAAGAAAGAAAGAAAGAAAGAAAGAAAGAAAGAAAGAAAGAAAGAAAGAAAGAGCTGAGTTGGTTATCAAGCATATAAAATATTCATAATAAAATAAATGAGTAGCTAGGCGTTGATGGCTCACATCTGTAATACTAACTAATCAGGACACTGAGAAATGAGGAACAAGATTTGAAGCCACACTGAACAGAAAGTGCCTAAGACCTTTACAGCAAAAAGGTGCAAGTGGAAATGTAGCTTAAGAGGCAGAGTGGCAGCAAAAAAGCTTAAGGGACAGCTCCCAGGCACTTAGTTCAAGCCTCAGTACTGGCACAAACAAAAAACTAAAACAGCCAAAAATTACCCAAATGAAGTAACTATGGTGAGATAGTATTTCTCACCTACTTGAATATGAAATCAGAATATAATAGTATACATTATACACAATGGGTTAATATTTTTAGAAAAGAAAAATGTTAAATTTATGTATATATGCATTATTCTGAAAAAATTCACAAGAAATGATTAATTCTGACTTCTATGGAAGGCTCAATCTATGGGGTTGGGACAGTACATTGGGAAGGATATTTTTCTTTGAACTGCAAAAGATTATGCAAGGGGATTACAATTTAACCTGTACATCTAAGTATCAGTGTTCTTCACAGTGACCCCTTCTATCTTTCTCACCATCCCACTTCATGCTTCCTCCTAGACTCATTTCACATTTCCAACTTCCACTTCCTTCCTCACATATGTACATTAAATATTCTGGTTGTACTTGGCCCCTGCTCCCTTTTTCATTCAGCTCCACCTGCCTCCATAAGCCCTGTCCCTCCCCCTTAAACATCTTGTTTCAGGTTTCTAATGAGATTTGTTACATATTTTCCTACCCTTTGGGTAAGAAACCACACAGAACGTATTAGTTACTGGAAAAATTAAAATTTAGTAAATTAATAAATTTAAGAATTTAAGTGTAATAATTAGTATATGTCTAGGATCCTAGCAGATGAGTACTATAGCTTAATAGTTATGTACATATGACCATATAAGATGATGCTAAGCAAATAAACTCCAAGACATGGACACAAACTGTTTTTGTTGTTGTTTTAAATGTACTATGTGATTTCTTTTTTCTTTTGTGTTCCCCCCCCTATGGTTTAATCCCCTGTTATTACTGTATTTGATTTTGGTACCCTGGGTACCGTATACACGTTTATCTGAATTAGGGAAGGGAAGGGGAACAACAAAATAGTGAGACAAAGGACAAGGAGGAACCAATGCAACAGCAATACAAGAAAATATGTTGGAAATGATCTGTACTACTTGTTGGGGGAGGGAAGGAAAGTGGGAGAAAAATGAGGGAGAGGGTTAACAAGTTCGACAAGAAATATACTTACTACCTTACTTATGTAACTGTAACCCCTCTGTAAATCACCTTGACAATAGTTTTTTTAAAAAGTTAAGTGAGAACATCCAGAGTAAGTTTCCCCCCCAATTTACTATTTTAAATATTTGCACATAAAATTAAGCATGTTCAATGTCTATACAAGATTGCAAAATTTTTCTGCTAGGAACAAGCAGACAAACCTGAAATATGGCACGTCGTGCTGTGGCTGAGATATCTGACCTTCATTTATTTCAAGTGATGGGGCTTCTTTTATCGGAAGGCAATTTGAGTTTTTAGTAGCAGCTTCCTTCTTACTTAAGCCATGTTCTACAAATTAAAGAAACCATTACATATAAATCCTCAAATTTACATGTACATCTTCCTTCTCTGTCTATATTCCTTATTCCAACTTTGTCTACCTCTGAACTCTATGGTCAAAAAGAGCTCCATAATCCAGGAAAATAAGTCATATAAAAACTGAATTAAAATACTGTACCTTCTTCACTAACAGGTAGAGAACTCAAAGGACATTGCAATTTCTTCAAATCTTGCTGTACTGTCTTGGTAGAGTTAGTGATACATTGTTGGGCCAAGATTTCTTCTCTTGCTTGCGTCTTATCACTAAATACAATAGCAAAAATGCATTTCATTAAACATGCACTCCACATATCTGGGAGATTTCAAAAATCTAAGATAAAACAAATGTTTCCAGTTTTGTTTGTTTGTTTTGGTGTTTCTGAGAAAGGGTCTTACTATGTAGCCCAGGCTGGTCTTGAACTCCCAATCTTCTTGCCTCTCCCAAATACTGAAAATTTTGAGCATAAGCTATTATGTCTTTCTTCCTTCTCTTTTCCTTCCTTCTTTCTCTTCCCTTCCTCCTTTCCTCCCTCCCTCCCTTCCTTTCCCCTTCCTTCCTTCCTTCCTTCCTTCCATTCCTTCCTTCCTTCCTTCCTTCCTTCCTTCCTTCCTTCCTTCCTTCCTTCCTTCCTTCCTTCCTTCCTTCCTTCCTTCCTTCCTTCCTTCCCTCTCTCTGTTTTATTTTGCAAGGTAATAATCTAAAAACCAATGGGCCATCAACACTTACTGTTTTGAAATTCCAAAATCTCTTAATGGAACATAGCACTAGCACTCTTAGATGATATTGAGTAGTTTCTACTGTATTTGCTTCCAACTAGTCCTAATCTTTGCAAAGTTACCCTGTCTTCTGACTCTCTTACACACCTTGCACGTTGCTAGATGTGTGTTGGAAAACAAAAAACAAAAGAACAACCTCACAGGTTAGGCACTGGTGGCTCATGCCTATAATCCTACTCAGAGGATAAAATCTGAGGATCATGGTTTGAAGTAGCCCAGGCAAGAAAGTCTGTGAAACTATTTCCAGTTAACCCCCCCAAAAGCTGGAATTGGAGCTATGGTTCAAGTGGTAGAATGCTAGCCTTGAGCAAAAAAGCTCAGGAACAGTACCCAGGCTCTGAGTTCAAGCCCCCAGACTAGCACAAAAATAATTCTCAAAAAGAAAAACAAAGATAAAGAAAAGCCCTATTTGAGCATCATGTCTTCTAAAAAGTTACAACTTTGGGGTTATGGAGGAATACTTAGTCGTAGGCTGTTTACCTACATGTGCAAGACCCTTGGCTCAATCCCCAGCAATGCTGGAGGAAAAAACAAACAGGGCTGGAAATGTAGCTTAATGGTAGAGTACTTGCCTAGCTCTGGGTTCGATTCCTCAATACCTCATAAACAAAAGTGGCACTGTGGCTCAAGTGGTAGAGTGCTAACCCTGAGAAAAAGAGGCTCAGGGACAGGGCCCAGGCCCCACGTTCAAGTCCCAGGACTGGCAAAAAAAAAGAAAGAAAAGCATTTGTTGACCCCTCTCTTATACAGGTAAGAGGGATTATGTGTGGTGGCTTTTCAAGATCATATTCTTACCCTTCCGGTTTTAAAGGGTCCCAGGTATAACTAGGTGTCAAGAATGCACTGGCACTTCTGGGAGTCAAGGGAGTTACTTGATAGGTCTTCAGACCATCTAGAGGCTGAAACACAAAATCCTGAGGTGCAAAGGAATTCTTTCCTCTTGTTTTTGCTGGATATGTCTTAGGCAAATTTTCCATTTCTGGTAATACTCCATCTATCTTAGGTAAGTTTTCCATTTCTGGTAAGCCTCCATCTGGATCCATTACATTTGTTGCATTGATTTGTGAATCTGAAGTATTTTCTTTACTATCAAGCTTAAAAGAAACAACCTAGAAATAAGTAAAGAGAATAGAGTAAGAATTTCTGTTCTAGGGATGTATTTAATTTTGCCAGGATCTCACAATGTAGCACTGTTTCACCTTGAATGCACTACAGGCTGGCCTCAAACTCACAATTCTCCTGCCTTAGCCTCTCTAATGCTGGAATTATATCATGCCTAGCTCAGCCATTTTTTTCATATGCTCGAAAGTATGACAAATTCAGCTGTACCTTCCAACTACATAATTTGAGACATAAAAACCAAATACAATTAAATTATACATGTAATCAAGAGGGCAAGCTATTAAAACCACTGCTAATCTAGAAAAAGATTCAATCCTTGTCAAAGGAATAAATTACACCTTAAAACAAACTAAAATACATGAAAACATTTACTCAACTAACAAACATACCTTGGCTGACAAATGTGGCTTAAATGGAAGGCTGCTTGCCTAGCATGTCCTGGTTTCAATCCCCAGGACAACAACAACAATGACGATGACAACGACGATGATAACGACGACGACAACAACAACTATTAAATAAAACTAAAGACTAAAGAAAAAAAATGACCAAAACTCGATCTTAGAAGGTATAGCAATGGTAGAGAAACTGCCTATAATCCTAGCTATCCAGGAAGCTAAGATTTGGATCATGATTCAAAGCCAACCCAGGAAGGAAACTATCTCCAATTAATCATCTAAGAGCCCAAACTGGAGCTATGGCTCAAGCAGTGGAACAC
Source organism: Dipodomys merriami (assembly GCF_024711535.1). Taxonomy (NCBI): domain Eukaryota; kingdom Metazoa; phylum Chordata; class Mammalia; order Rodentia; family Heteromyidae; genus Dipodomys; species Dipodomys merriami. The sequence goes on along the minus strand of NW_027202270.1, from coordinate 142,897,732 downwards.
TACTCCTGAGCAAAAAGTCTCAGGGAAAGTACGTAGGCTCTGAGTTCAAGAGCTGGTATGTTAAAAAAAGAGAATAGAGGAAGAAGTAGGAGATGAGGCAAATTCACAAACTATGTTTTACTTAAATTACATGGAGAGGCCAAGTGTCTGAGCCTCATATATTTAATTCTAGCTAGTCACAAGGCTGAGACCCAGAAAAAAAAAATCTGTTTGAAACCAGCCAAGATGGAAAAGTCAGTGAAACTCCAAAATAACCAGCAATAAAGTCAGCTGGAGGCATGAATCAAGTGGTACAGCCCCAGCCAAGCTAGCAAGTGAAAGCCTGAGTTCAAGCTCTAGTACTGGTGTGTACATGCACACACAAACACCACTCCCAACCCTCCCAATAAAAACCCAAATAACCTGTCTTCCTTAGTGGAGCTATATTAGGTTTTTAGTAAGAATCTTACCAGGTTTCTTACTTTACAGGATATATCTTTTTTTTTCCCTTTGGTGCTGTTCCTGAGGTTTTTCTCAAGGCTAGCACTCTACTACTTTAAGCCATAGTGCTGGTGGTTTTCTGGTGATAAAAGTCTCACAAATTTTCCTACCCCAGCTGGCTTCGAACTGCAGCTAACTGCAGTCCTCAGATCTCAGCCTCCTGAGTTGCTACGATTACAGGAGTGAGTCACCAGCACCCAGCTCAGCATTTCTTTAAATATATACCTCCAAACAGTGACTCTTTCAAGGACTTTATTAAATGCTCTTCTAGATGTTGTCAGAAACCTGCAAATATGCAGGTGTTCTATATTGAAGATGGGAAAGCAAACCAACCAACCAAATAAACAAAAACACCCCCATAACTGTAACTTGCCCAAAGTTAAGCAGCTAACTGGGAGCAGAGACAATATTCTAACCCAGATTTACCTGAACCCAGATAAAATTTCACCCTACTCCATCCTAGCTATTTCTCACCAAATGGCTTTGCCCTCAGTCATGTTTTTATTATTTTTCTCAATATTTTTTTCTTTTGTCAGTCACAGGGCTTGAACTCTGGGCCTGGGTGCTATCCCTAAACTCTTCAGCTCAAGGCTAGCACTCTACCATTTGAGCCACAGTGCCACTTCTGGTTTTCTGGTGGTTTACTGGAGATAAGAGTCTCACGGACTTTCCTGCCCAGGCTGGCTTTGAACCATGATCCTCAGATTTGAGCCTCCCAGACTCCTGAGAAGTTAGGATTACAGGCATGAGCCACTGATGCCTAGCAATTTTTCTCAATCCTTTTGTTCACACTGGCCGAGTGCCAGTAGCTCACACCTATAATCTTAGCTACTCAGGAGGCCGAGATCTGAGGATTTCAGTTCAAAGCCAGCCCAGGCAGGAAATCCATGAGACTTTTATCTCCAATAAACCACCAGAAAACTGTAAGTGGCACTGTGGCTCAAGTGGTAGAGTGCTATCCTTAAGCTGAAGAGCTCAGGGATAGCACTCAGGCCTAAAGTTCACGCCCCATGACCAACAAAAAAAACAAAAACAAAAACAAAAACAAAAAAAACACAAAAAAACCTGAAAGACACCTGAAAAAAAAATGTTAACAACAAATCCTCATGATACTTACTTATGGTTCAATGACGTTTAATACACATGTGGATTAACTTTAAGTAGTTCTGTATGAAAGTAGTAATGAGACTTCAAAGGACCTAAAAATAAACAGAGGTTTGTACTCTTACCTTGTCAGGTTTTGTTTCTATCTTTCTGGCAGGTCTCCCTTTATTTGGTGCCTTTCTTTCTGGTTCATTAACTAAAATAAAAATGAAATAAGATACTTATTTCATGGAGCTGGGAAAGTGGCTTAGGGGTAGAGTGCTTGCCTGGTATTCATAAAAAAGTCCTGGGTTCGATTCCTCAGTACCACATAAACAGAAAAAGCCGTAAGTGGCACTGTGGCTCAAGTAGTAGAGTGTTAACCTTGAGCAAAAGCAGCTCAGGGACAGTTAGTTCCCAGGCTCTGAGTTAAAGCCCCAGGACTGCCCCCCCGCCAAAAAAAAAAAGTCCATTTCAACTGGACAGAAAATGCTGCTCTTTGACTGGGCCATGAGCTATGGGATTTATTTCAGACTCAAGATCACTTCACTTGTTGTAGTGACAGACTTCAACTCTGAGCCATACTTCTTGAAGACCCCAAACAAAGGTCTCAAGTATTAAGTTAATTGAAGATCCTATTAATAGGCATATATGATTTTGGAATGTGAAATTTTAAAGTTCATTTTCTGCAAACTATGCAGTAACTTCCTTGTTTCTGATACAAAGTATGGATTTCTATGTCTTCCCATTCTAATCTGAAAGCTGCTGGGTGGGGGATGGGAAGCCAAATGAAAGAATTTACCTTTGCAATATGGCAGAACTGTTACTTTTTTGGATTATCCTACTCAACTAAGAGTGTTATATGTTCATATCACTATAAGAAAAACAGCCATTAAAGCCTTGTTATTCCATCAATAAAAAAAAAAAAAAAGAGTCTTGGGCTGGGAAGGTGGCTCAGTGGTAGAACGCTTGCCTTGCATGCATGAGGCCCTGGGTTTGATTCCTCAGCACCACATAAGCAAAAAGAAAAAAGCCGGAAGTGGCGCTGTGGCTCAAGTGGTAGAGTACTAGCCTTGAGCTGAAGAGCTGAGGGACAGTGCCCAGGCCCAGAGTTCCAGCCCGACAACCGACAAAAAAAAACAAAAAACAAAAAACAATTCTGTTCTTAGTGACTAAATGGATGAACTGGGATTTATTGGGCCTTTAATTTTTCACTTTGAAGCATTACTTGCCCTAGTGTAGGTGCTTCAACATTCCAGCACCCAGCGTGAAATTGAAAGTCAGAGCTCAGCACCTACCTTTAGGACTAAAAACTCCCAAGTACTTCTTCTTTTGTTTGTTGGTTATGGGGCCTGAACTCTGGGCCTTGGCTCTGTCCTTCAGCTCTTCAGCTCAAGGCACTCAATCACTTGAGCCCTGGTGTCATTTCTAGCTTTTTTCTGCTTATGTGGTGCTGAGGAATCGAACCCAGGGTCTCGTGCATGCAAGGCAAGCATCTACAACTGTGCCACCTTCCTAGCCCACCAATTTCCTTCTTTCCTACTACAAAGCACATGCTGATTCTAAAACTAAAGGGCCAGGCGCTGGTGGCTCATGTCTGTAATCCTACCCAGGAAGATGAGATTTGAGGATTGGTTCAAAGCCAGTCCAGGCAGCAAAGTCCATGAGATTCCTATCTCCAATTAACTGCCAGAAAACCGAAGTAGCACTGTGCCTTAAAATGGCAGAGTGCTATCCTTGAGTGAGAAAGCTCAGGGACAGTGCCCAGGACCTGAGTTCAAGCCCCACGACTGACATTCTGACATACATACATACATGCATATAGCTCAAGTGGTAAAGGACTAGCCCAACAATCACACAGCCCTTATTTCAATCCACAGTTCCACACCAAAAAGTGAAAGTATATTAAAAAACCTCCAAGACCCAAACACCCCAGTTCAGTCACTGGATCAGGAAATGGTTCTTACCGTTGGCAGCTCTTGTGATAGGCTTTCTTGTTATGGTAGATGAGACTGTTTTGGCAATCTGCTTTGTCACCTGAGTAGCTGATCGAGTCACTCTCATTGGCACAGACACGGTGGGCTGTACAACTATATGAAAAATAATCAAGTGCTGTTGGTTATTCATAAACTATTACTGTAGTAGCTTCAGAGTTTGTTATAATAAGTGCTAACACTCCTACCTTTTTTCTGTTTGTCCAACGCTATCTTTTCAGAACTCTGTCTCTGACCAGGTCGGATTGGTACAGCATCACTTCCATTACTAATCTGTTTAAGAGATCAGGTACTATGTGATTTAACTACATAATGACTGAAATCACATTTTAAACTGTAAAATGATAGCTAAACGGAATCGTGGTCATTGTAAATTCCTCATAAAAAACAAATTTGCTAATGCAAACAAAATGAAAAGTTTTCCGTTTTGGTTTTTTTTTTAATTTAAAATTTTTTTTTTTGTGAAAATACTGTACAGAGGGATTACAATTACATGGGCAAGATAATGAGTACATTTCTTTTCAAGCATTGTAACCTCCTCCTTTGTTTCCCCTTTCCATCCTCCCCTCACCCATTCCTCCCCCCCTACCAAAGTTGTAAAGTTCGTTTTTCCACATAACGACTTGTACATCTCATTGTTGCAATGGATCCACCTGTATCCCTATTTAAACGATTTGTTTTTCCCTTCCCCTCCACAAATTATACCAACATCAAATACAGTGAAAGCAGGGGTTATACCATGGGGGAGGGACATACAAAGCAACAAAGAAATCATCTTATAAATGTGTTAGAAACAATCATTTGAATACATATCTTAGGGTTCATTTCCCTAACATCAACTTATCTGACCATTTCTGCTTGACTCAGACATATACTAGTTATTGCAAATAAGGGAAACCATGGGACCTAAGTTTCTTTGGGCCTGGCTTACTTCACTTAATATAATTTTTTCCAAGTCTTTCCATTTCTAACAAATGGGGCAATGTCATTCTTTCTGATGGAGGCATAGGATTACATTGTGTATATATACCACATTTTCTTGATCCATTCATCTACTGAGGGGCATCAAAGGCCACACTAAAGCTACCAGCATGACTCTGTTTATTGCAGCATTATTTACCATAGCTAAGGTAAGTTTTCTGTTTTATATAAATTTCTTTATATCTTTTTTAGTCCTAGAATTTACAAAATACTAATCTTTCTTTTTTTTTGACAAAAATTATGCTGAATATGTTGCTCTCTCTAGAATGATCACAAATTCATAAGCTCTAGTAATCTCCCATTTCTGTCACTCTAGTAGCTGGAATTATAGACATTAGCCACCATGCCTATTAAAAATAGGCTGACTAGCCCGGGCGCTGGTGGCTCATGCCTGTAATCCTAGCTATTCAAGAGGCTGAGATTTGAGGATATGGTTCAAAGCCAGCCTGTGCAGGAAAGTTCGTGAAACTCTTATCTCCAATTAACTACTAGAAAGCCAGAAGTGGTACTGTGGTTGTTGAGCACTAGCCTTGAGTGAAAGAGCTCAGACAGTGCTCTATGAGTCCTATGACTGACAGAAAAACAAACAAAAAAAAAAACAAAACCAAAAGAAAGAAACAGCTGACTAGTTGGGAACTTGTAATCCTAGCTACTCAGGAAGCTGAGATCTGAGAATCTCAGTTCAAAGCCAGTCAGGACAAGAAAGTCTAAGAGACTCTTTTTTTTTTTTTTTGTCGGTCGTGGGGCTTGAACTCTGGACCTGGGCGCTGTCCCTCAGCTCTTCAGCTCAAGGCAAGCGCTCTACCACTTGAGCTACAGCGCCACATCCGGTTTTCTGGTGGTTTATTAGAGATAGGAGTCTCACGGTCTCTCCTGCCCGGGCTGGCTTTGAACCGAGATCCTCAGATCTCAGCCTCCTGAGTAGCTAGGATTATAGGCGTGAGCCACCAGCGCCCGGCTAGTCTAAGAGACTCTTATCTCCAATTAATCACCAAAAAGCCAGAAGAGCTGCCACTCCAAGGGAAGAGCACCAGTCTTAAGCAAAAAAGCTCAAGGACAACCACCTAGGCCTTAAGTTCAAGCCTCAGGACCAGCACATAAAATTTAGCTGGCCAGGAAAAGCCATAGCTCAAATGGTAGATACAGCATCAGCTGGGGGCAAGTGACAGGATAAGAGGAACAGAGTTCAACTCTCAGTAACATCATTTTTTTTAAAAAAGAAAAAAAAAGTGACTATAGTTTTCTATTGGTTCTTAAAAACTTCAGGCATATTAAGGGATCCTATGGCTCACACTTGTAATCCTAGCTACTCAGGAGGCTAAAATCTGAGGACTGAAGTTCAAAGCCAGCTGGGACAGAAAAGTCTATGAGACATCTCCTATTAATGAGTAACTGTGAGGGAAAAAGCCAATCTATAGAGCAACTCCCTGAGTTTAAGTCCCAGTACTGGCATACATGCACTTATATGCACATACACATACATATATAAAAAACTTTTGAAGTATATCCTAAATAGAACTCTTCTTCATAGTTCATTTATTCACTTCGTTAAAGACTTAACCCCAAAAACTACTATCTCGGAAAGGCTCTTACTGATGGCCCAAATAAAAATCTACATCCAGCTAGAGGCATGGCTCAAGCCACAGCAGAGTACCTGCCCAGCAATCATGAAGCCCTGAGTTCAAACCCCAGTACAAAAAAAATCCATAAAATAGTAAGAACTTTATTTTTCAGATAAGGCATCTCATCTTTGCTCTGGTTGCTGAAGACCTATATCCTCCCACCTAGTAGCTGGAATTACTAGCACTACTACCATACCCAATTTGTTTGTTGTTGGGGGTCTCTGCTGGCTTAAACATCACCTTCCAGACCTCCTCCTAAGTAGCTGAGATTATAGGCATAAACTACTCAACACAGAACATCTGTCATTTTAGTAACAATCATTTAGTATCAACTACACCTTAGTCTGTCCCATTTGGTCTTTGGCCTTTGATCTTGTAATCCGGACATTAGATGGAATAGCCTATAAACAGACATAAGAACACCAAGTTAAACAAAATGAACTGGTACAAGTTTATTTCAATGTCTCATTAGGAAACGAAATTCCCAAGCCAGATGCTGGTGGCTTATGTGTTGTAATGCTGACTAGTCAGAAGGCTGAGATCTGAGACTAGAATTTGGAAGCCAACCCTGGCAGAAAAGTCTGCAAGACTCTTTATCTCCAGTAAACTACTCAGAAGCCAGAAGTGGTACTGTGGCTCAAGTGGTAGAATGCTAGCCTTGAGCAAAAGAAGCTCATGGATAGAGCCCACAACTAGAGTTCAAGCCCCAGGACCAGCAAGAGAGAAAGACAGAGAGAGAGAAAGAAAGAGAGGTGAGAGAGACAGAGACAGAGACAGAGAGAGAGAAAGGAAAGGAAGGCAGGAAATTCCCGATTTAAAACTAAATTTTATCTTTACTGATTTATAGCATAAATATACCTGTTAATTTAAATTTCTATCAATGAAGGACTAAGAAGAAAGGTGTTAGTCACTTCATTTCATAAAGAACATTCTAGTTAAAAAAACAAGTTTATTTCAGATTACAAATTCACAAATTTACCTTTTTCCCCTCAGCTTTCAGAGCATTCTGGTTTGTTAAAAGAAAGCAAGGAGTATCAGGTCTATAAAGACCTACTTTAAATACTCCTTGTTTAGCCTTTTCTCTTTGTTCTTTCAGTTTTTTAAGTTGTTTTTCTTCTTTGTACTTCTGGAGCATTTGTCTTCGTTCATCACTTTGGACAGCTTTCATTGATCCTAAACAGGAAAAATTAAAATCAAACACAGTATATAAAACATTTCAGATGAAAAAGTACAGCAGGGCTAGGAATGTGGCTTAGTGGTAGAATGCTTGCCTAGTATGCATGAAGCCCTGGGTTCCATTCCTCAATACCACATAAACAGAAAAAGCCAGAAGTAGCACTGTGACTCAAGTGGCAGAGTCCCAGTCTTGAGTAAAGGGAAACTCAGGGACAGTGCTGAGGCCCCAAGTTCAAGCCCCAAGACTGGAAAAAAAAAAAAGTACAGAAAGCATAAAAAAATTATTGTGTTCTACTTCAAAATAATTCTAATAACTTTGCTAATTCTTCAATACTAAACAAAAGTTCACAAGATATTTGAACCACTAGTCTTTTTAAAATGTCTCTTCCTCTACGCTTCACTTGCAGAAATACTTACTAAATGTTTGCTATACTTTGGCATGTTTTAATCTCACTTTTCAACTAACTTGTATAGTTACCAAGCCTAGATACTGGCCTTTAATGAGTCTCATTCTGAAATATGCCCTTTTGTTGTTCTCTTTCACACTGATTAAGGCTGATCTGTGTAACAAAGAAGAGCCTCCCAAGTAGCTAGGATTATGGGCACACATCATTAGCATCAGGTTCTTTTCTCTTATTTTGGTTCTTATTTCTTTATTTGGGTCTTTTCTTCTGAATGGACCCAAATCATTTGAGCAAACCCCTAAGCATGTCCAAATGAATTCTGCAGTCTAAGTCATACTTCCATTGGCAAAGTATTTGTATTTCACAGCTTCTTTGGTCAGCCTATTTTTATGCTTCTTATCAATTTACCTTCTCCAGATTTACCCAAGTTCTAGAAAGTACTAGGTTCCTCATAGGCAATCTAGATAATACATTGCTGTATATATATTTGGTAAGTGAATAGTTTTCACCTAGCTAGTGATACATTCAGCCTTAACATTAAGTTAACAGCTTAGTTGTAGAAAACATAATTATTTAGAGTGATATTTCCTAACTCCATTCTTTTGGTTAGTTTTTTCTTTTAAGACACAGGCTTTAAACCAATTCTTTTAAAACATTTAAAATTACAATAGATCATTACTTACTTGTCTTGATACTGGTCTCTGGAATAAGGTCTTGAGCAGTCTCATCTATGTTAACAAGAACTCTACCTCCCAAGGTTGGAATGTTGACATCCTTCAAACCAAAGTGTCTATTTCGTTCATATTCTTTATATCTGTTTTCTTTCTGGGATAGTGATTTTCTATGAGCAATTTTAGTTCTAATCATATCAGTACTTAAATCCTTTCTGTGACGACTGGCAAAACGTGATGAAGACATCCTGACAGGGAAGAGAAATACAAACCAACTTAAATGGATTTTCATCTTCTTTAGAAAACTAAGATTCCAGTTTTTATCATATTCCAGTGCATTTCATATCCCACCTCAGAGTCCACTGAAATAAAAATATTAAAATGTATCATAAAATAAACATGTGACAATGGAGAATGGAAAAAAGGTTATCAAAGGGCAGACTCAACCACCTGTTGGGGTTCTAAATCGGAATTTATTTAATAGATGAGGTTCAGTCCAGGAAAACCATAGTCAAGAACATACTCAAATTATCATAGAGAACACCAGGGAAAGATATGGTGAAAATAAGTAAAGGATAGTATATAGAACAGTTTCTTTAGCCTTCCTCTGGTGATGAATAGTCTATTAGTTCTATTCATTCCAAAAAATGGAACAGCTGTCAGGCACTGGTGGCTCATATGGAGGCTGAGATCTGAGGATTGAGGTTCAAAGCCAAACCAGGCAAGAAAGTATGAGATCTTATCTCCAATTAAGCACCAAAAGAACTGAAAAGGGAGCTGTGGTTGAGCACTAGCCTTGATGGGAAAAAAATAAAAGCTCAAAGACAGCACCCAAGACTTGAGTTCAAGTCCTAAGACCAACAAGAAAGAAAAGAATGAGAGACAGAGAGAGAAAGAAGGGAGAGAAAGAGAAAGAGAGATAGAGGAGAAGAGAGAGAGAGAGAAAGAGAAAGAGGAAGAGAAAGAAAGAAAGAAAGAAAGAAAGAAAGAAAGAAAGAAAGAAAGAAAGAAAGAAAGAAAGAAAGAAAGAAAAAGAAAGAGAAAGAGAGGGGGAGGGAGGGAGAGAGGGAGGAAGGGAAAGAAAGGGAGAAAGGAAGGATAAAAGGGAGAAAGGAAGGGAGAGAGGAAGGAAGGAAAAAGGCAGAGAGAAAGAAAGGAAGAGAGGAAGGAAGGAAAAAAGGAGAGAAAAAGAAAGGGAGGGAAGTAGGGAGGGTAAAAAGGGAGGGATGGTGGGTTAAGCAAGGTGGCACAAGCCTACACCTATAATCCCAGCATTGAGCCTGAGGCAGGAGGATTCAAAATTCAAGGTCAACCTGGACTACAACTCTATCTAAAAATAAAAATTAAAAATTAAATAAAAAACCCAAACCAGCAAAACACACATTAGACATGCAGGGATAAAACAAAAACAAGTAGTTGGATATACAAGATTGAAAAAAAGGTTTTCAAGGAAATCCTTAGAGATATGCTTACCAAAATGCCCTATTAGTTTTGCTCATGCAAAAGCCTGGTAGTTTACAAGGACAACAAAGACAATGTCATGAGGTCTAACAGTATATCCAGTTGAGGAGAATAAGTCAAAGTAGAGAAACAGGTCTTGTTATCCAGAATAAAAGCCCTGTAGATAGCCAAGTGATGATGGCTCATACCTGTACAGTAATCTTAGATAACTCAGGAGACAGATCTGAGGATTGTGGTTTGAAATCAACCAAGGGAATGTGGTTTAGTGGTAGAATGCTTGCCTCACATGCATGAAGCCCTGAGTTCAATTCCTCAGTACCACATACACAGAAAAAGCTGGAAGTGCCTGGCGCTGGTGGCTCACTCCTATAATCTTAGTTACTCCGGAAGCTGAGATCTTAGGATCTCCATTCAAAGCCAGCTAGGGAAAGAAAGTCCATGAGATTCTTATCTCCAGTAAACCACTCAGAAAATCGGAAGTGGCGCTGTGGCTAGCCTTGAGCTGAAGAGCTAAAGCCCAGGCCCAGAGCTGAAGACCCATGACCAACACCCCCCTCAAAAAAAAGCTGGAAGTGGCCCTGTGGTTCAAGTGGTAGAGTGCTAGCCTTGACCAAAGAAGCTCAGGGACAGTGCCCAGACTCTAAGTTCAACCCCATGACTGGACAAAAAAAAAAAAAAGAAAGAAAAGAAGGAAACCAACCAAGGAAGCAAAGTCTGTGATAGACTCATCTCCAATTAACTGCTAAAGTTGGAATTAGAACCGTGGACCTCAACCTTGAGCAAAAAAAGCTAAAGGACAGTGCCTAGGCCCTGAGTTCAAGCCCCAGTACAGGCACAAAAAGGAAAGGAAAGGAAGGGAAGGGAAGGGGAGGGGAGGGGAAGGGAGGGGAGGGAGGGGAGAGGAAGGGAGGGGAGGGGGGGAGGGGAGGGGGAGGGGAGGGGGAGGAGGGGAGGGGAAGGGAGGGAAGGGAAGAAAGAAAGAAAAAGTCATACAGGTGCTATGATCAGGAGGTTAAAAGTTATAGGTACTGTGTTGGAATAAAAACAGCTTCTATCATTATACTCTTAACACCTGGTGACAAGAGCCAAGCAAGTAGTTTTACAGTAGACACCAGCTGTATGGCTTCTATTTCAATCTAATTCTGATTCTACCTTGGCATCAGATCCTACAGGTATTTTTTTTTTTGGGGGGGGGGAGGTCCGGTCGTGGGGCCTGAATTCTGGGCCTGGGCGCTGTCCCTCAGCTCTTCAGCTCAAAGCTAACACTCTACCACTTGAGCCACAGCGCCACTTCCGGCTTTTTTCTTTTTGCTTATGTGGTGCTGAGGAATCAAACCCAGGGCCTCATGCATGCAAGGCAAGCACTCTACCACTGATCTACCTTCCCAGCACCAAGATCCTACAGGTAAAGGGCTTACTCATCAATCAGACTGACCTGGCCCAAAGGTGCAGGTTGTTTGCTTGTGCTACTTACAAACCCTCCTCCTCAGGTTTTTACTAAATTTACTAATTTACCAAAGACCTCCAAACCCAGGGAAATGCTTTCCTCCTCATGTCTTCTGGTTTATTAGAGAGGACATTAAAAAGGATATAGATAAAGAAATGCATAGGGTAAGATATGTGGGAAGTAGCACAAGTCTTTCTTGCAAACGCTATTTGGAAAAACTCTCTGTAAACCTCCATGTGTTTCTATCTAAAAGCTCTCTAAACTTTTTCCTTTTCCTTTGGGGGGGGGGTGAGCAGTAGCAGTCATAACTGATTAAATTATGGTCAACTTTAGACCAAAATTGATCAACTCAGTCTCCAACCTCTCTCTTCTCAGGAGGCTAAGGTTGGAGTTGAAATACCCTCTAAAGCAATTTTGACCTTTCCAGTGAACAACTCCCACCTAGAAGCCAGCTCTCTGAGTAAGTTAATTCATTAGCTTATAGAAGGTATTACTTAAGAGTCTAGGATTTTAGGAATTGTGTGGCAAAAATTCAGTGACAAATACCAAATAGTTTACAATGTCCCAGTCATACAATACTCTTCAACACGAACTTGAAAAATCCACCAAAAAAGCTCTAAGGAAAAATTGGAGTGGGCGAGGTGGCACATGCCTGTATCCCAGCACTCCAGTTCATGAAGGCGGATCAAGAGCACAAGGCCAGCCTGGGCTACTTAGCACTGTCTTAACAAAATAAAAGGTCCATCTGATCCGGATGCTATACCATCTCCCTAAAAAGCTCGGGGAGAAGTGGCAATGGGCATTCATTTCATGAAGGACTTTCCTCTCTCATCGAATGGGAGGAAAAGGAGCATACAGATCACATATATGTATACATATATATGCACATATAATATACATTACACACACACACATATCATGGTGGGCGGGTGTGTGCGCTGTCCCTTAGGTTGTTTTTGTTGTTGTTCAAGGCTGGCGCTCTATCATTTGAGCCATAGCTCCACTTCTGGTTTTCCATTGGCGATAGTCTCATGGACTTTTCCGCCCGGGCTGGCTTCGAACCGTGATCCTCAGCAGTCAGTCCCCTGAGGGACTAGGGCTAGGCTTGATCAAATAGTAAATGTATTTTTAATGATCACACTAGCCATAAAGGACAGTTCATATGTAGTATCCAGTTAGAGGTCCATTAACTGCCTGCATCAGCACGGGTGCAAGGTGGACCCCAGACCAGGCATCCTGACTGCGTTCACACACACAAACGCCTTCTTTGGCTGATTGTCTGGGAAGTCAGTCAGAATCCTCCGGACTCACCGGATCTGGGAGGAGCTGCTGGAACAGAATGAGGGCGGGGGGGGGGGGGATGCCAAACGTCTCATCCCGCGGAGCACCGGGCCCCGCAAAGCCCAAACCAGACCGTGGCACAGAGCGACGACTTCCCGGGGGGAGGGGGGTGGCGGTCACGGGCCGCGGGCCACCCGCTCCCGCAGAGGCCTGAGGTAGAACCGGCTCGCAGCCCGGTCCTCACACCGCTAGACGCCCACCCAGCGCGGGCCAGCGTCCTCCCCCACCTCCCGACCGCAGCTTACCTGACGCACAGCTCGGTGAAACCTCAGCTAAATAAACCCTGGCAGAATCCTCGGGGTCGGGACAAACTCCGTGTGCTCCGACGCAGAAACGCCTACCAGCCAACACCGCGCAAAATTCAAACTTCCGGCCCGGGCTTCTGATTGGAGGGCCTTTAACCAATACTTCCGGGGGGGGGGAGCTCCCGCCCCTTCCTCTCGGCGAGACATGCGATAGGTTCCCTCGGCGCGATGTTTGAATTGATTGAAAGGCCACGCGACAGTTCAGAGGATGCGTGTGACGGGGAAAAGAGGCGGGATCGCCACGGAAGAAGGGTCGCGCCGAGCCCAGTTGTCGTGGACAGCCTGCTGGGTCCAGACCCGGGCATTGTGTCTCACGTCAGCTTGCGCTGCTTCCCTGGAGCTTCATCCGCTTTTGGGATCCACTTCGCAGGGATTTTTGTTTGTTTTGTACGGGTCCTGGGGTTTGAACTCAGGGTCTGGAGTCTGTCCCTGAGCTATTGTGCTCAAAGCTGGCATTCTACTCCTTGAACCACAGCTCCATTTCCGGCCTTTTGATAGTTAATTAGCGGAGAGACGCTCACAGCCTTTTCTGACTAGGCTGGCTTTGAACTGCGATCTTCAGACCTCAGCCTGCGTAGTTAGGATTCATACGTGTGAGCCACTGGCACCAGGCTCTCGGGGCTTTTTTTTGGGGGGGGGGGAGGTGGAGGGGGGTAGGAGACAGTCCTGGGACTTGAACTCAGGGCCTGGGCACTGTCCCTGGGCTTCTTTTGCTCCAGGCTACCATTTGAGCCACAGTGCTACTTCTGGCTTTTTCTGTTTATGTGGTATTGATGAATCGAACCCAGGGTTTCATGCATGCAAGGCAAGCGCTCTACCACTAAGCCACATTCCCAATCCCTCTCAAGGCTTTTTAACGTCCAGTTTGGGCATGGAAATCCAGCAGCATTTATTGTTTTGCTTTCTTTTTCTTTCTTTCTTTTTTTTTTTGTCGGTCATAGGACCTGAACTCTGGGCCTGGGCGCTGGCCCTCAGCTCTTCGGCTCAAGGCAAGTGCTCTACCACTTGAGCCACTTCTGGTTTATTTATTTATTATTGTGAAAATACCGTACAGAGGGGTTACAATTACATGGTTAAGGTATGAGTATATTTCTTATCTAGCATTGTTACCTCCTCCTTTGTTTCCCCTTCCCATCTCTGCCCCCCTCCCCAAGCTGTAAAGTTCGTTTTCCACATAATGTCTTGTACATCTCATTGTTGCAATGGGCCACCTGTATCCCTATTTAAACAATTTTTTTCCCCTGTCCCTTCACAAATTATACCAACATCAAATACAGTGAAAGCAGGGGTTATACCATGGGGGAGGGACATACAAAGCAACAAAGAAATAATCTTATAAATATGTTAGAAACAATCGCAAGAAAGAAAAAAACAGTTGAATCCTTATCTTGGGGTTCATTTCACCTACATCAACTTATCTGACCGTCACTTCTGGTTTTCTGAGTGGTTTATTGGAGATAAGAGTCTCACAGACTTTCCTGCTTGGGCTAGCTTTGAACCGTAATCCTCAAATCTCAGCCTCCTGAGTAGTTAGGATTACAGGCGTGAGCCACTAACGACCAGCATTGTTTTTAACTTTTTAACTCCTTTTTCTTTTTTCTTTTTTCCAGGGCTGAGAACCAAACCCAGGGCCTTGCTCTGGGCTAAACCCCCAGCCCCTAACTCCTTTTTCTTATTTTGATCAAGTGGCTTTGGACTCTGGGACTTGGCTTTGCTAGGCAGACTATTGCTGAAATTCATGAGTTGGTTGGTTTTGGGGGGGTTTGTTTTTTGGTTTTAGGGTTTTTGTTTTTGTTTTTTTGTATTTTTGGTCTGAGGTGGGCCTTAGCTCTCAACTCTCCTATCTAAGCTTCTCTTCCTGGCTGCTTATTGATTGAGATGTCTTCTTGCTCCTCTGTCCTAGTGACCTCCATAATCCTCTTGATGTCTGCCTCCTTAGTAGCTGTAATTACTGGCCTCAGCCATTATGCTATGTTTCACATTTCAAAAAAAAAGGCTTAACCCGGACACCGGTGGTTCACACTTATAATCCTAGCTACTCAGGAGGCGAGATCTGAGGATTGTGGTTCAAAGCCAGCCCGGGCAGGAAAGTCCCTGACTCTTATCTCCAATAAACCACCAGAAAACTGGAAGTGGCGCTGTGGCTAAAGCGGTAGAGTGCTCACCTTGAGCTGAAGAACAGAGGAACGGCGCCCAAGCCCAGAGTTCAAGCCCCACGACCGACAAAAAAAAAAAAAAAAAGGCTTACCACACAAAATGCCTCCTGGTTTTATGTAGTGTTTTCAACCTTGACTACCTTTTGTTTTTCTTTACACACGATTTTTGTTTAGGTAAAACATAAGAGTTTTTTTGTTTTGTTGTCAATTGTGGGGCTTGAACTCAGCCCCTGGGTGCTGTCCCTGAGCCTCTTTGTGCCCTAGGCTAGCACTCTACCAGTTGAGCCCCAGCTCCAGTTCTGGTTTATTTATTTCTTTTTCTTTTTCTTTCTTTTTTTTTTGGGTCCAGTTATGGGCCCTGAACTCTGGGCCTGGGCGCTGTCCCTCAGCTCTTTAGCTCAAGGCTAGCACTATACCACTTGAGCCACAGCACCACTTCCAGCTTTTTTCTTTTTGCTCATGTTGTGCTGAGGAATCGAACCCAGGGCCTCAAGCATGCAAAGCACGCGCTCTACCACTGAGCCACCTTCCCAGCACCAGCTGGTTTATTTTTTAAATATTTTTTATCATAAAAATACTGTAAAGATAGGTTACAGTTACATGATTAAGGTCATGAGTATGGTTCCTATTGAGCAGTTACCTCCTCCTTTGTTTTTCCCCTACCATCCCTTCCCTCCTACCTCCCCAGCTCCTTCTCTTCCCCCTCCCAAGTTATAAAGTTTGTTTTCAACATAGTGTCTTGTACATCTCATTGTTAACAATGGGTCAACCTGTTTCCTTATTTCAGCATTTTGTTGTTTCCCTTCCCCTCTCCAAATCAGAAAAATGTATATACAAGATGCAGGGCACAGGAATCAAATACAGTGAAAACAGGTTATACCATAGGGGAAGAACATAAAAAAGAAACAAAAATTATCACATAGACATTATAAGTACATTAAAAACAACAGCAAGAAAGATAAAACCTCTTGTGTTCTTATCTTGGGGTTCATTTTACTTAGCATCTTCTTATATGGTCATATGTGCATGGCTTTTTATCTTTTCTGCTTGTCCTAGATGTATACTAGTTATTGCAAATAAGGGAAACCATGGAACCTATGTTTCTTTGGGCCTGGCTTACTTCACTTAATATATTGTTTCCAAGTCTTTCCATTTCCTAACAAATGGGGGTGGTGTCATTATTTCTGACGGAGGCATAAAATTCCAGTGTGTGTGTGTGTGTGTGTGTGTGTGTGTGTACCACATTTTGTGTGTGTGTGTGTGTGTGTGTGTGTGTGTGTGTGTACCACATTTTCTTGATCTACTGAGGTATATCTAGGTTGGTTCCATATCTTAACTATGGTGAATAATGCTACAATAAACAGTTGTGCTGGTACTGGTGTGGCCTTGTTTGTGATCATAATGGTAAATGCTCAAAAGTGGGATTGTTGGGTCATAGGAGAGCTCTATGTGTAGTCTTTTGAGGAACCTCCATACTGCTTCCAAAGTGGTTGAACAAGTTTATACTCCTATCAACAATGCAGTAGGGTTCCCTTTTGGCCACATCCCCGCCAGCATTTCTTTTATGGCTAGAGAGCACTTCCAGTTTTTTGAGTAGTTAATTGGAGATAAGAGTCTCAGGGGGACTTTCCTGGCTGGGCTGGCTTTGAACTGCGGTCCTCAGATCTCAGCTTCCTGAGTAGCTAGTGTGAGCCACCAGTGCCCAGCTTATAGGAGTTTTTGGTTTTGTTTTTTGTTGGTTTGTTGTTGTTGTTGTTGTTTTTGTCTTGTTGGTCTGTGGGTCTTCAATTCGGGGCCTGAGTGCTGTCCCTGAGCTCTTCAGCTTAAGGTGAGTGCTCTACCACTTAAGCCACAGTGTCACTTGTGGTTTTCTGGTGGTTAATTGGAGATGAGTCTCACAGACTTTCCTGCCTGGGCTGGCTTTGAACTGGATCCTTAGATTGAGTAGCTAGGATTACAGGAGTGTGCCACTGTTTTTTTTTTTTTTTTTGGGGGGGGGGGTCCGGTTGTGGGACCTGGGCGCTGTCCCTCAGCTCTTCAGCTCAAGGCTAGCGCTCTACCACTTGAGCCACAGTGCCACTTCCGGCTTTTTTTTTTTTTTTGCTTATGTGGTGCTGAGGAATCGAACCCAGGGCCTCATGCATTGCAAGGCAAGCACTCTACCACTGAGCCACTTTCCAAGCCCGCCACTGGGTTTTTAAGTGGACATTTAGATGAGTTTTGATCAATGTAAACAGCTGTGTAACTGTCATCCACTCTCAATGTAGAACATTGCCATCATCCAGGAAGAGTTTCCTCCATTCCTTTCCTCTCTTCTAGGGAACCACTCCTCTGATCTATCATAAAATTGAAGGGGATAGTTTCTCTGGGGTCTATCTTATCTCAGCAGGTTTTCAGGACCAGGATTCATCTAGACTCCTGTATAAACCAGCAGACAGTAGTTTTAGTGGTTTTAATTCGTAACTATTCTACTCCTCTGTTTTTGTTTTTGTTTTTGGGGATTGAACTCTGGGCCTGGGCACTGTCCTGCAGCTCTTCAGCTCAAGGCTAGTGCTCTACTACTTGAGCCACAGTGCCACTTCCGGTTTTCTGGTGGTTAATTGGAGATAAGAGTCTCTTGGACTTTCCGGCTTGGGCTGGCTTTACACTAAGATCCTCAGATCTCAGCCTCCTGAGTAGGTAGGATTACAGGCGTGAGCCCCCGAACTAGCTGTGTTTATTTTTTTTTAATTCATCTGTTGATAGATTTTTCTTTTTTTCTTAAACAGAGGATTTTTTTTGCTGCTAACATCCAACACTTGAGCCACATCTCCAGCTTTTTTGTTCTTTCATTGCTTTTCAGATAGGGTCTCCCAATTCTGCTCTGGATTGGCCTCAAGACAGTGATTTTTCCTATCTCTGCTTCTGTTGTAGCTGAGATTACAAAGTGAGTCTTCACATTTGGCCTGTTCTTTGAGATGGGGGTCTCAATAACATTTTTGTGTAGGCTGGCCATAAACTGTAATCCTGTATCTCTCAAAAATAGGTGAGATTACAGGCATGAAACACCATGCCCAGCCTATTTCCAAATTTGAGTTCTTATAAACAAAGTTGCTATGCAGTTGTAGAAGATATATATATATATATATATTTTTTTTTTTCTCTCTCTTGGAGAAAAAAGTCTTGGTGTGAAATGTCTTTTTAAGACATGGCTGATCAGAGCCGGGTGCCAGTGACTCACGCCTGTAATCCTAGCTACTCAGGAGGCTGAGATCTGAGGATCACGGTTCAAAGCCAGCCTGGGCAAGAAAGTCATGAAACTCTTATCTCCAATAAACCACCAGAAACCAGGAAGTGGAGCTGTAGCTCAAGTGGTAGAGTGCTAGCCCTGAGCTGAAGAGCTGAGGGACAGCGCTCAGGCTCAGAGTTCAAGCCCCACGACCGACCAAAAGAAAAAAAAAAGAAAGAAATGGCTGAGCAGCTGGGCGCCATAGGCAGACTGCTTGCCCAGCAGTGTATGTTTAGCCCTGGGTTAGGTACCTCGAACTGCCTGTAATCTTAGCTACTAGGAGGCTGAGATCTGAGGATCGTGGTTCAAAACCAGCCCAGGCAGGAAAGTCCGTTAGACTCTTATCTCAATAAACCACTCAGAAAACCAAAGTGGCACTGTGGCTCAAGTGGTAGCACTAGCCTTGAGCTGAAAGCAGAGGGACAGTGGCCAGGCCCAGAGTTCAAGCCTGACCCCCCCCCCCCCCCAAAAAAAAATGGCTGAGCAGTTTTCAAAAGCCATATGTGAGCTCCAGTATTTCCAAATGCTTTTCTTTTTTTTTTTATTTTATTTTAATTTTTTTGGGTCCGGTCATGGGGCCTGAACTCTGGGCCTGGGTGCTGTCCCTCAGCTCTTCAGCTCAAGGTTAGCACTTCTACCACTTGAGCCACAGCGCCACTTCCGGCTTTTTTCTTTTTGCTTATGTGGTGCTGAGGAATCGAACCCAGTGCCTCAGGCATGCAAAGCAAGCGCTCTACCACTGAGCTATCTTCCCAGCCCCCAAATGCTTTTCAACAGTCTAAATTGTTTCAATGTTAATCTGTGTGTGTGTATGTGTGTGTTGTGAGGAAAACTGTCTTTTCTATCAAAGTATATAACTTAAATGTTTCTGCTTTGTGGCTTGGCTCTTGTTAAGGAAAAGGAATGATCTGGGATAAGAAAGAATTTGTAAAATGAAAGGTTTTGTCTTAAAATGGTTTCTTTTCAAGATGGAATTATGATATGCCCCCAGACTGTTCAAGAAATAGCAGAGATTATGGGTATATCTTGAGAGTACTTATGAATTGTTAAACTTATTTCAAAATCACCTTATGTAAATACATTTTACCCTATTCACTAGACAATTGCAAGTCAACTGTGAACCTGCACTCAACCAATCTGAGCAGAGGGGCAGGGGCTGCTGCCTTAGGGATAAATACCTGAGCAGTCTGCTTGCTCTGTGTGCTTGCTTGCCAGATTTTTGGTTGATGGCACACTCTTCTGTGCAGAAGTAAATTTTGCCTTGCTGAGACAATTCTTTATTTTTGTGTCTATTGCTGTGACTCCAATGGTTCTTAGAAAGCATATTTATAACAGTTTGTGTGCTAGTCCTCAGGGCCTGGGAGCTGTCCCCGAGCTTTTTTGTTCAAGGCCAGAACTCCATATTTGAACCACAGCACCACTTCTGTCATTTTGGTGGTTAATTGGACATAAGAGTCTCTAAGACTTTCCTGCCTTGGGTGGCTTCAAACCTTCATCCTCAGATCTCAACCTTGTCAGTAGCTAGGATTGTAGACATGAACCACCAGCATCTGGCATAATGTTAATCTTTAGAGGATGTGAAATGATATGGTATTTTAATTTTGCAGCTTTACAATGATGAATGATAGTGAAGATTTTTTCCCCACATTTTTATTGATTTGTCTGTTTTTTGTTTAGTTTTGCAGTTGTAGGTACCTAACCCAGGGCTAAACACACACATGCTAGGCAAGCAGTCTACCCATCACTGAGCTACATCCCTAGCTTTAAAAAATTTTTTTTTAAAGCTGGGCGCTGGTGGCTCACACCTGTAATCCTAGCTACTCAGGAGGCTGAGATCTGAGGACCAAGCCAGCCCGGGCAGGAAAGTTCGTGAGACTCTTATCTCCAATAAACCGCTAGAAAACCAGAAGTAGTGCTGTGGCTCAAGCGGTAGAGCACTAGCCTTGAGCTGAAGAGCACAAGGACAGGGCCCAAGCCCAGAATTCAAGCCCCATGACCGACAAAAAACAAAAACAAATAAAAAAAATTTTTAATGGAAGTTACTGGGCTGGGAAGGTGGCTCATAGTAGAGTGCTTGCCTTGCATACATGAGGCCCTGGGTTTGATTCCTCAGCACCACATCAGCAGAAAAAGCTGGAAGTGGCGCTGTGGCTCAAGTGGTAGAGCACTAGCCTTGAGCTGAAGAGCTGAGGGATAGTGCCCAGGCCCAGAGTTCAGACCCCATGACCAACAAAAAAAAAAAAGGAAGTTACCATTTTTAAGTTTGGCTCTCTTTTTAGTATTAATTTGTCAGAGTTCCATTCTGGTCCTTTGTCAGCTATGTGTATTTTAAATTTATTCTCTCATTTCATAGGTGATTGTTTTAAGAATAAATGTAATTTTCCATTTTGTCTAGATATCTGTTACAATTAATAAAATGATACTGATACATAATTCCAAGCTAAACACTCTAAGATCCCATATTACATTTAGTTGTCTTATTGCCTTAGGCTTCTTAGACTGTGACTGTTTCTCAGACTCTGTTTTGGATATCCTTGACAATTTTGAGTAGTTATTAAGCATTTTATAGAATGCCTGTCATGAGTAAGTTATGTCAGAAACATAGATTCTTTCCAAATGTTGGAATTTATTGAATAATAATAGATTCACAAACTGTATCAATTTCCTTGATTTTAATTTATCAAGTATTATTGAGTTTGAAAACTGGTTTTTAGTCTTCCAGCCCAAAGTTCAGAGAACCCACAGTAGATCTGACCACTTGAACTCATATGCCAAATACAGAGAAGTTTTAAAGCTCTATATAAATAAAAGTTGCTATTGTTGGGACTGGAAATATGGCTCAGTGGTAGAGTGCTTACCTAGAATGCATGGGGTCCTGGCTTTAAGCCCCAGCACTAGAAAAAGAAATGCTTTTGTGGTTAAAGAATTTTTAATTGGGAATAAAAATTATTAATTACTCTTCCAGGGGCTGGGAAGGTGGCTCAGTGGTAGAGCGCTTGCCTTGCATGCATGAGGCCCTGGGTTCGATTCCTCAGCACCATATAAGCAAAAAGAAAAACAAAGCCGGAAGTGGTGCTGTGGCTCAAGTGGTAGAGCGCTAGCCTTGAGCTGAAGAGCTGAGGGACAGCGCCCAGGCCAGAGTTCAGGCCCCATGACCGGACCCAAAAAACAAACAAAAAAATTATTACTCTTCTTATATGAAGATTTTGTACAATATGTGTCCTAACAATGATTGCCTGGTAATAATTATTTCCTTTTACCAATTCATAAATTGTGCTAGTACTTCCAGCAAATAATATACAGCTAGAAGGTGATAGAGAATGTAGTTGAACCCCTAGAACCGAAGGAATTATTGGATTTCTGGGGAATTTCATTTAATGAAATACTTCAAAGTTAACAAGTAAAAGTCTACAGAATTATTTCTTTCTGTAAAAAATTTAACTGTGCAGCATTATGATACATTTTAGCCTAAACTCATCATGACTTAAAATCAGGATAGATCTCTGTACTGAAAATGGATCACCAGTTACTGTACTTATAGAAACCCTGTAATAGAAAACTGTCAAGAAAGAGGCTGTGGAAAAGAGGTAACAGTGTCACTTAAAAATATATAATTACACTATTATGTATTGTAGAGAAAATTAACATGTATAAATGAAAGGAAGAATGCTATAAAACTTTCAGGAGTGTATTATTGACATTTAATGCATGTGTATGCTGAACTATTTTTAAATAGTTCATGACATAATATCCTTCTCAGAAACTATAGCAGTATGTGCCAAGAAACAAAAATTCAGACCCCAGAATGCCGTATCTGATGATTTATCAGAAAATTGTATGCCTAAAGATGTTTGCCACTTTCCTGACAATGAAAAATCAGAAGCAATTTAAATGTCAACAATAGGGAAATGGTTTATAGTAAGCCATATTATGCATCAATCACAAAAAATGTTAACTAAAAAGCCAAATAACAACATAGAAAAATGCATGTGTCATGGTATTAAATGAAAAGTTTCTTATTCACCATGGGAAAAAGTAAATAAGAACAGACCAACGTTTGAATTATTACTTAATGTGGAGAAAAAATAAGACTTTTCTATGTTTTAAATGATTAATAGTAGGCTGGAGATATAGCTCAGAGGTAGAACACCGGCCTAGTGTGCATGAGGCTCTGGATTTGGTCCTCTAGCCCTGAAAAAAAAATTAAAAGTTTAGTAGTAAGATGCTGTTACTTTAAACATAGGTGGCAAATTAATGCAGTCTTATGTGTGATGTTACTGGGGTTTGAACTAGCATGCTAAGCAAGTTCTCTATAACTGAGCTATACTATTAAGTCTTGTTTTAAGAAAGTCAATCTCTCTCTCTCTCTTTTTTTGAAAAGAAATATCAGCCCACCTGTTTAAATTGTCAACTGAATCAGAATCTGTACTACCACTTTTCATTTTGGAAATCTGTTGCTTGAACCTCTTTTTTTTTTTTTTTTTTTTTGACACTCGTGGGGTTTGAACTCTGGACCTGGGTATTGTCCCTCAGCTCTTCAGCTCAAGGCTAGCACTCTACCACTTGAGCTACAGCTCCACTTCCTGGTTTCTGGTGGTTTATTGGAGATAAGAGTTTCATGACTTTCTTGCCCAGGCTGGCTTTGAACCGTGATCCTCAGATCTCAGCCTCCTGAGTAGTTAGGATTACAGGCCTGAGCCACCAGCGCCAGGCTGCTTGAACCTTCTTTAAGGAACCAAAAAGCAGTACAGCCAACTTACCAGATGGTGGCACCCAAAAGCCCAGAAATTTAATAGCATATGTCTTTAAATTAGGTGCTCTGTTAAAAATTTAGACAGTCAAGAATCCAATATAAATCCTACAACATTAAGAAGATAAGGGAAGGGGTAGGCAGGCAAGGAATGGGTGAAAATGTATTGTGTTCATAAACTGCTTTGTTAAATGACAATTACTTCATACAACTACTGAAGGATAATAATAAAAAATTTAGGCAGATACCTGTCTTGTAGGTAGCAGCAGGAACTATACAGTTGTAAGACAATTGTATTAAAAAGATACTGCAAATGTTCTCTGATTTTTTTCTAGGTAAAGTATGCTTTTAAAAATCAGGCTAGGGGGGGCTGGGAAGGTGGCTCACTGGTAGAGCGCTTGCCTTGCATGCTCAAGGCCCTGGGTTCGATTCCTCAGCACCACATAAGCAAAATGAAAAAAGCCGGAAGTGGCGCTGTGGCTCAAGTGGTAGAGCGCTAGCCTTGAGCTGAAGAGCTGAGGGACAGCGCTCAGGCCCAGAGTTCAGGCCCCACGACCGGACCCAAAAAAAAAAAAAAAAAAAAAAAATCAGGCTAGGGGCTGGGAAGGTGGCTCAGTGGTAGAGCGCTTGCCTTGCATGCATGAGGCCCTGGGTTTGATTCCTCAGCACCACATAAGCAAAAAGAAAAAAGCCGGAAGTGGCGCTGTGGCTCAAGTGGTAGAGCACTAGCCTTGAGCTGAAGAGCTGAGGGATAGTGCCCAGGCCCAGAGTTCAGGCCCCACGACTGGACCCCCCCCCCCCAAAAAAAATCAGGCTATATACTTGAGATGTGCCCATTTTACTATCTACATGTATCTCAGAAACTTGGAACTATTTGATCCCCAACAACACAAGTGACTATAAATGAGAACCACTTTATACAAGCCATTAAAAACTTTGGCAGAGGGGCTGGGAAGGTAGCTCAGTGGTAGAGTGCTTGCTTTGCATGCATGAGGCTCTGGGTTCGATTCCTCACCACATAAGCAGAAAAAGCCGGAAGTGGCACTGTGGCTCAAGTGGTAGAGTGCTAGCCTGGAGCTGAAAAGCTGAGGGACAGCGCCCAGGCCCAGAGTTCAGGCCACATGACCAGCAAAAACAAACAAACTTTGGCAGATTGTTGAACAAATAATGAAAATTATCATAAGGAACTCTATGAATCTTCATTTAGAATTGTTGTTTTAGCTTCTTTTAATACATTTTAAATATATGGAAGAATAAATCACAAGCATAATTATATATTAGACATTATACAAAAGAGGAGTTAAGGAACCCTAGCTGTGTATATTAACATGGATACATGTCATAAAAATAGTGAGTGATAAATCACAAAGATAAGTTTTATCTTTTTTTTTTTTAATGAGTCATGGGTCTTGAACTCTGGGCCTGAGTGCTATCCCTCCATACTTCAGCTTAAGGCTAGCACTCTACCACTTGAGCCACAGCACTTCCAGTTTTCTGGTGGTTTATTGGAGATAAGAGTTTCAGAGCTTTACCTGCCTGGGCTGGCTTTGAACCATAATCCTCAGATCTCAGCCTCCTGACTAGCTAGGATTACACGCATGAGCCACAAGCACCCAGCAAGTTTTATCTTTTGTATGAAGTTAAAAACTAAGTCAGAGCCAGGCACTAGTGGCTAAAATCTTTAATCCTAGCTACTCAGGAGTCTGAGATCTGAGGATCAGAGTTTGAAGCCAACCTGGGCAGGAAAGTCCATGAGACTCTTATCTCCAATTAACCATCAGAAAACTCGAAGTGGAACTGTGGCTCGAGTTGTAGAGTGCTAGCCTTGAGCAAAAGAGCTGAGACACAGTGCCTAGGCTCTGAGTTTGAGCCCCACAACTGACAAAACAGTAACAACAAGCCAGGTAGATCATCTACCTAGCAAGCACAAGGTTGGAGTTTAAGCTCCCCTTGAACTACAAATTATCATTGTCATCATTATCATCTTTTCCTTTATTACCATCATCCAGTCATAGTGATGATAAACCCAGCAATTAGAGGCTGAATCAGGGGATCAAGAGCACTAGTCATCCTGCTACCAAACCAAACATAGTAAAAAAATAAACCAAGTACAGTGACTTATGACTATAATCCTAGTTACTTAGGGGGCAATCCAGAGGAGCACAATCTAAGGCCAGCAATGAAAAAAATGCAACATCCTATCTGAAAATAACTAAAGCAAACCAAGACTGAGGACATGGCTCAAGCAGCATAACCTTGTTCTAGTAAATGTGACGCCCTCTGTCCCAACCCCTGTACTGCCATTCCCCCGCAAGCCCTAAAATATGTTTATGAGTACATACATAGACAGCAAACCTAAAGAAATGCTTAAATAAATTGTGGAGACTGTCATCAAAGTCAAGTGATGACCATATCTTGCAGGGAAGAGGAACATGCCAGGTGAGGGTTTCTAAGCCAACTGAAGTACTGGCATCATTCCACTATAGTACTTAACCTGTGTAATAGTTACACAGGGGTTTACTTTTTTTTTTTTTTGCCGGTCATGGGGCCTGAACTCTGGGTCTGGGCGCTGTCCCTCAGCTCTTCAGCTCAAGGCTAGTGCTCTACCACTTGAGCCACAGCACCACTTCCGGCTTTTTCTGTTTCTGTGGTGCTGAGGATTCAAACCCAGGGCCTCATGCTTGCAAGGCATGCACTCTACCGCTGAGCTACCTTCCTAGCCCAGGGGTTTACTTTTTAATGGCTCCTTAAGTATAAAAGGAGAAGATTAAAAATGAAAAAGCAGTCAAAAACAAATTTTTTGGTCAGTCATGGGGCTTGAACTCAGGGCCTGGTTACTGTCCCTGAACTTCTTTGCTCAAGGCTAGCACTCTACTACTTTGAGCCACAGAGCACTTCCAGTTTTCTGGTGGTTAATTGGAGGTAAGAGTCTCATGGATTTTCCTGCTCAGGTTGGCTTCGAACTCTGATCCTCAGGTCTCAGCCTCCTGAATAGCTAGGATTACAAGTGTGAGCTACAGGTGCCCAGTTAGTCAACCATTTTATACTCCAGAAAGCCCAGGGTTTTACCTGTTAGCCAACTGAAAGTAGTCACAGGTATGTGGCATTATCTGTAAGACTGCCAGAGTTATCAAATACAAATTCAGAACTACTGCAAATAATTTCTGAAAAATGACCATTTTTAGGGTTTCTTCATGCAATATTTGAGTCTATGTAACATCCAGAACATATAATCAAAACCATCATATATCTGAAATTCACATAAAACGGCTTATGAGCAAGGCACTGGTGGCTCACACTTGTAATCCTAGCTACTTGGGACTCAGATCTGATGATCACTGTTTGAAGCAAAAAACACAAAAACACTGGACATTATGTATTTTATCTGACAGCCCTCATTATGGGGTAAGTCCCATAGACAGACACAGGTTACAGCAGTGCAGGGAGTGAGTACCCAGATAAGGCTCAAGGAAAGGGAAGAGGAGGAAGAAGTAAACTATTAAATGAACCTAGGCCCTTCTTTGAAAACAACGTACATGACGTTTATGAGTTCAAAATTATGTATTAACTACATGATGTGTTGAATCATTTCTATCAACATTATCTTTAAAAATATAATTTGATTATTATTAATGTGTGATACAGAGGGTCACCATTTCATAAGTCAGGTAATGAGTACATTTTTGTTTTTGGATAATATCACTCCTTCCTTCATTTTCCCTCAGTTACTCCCTCCCCTCCCTGCCCACAAGTTACATAGTTAATTTTCCAGAGTGTATATACTGAATAGCATGATTGCATTTGTTTGCCTTTACTCCCTCCTTGTGTGCTCCTCTTTGTCCCCCCTAAAAAATAAAAAACCAAAGCAAACCCAAACACTACCACCACCACCACCAACAAATCCATGTTTCCATTTCCTGGCATTCATTTCGATAAATAATATTTTAAATGTTCAGAAAAGTCACCATTGGGCTCCTCCCCTAAGGGTAGCCTCCTATAGTCTGGCTGTGTGGGAATGCCTAGAGTCCTGTATATGTCATCATGTCCGGTAATATTTTACATCTAGGTTCCATATATAAGAAAACATGCATCATTTGTCTCTCTGAGCTTGGCTTACCTCACAGTATGATTTTCTCTAGGTCTATCTATATCCCTGCAAATGACATAATCTTATTCTTTCTCATGGATGATACTACATTTTATTGATCCAGTTGTAGAGCATCTTGGCTATTGTGAATAGTACAGCAATGAACATAGATAAGAGTATCTTTACTGTATCCTGATTTGTAATGATCTGGGTAGATCCCTAGGAGTGGTATGACTGGTTATAAAAAAGTTCTAGAGGGCACTGGTGGCTCATGACTATAATCCTAGCTATTCAGGAAGCTGAGATCTGAGGATCTCGGTTCAAAGCCAGGAAAGTCTCTTATTAACCACCAGAAAACGAAGTGGCACGGTGGCTCAAGTGATAGAGCACTTGCCTTGAGCTGGAGAGATCAGGGACAGTGCCCAGGCCCAGAGTTCAAGCCCCATGACTGACCGAAAAAAAAAAAAAAAGCAAGTTCTATATGTCGATTTAAAGGAATCTCCAAACCATCTTCCAGTGCATCAACAGTGCAATAGGTTTCCTTTCCCCCCACATGACCACCAGCATTTGTTGCTGTTCAAAATCCATTATGTTGGCCAATCTAACTAGGGTGAGATGAAATCTCAAGATGGTTTTGCTTTGCATTTCCTTTATGGCCAGGGTTGTTGAGTATTTTCTCATGTGTTTATTGGACATTCTTACTTCTGAGAAGTGTCTCTCAAGCTCCTTTGCCAATTTATTGATTCTATCACCATTATTTTTCAGCAATATCAGCAAATGTTTAAAGGCGTCATCAGTGCATCTCTTAATCTATCTCCCACTTTCTTTTCTTTTCCTTCTTTCTTCTTTCTCTTCTTTCTTCCGTCTCTTCTTTCTTCCTTCCCTTCCTTCCTTCCTTCCCTCCCTCCTTCCTTCCTTCCTTCCTTCCTTCCTTCCTTCCTTCCTTCCTCTCTCTTTTCCCTTTCTTTCTTTCTTTCTTTCTTTCTTTCTTTCTTCTTTCTTTCTTTCTTTCTTTCTTTCTTTCTTTCTTTCTTTCTTTCTTTCTTTCTTTCTTTCTCTTTCTTTCTTTCTTTCTTTCTTTCTTTCTTTCTTTCTTTCTTTCTTTCTTTCTTTCTTTCTTTCTTTCTTCTTGAACTCAGAGCTTGGGCACTGTCCCTGAGCTTCTTTTGCTCAAGGCTAGGCACATTTTGGCTTTTTCTATTTATGTGGTAATGAGGAATTGAACCGAATGCTTCATGTATGCCAGGCAAGCACTATACTACTCAGCCACATTCCCAGCCCTTGATAATGCTCTTTCTACATATAATAATGATTTTCTGATGGGAGGCAATGATCAAGAGTGAAGTCACAAGTAGGTTCATTTGTGTGTGTGTGTGTGTGTGTGTGTGTGTGTGTGTGTGTGTGTGTGTGTGTGTGTGTGTGTGTGTGTGTGTGTGTTTACTGGAGCCTGAACTCAGGACCACGTGCTTTTCCTTAGCATTTTCACTCAAGGCTGGCATGCACTATCATTTAAACCATAACTCCACTGCCAGCTTTCTAATAGTTATTTGGAGATAAGAGTCTCACACTTTACTGACCAGGCTGGCTTTGAATCTCAATAGTTAGGATTACAGGTATGAGCCAACAGGCTAAATAGATTGATTTTGTTGTATCTTTTTCTTCTACAAATATTCTCTGACAATCTACCATGTGCCAGGAACTGGCCTAAGACTTTAGGATAGCATAATGGATGACCTAGATATACAGGCTCCTCCTATAGAACCTCAGAGACTATAAAATTAAGGTGATAGACATAGTTATAACACTTGAGAGCATTAGCTATAAATGGTGGTATCTGCTTTTTCTGCCTAGCATCTCCTTTTGGGAAACTACACTTCTTCTTTGTTATTTTACTTGGTTAGAATTGACATGGAGGCCCATTACCGCCATTGATGACTGATTCAAGATTGATCATATAACCTAATGAGAACTGACAAACCAAAGAAGCATATTGGCTCAAGGTGGGATTGTGTAGGCACTCCATTGGTAGAGGGAAGCCATCCAGACACCAGGGTTATCAGGTATCCACACGTATATGTTTGAAAGATGAAGGCAATGTCCTAACTGGACCAGGTGTGGTAGCCCAAACCTGTAATCCCAGCTCTTGGAGGACAAGCTGTTCCCCCAGAAGAAGTCCTAATCATGGAGGATTTTCATATTCCCAACCTGTAACTTCATGCCCCAAGAGATAATCACTATTATGTCTGAGCTTTTTTGCATGTTCTTGTCTATGAAAATGTATTGAGTGTGTGGATATATAATGTATGGGAATAGGGACTGAATTTAGAGCACGTTAGGCTGGTGCTTTACCACTTGAGCTACTCCCCCAGCTCTGCTTTTCACTATTTTTGAAGATGGATTCTAGACAACTTTCCTGCCTGGGCTGGTTTCAAAATGTGATCTCAGCCTCCTGAGTAGCTAAGATTATAGGTGACTCCAGCATCCAGCTCTTTCTCCCCACCCTCCCCCACACCCCAGAACAAACATAAATGCAATGGAAATTTCTTGTACACCTTCTAATTACGTTCATCTCTACTTCTCTCCCAGATGACACTGCTACTTGAAGCCAGTGTGAATGAGTTTTCCAAGGTTCTCCATATACTTGGTTAGAATTTTTTTAACTTCCCGTTGTCCTTCAAAAAATAACATACCAGCAAAAGAAACAACAAATTGTGAACTTCTTTGTGAAGTTATCCCAGGACCTACCAGCTTTTGAAAAACAGATTAATTTTCCACTGTTACAACAGCAAAGTTCCTGGGAGAAGCTGCTCACAAACTGTACCAGACTCCAGATTAATACTGCTAAGAAAGAATAGAGGAGGAACTGACCTCAAATGAGGTCATTGAGTTACTATTGGAGGGTATCATATAACTTGTTTAAGTCCCAGGAGAAGTTTTGTTTTTAAAAGGTGATAATCTCTCTATCACTTTGAAGCAGGCATTAGCTGGTGTCAAGGCTCTCCACTTCTGCTTTTGCAAGAGGCAATGACAGTAGGGCCTTGGATGTTCAGGTCTGCTTGGACATAAAAATAATGAAGCTTGCCAAGCACTGGTGGCTCATGCCTATAATACTAGCTACTCAGGAGATCTAGGAATTAAGATTTAAAGCCAGCCTGAGTAGAAAAGTTTGTGAAACTCTTATCTCCAATTAAACACCAAAAAGCCAAAAGTGGAGCTTGGCTTAAATAGGGGAGCATTAATCATGAGCAAAAAAAAACTCATGGACAGTGCCCACTCCCTGAGTTCAAGCCCTAGGACTGGCATACACAAAGTTGATATAAATTGTGCCATAATTTGTATATCGTTTTATATTTCACCACTGTGATTCAATAAGACCTCAAAGTTTACTCATATTTATACATACAGATGGGATATTCATCCTTTTTTTTTGCTGGTCGTGCGGCCTGAACTCTGGGCCTGGGTGCTGTCCCTCAGCTCTGCAGCTCAAGGCTAGTGCTCTATACCACTTTGAGCCCCCCGCACCACTTCTGGCTTTTTCTGTTTTTGTGGTGTCAAGGAATTGAACCCAGGGCATGTGAGCAAACACTCTACCACTGAGCCACCTTCCCAGCCCTGGTAATCTTGAAGTAGGATTTTAGTGTGTGTGTGTGTGTGTGTGTGTGTGTGTGTGTGTGTGTGTGTGTGTGTGTGTGTGTGTGTGTGTGTGTGTGTGTGTGTGTGTGTGTGTGTGTGTGTGTGTGTGTGTGTGTGTGTGTGTGTGTGTGTGTGTGTGTGTGTGTGTGTGTGTGTGTGTGTGTGTGTGTGTGTGTACTGGGGCTTAAACTCAGAGTCTGGATTTTGCCCCTTAGCTTTTTAGCTTAAGGCTAGGGGTTAACTGGAGATAAGAATGTCATAGCCTGTCCTGACTGGACTAGCTTTGAAATGCAGTCCTCAGATCTCAGCCTCCTGAATAGCTAGGATTACAGGCATGAGTCACTGGCACCAGACCAGGATTCTATTTAGATTATACAATATTGGTTGCCAAGTTTTAAGAGGGGCCAAAGCAAAGTCCAGTTAAATTCAGAAAACATGCTTGGGAAACTGTACTAAACATTATATGGGATAGCCAGATATGTTCATGGGAAGCTTTTGCTCACTGCGTGAAACTGAGTTATCCTAGGGAGCATTAATAACTATCAGGTTCAGGATACACAGTTAATGTGGCAGGTTAGATTGATGTTGCTTTCCTCCTATCTTCTTCCTCCTTCTTTGGAAATAGTGTTGACTTTCTCTTCCTTATCAGCTCAGTTTTAACAGTGTTAGGAAAATGCTAGCTGTACTATAGTTCTGGCTATTTTTTTTTTGTAATATAAACTTAGGCAACCCATTAAACTCTGTTATGCCATCCTCATCTAAAAATAAATGAAAAATCCAAACCTGTAAGATAGCCCGATGTGGCATCTGCTGAGTTGTCCCATATAAATAAGGAATAAATTACAGAAAGAACAAGGAATGTGACAGGTGTGGTAAATCAGGAATGGCCTCGACAGAAACTGGTCATGGGTTGATTTCTTTGGAAACAATCAAGGATAGTTTCTTATTTTACAAGACTAAACGTTATTTTTTGGTAAAACATTTTATAGCATAAAATTAGTAGTGTAAGGCCAAATAATAGTTACTACAGTGTTTCTGTACCGTCTTCTGCCTGAATAAAATTTTGCCTCAGGATGAGTATTTCTCTAATTTATATGTAACATTTCCTTTGAAGACAGAAAACAGCCCAGTTTAAATCTTCAGAGGAGCAGTCATTTCTCTTTTCATTATCTCATGGTTCTTAGAAGGTGAAGTCTTTCAATCTTTTTAGCTAGATTTTCTTTCTTTCTTTCTTTCTTTTTTTTTTGGTCAGTTGTGGATCTTGAACTCTGGGCCTGTGCGCTGTCCCTCAGCCCTTCAGTTCAAGGATAACACTATAGCACTGGAGCCACAGCGCCACTTCTGGATTTTTCTGCTTTTGTGGTGCTGAGGAATCGATCCTAGGGCCTCATGCATGCAAGGCAAGCACCCTACCACTGAGCCACCTTCCCAGCCCTCTACTGTTGTTTTTAGTACTAGTACTGGGGCTCAAACTCTTTCACTTGGCTGTTTTGCTCAAGGCTTGTGCTCTACCACTTGAACCACTCTTCTACTTAAATGTTTTTGCTTGCTAATTGGAAATAGGAGCCATACAAACTTTCCTGCCTTCTAACCATAATACTCAGTTCTCAGTCTGTGAGTAGGTAGGATTACAGGTGTGAGCCACCAGTGCTCAGTTTATATGTCATCTATGATAGCCAATCCATTTTTGCTCTCCTTTTTAATATATATTTTTTTTTTTGGTCCGGTTGTGGGGCCTGAACTCTGGGCCTGAGCACTGTCCCTCAGCCCTTCAGCTCAAGGCTAGTGCTCTACCACTTGAGCCACAGCTCCACTTCCGGCTTTTTTCTTTTTGCTTATGTGGTGCTGAGGAATTGAACCCAGGGCCTCATGCATGCAAGGCAAGCGCTCTACCACTGAGCCAACTTCCCAGCCCTCTCCTTTTTAATATTTTGAACAGAGATTCACAAAAGTTTGCAAATCAGTTATTTAGAAGATATAACCCATTCAGTGGCTGAGTTGATTACTTTTTAGAGGGTAGAACCTATATAGTGAGGCCTAAACCCAAAGATCTAGATATAATGATTGACAACTGATATTTTAATATATCTTTTGTATTCCTTCTAGATATTAAGGCTAATTTTTGGGGGGGGGGTCATGGGTTTGGGTGCTGTCCCTGTGCTCTTCAGCTCAAGGCCAGTGCTCTACCACTTGAGCCACAGTGCAACTTCCAGTTTTCTGGTAGTTTATTGGAGATATGAGTCTCACGGACTTTCCTGCCTGGGCTGGCTTTGAACCATGATTCTCAGATCTCAGCCTCCTGAGTAGCTAGGATTACAGGTGTGAGCCACTGGCACCCGTCTGAGGCTAATTTTTTTTTAACTTAAGTAAGAAAAATAGTTCATTGTGTTATGATCTTCAAGGAGTGAAAATATTTGCTTAAAACATTGGTTTGGCTGGGCCCCTGCTGTGAATTTTTTATACTAATAAGCACAGGTCTTTGAGGAAGTCCTAAGTAATCAAAGACAAAAATAATTTTGACAACAGATGTATTAACAAGATCCAAGCATGAGGTAATTATTCATACGTGTCTCAGCTATTACCCTGAATAATTAGTCAGTACATAACTATCTATTTTGGGGGGGAGGGTCCTTTATGAGCATACTATCTTTTGAAGGAAAAGAAACCTAATATAACTCTTCTTTGAGGCCTTTGAAGAGTAATTGCAGGCAATAAACTTAATGACTTAAATTGGTTCTATCATCATCTTTGATAGTGTATAGAACAGTTAATAGATTTCTTTCACATCTGGAAACTGTAAATCAATCCTGGTTAGTAAGATGCTGTCTCCTTTCTCACTCTTAAACTCATAGCAGCTGCTGGTTGGTATTAATCTCTTCCTAATTAAAGAAGCACACGCTATAAACCATTATTCTGGATGAGATCAATGGTAAGTAATCCATTTATGTGATACTTGTCTTATTCTCCCATAAGCCACAAACGATACTTTACAGATGGTCATACAAAGTATAACAACAGTAGAAGAAGATGGAAAAGTGTCTGGATTGGAGAGCAGCCTCTAAACTAGCTGTATGATCTCACCATGTAACAATCTCTCTGACCCTCAGATCTTCATCTGTAAACAGCCATTCTACTTATTTCACAAGACAGTGATGATGATTTAATTAGATAACATGTAAATATAAATGTGTGTGTGTGTGTGTGTGTGTGTGTGTGTGTGTGTGTGTGTGTATGCTGGGGCTTGAACTCAGGGCCTCAAACACTCAGGTTTTTTTCCCCCCAGCTACACCTCTACTTTCAGATTTTTGCTTGTTAGAGATAAGAGTCTTGAATTTGTCTGCCTGGGCTGGCTTCAAGTTTTAATTCTCAGGTCTGAGCCACCAACACTTGGATTACAGATGTTTGAATCAGCAATATTACCTTCTAAATATATAGAGTCCAATGCAACGAAGTCCACCTGTCCATAGATAAATATCCTATCGTTGTACTGTTTATTCACAATACATGTTATATTGCTTCCTTTCAATCTCTGACGTTTTATCCTTTATTCCATATTTTATCTTTGAGTCAGAATTTGGCAATGGGTAGTAGTTTTTGGCCTTTCAAAGACTTTATTTATTTATTTATTTTGCCAGTCATGGTGCCTGAACTCTGGGCCTGGGCACTGTCCCTCAGCTCTTCAGCTCAAGGCTAGTGCTCTACCACTTGAGCCACAGCACCACTTCCAGTTTTTTCTGCTTATGTGGTGCTGAGGAATCAAACCCAGGGCCTCATGCATGCAAGGCAAGCGCACTACCACTGAGCCATCTTCCCAGCCCCTCAAAGACTTTAATATGAGACAATGGAGAAATTTACAGAAAAGTTTCAGACCTGCAAAATACCCAGAATAATGGCTAGAATCCTAGACTCCAGGGCTTGAACTCAGAACCTTGTACTCTCATTTGGCTTATTTAGCTCCAGGCTGGCATTCTACTACTTGAGCCACAATTCCACTTCCTGCTTTTTGCAGGCTAAGAGTTGTCCCCCAGGTAACTTCAAATCATGGCCCCAGATCCTAGCTTTGAGTAGCTAGGATGACAGGCATGAGCCATCAGTGTGGGGCTAGAATCTTAGACATTTTAAAGAGTCTCAAGGTGTTAAGGTTTGAATAAATCCTCCCTCTCTTTCTCCCAAAGTCCATTCATTAAAGGCTTGTGTCAGGTTGGCTCTATTAAAGAAGTGGCCTTTGGGTGGGGCTTTGTGAGTCTTTGAGTCATTCCTTTTATGGGCCTATCTCATCATATCCTTGCTTGCTGGCCATGAAAGGTGAGCTCTTCTGCTCTGCCACCCATTCCACTCATAATGTGCTGCTTCATCCAGGCCCCCAAACAAAAAGACAAATTAATTGATCATGGACTGGAACCTCCATACTGTGGATCAAAATAATTTCCATTTCCAAGTTAATTACACCAAGCATTTTATTATTGTAACAGAAAGCCAGAGCTGAAAAAAGATTATAGAGATCATCCAGCAACTACACACTAACCCACAGAGTTAATGGGTCCAAAGTTACCCAGCTTTCTAATGAAACATCAAAAGCAGAATCCACATTTTCCTTTAGCTCACTGCACTTTCCAACACACCCTGCGGCTTCCGTAATATGGAGAGACAAAGACAAGCACGTTGTGCTATGTTTTTTTTTTTCTCATTTTATCTGATTCCCTGAGGACCAGGATTTTGTCATTACTGTTGACACAGAAATAAAATGCAATGAAGGGTAAATAATTTTCCCATGATCCTAGGGCTTATCAGAAGTAGTACTGGAAATGAAATACAGTACTCTAATTTTAGGCTCAAGACGGTATTCTCATGGGATCTTTTTTTTTTTTTTTTCTGTCAAAATGCCAAACTGTGCATTAATCAGAAAAGGGGACCCTGTGGAAGCAGAGTTGCTATGGTGGAGTATCTGGTTCACATGTTAATTCAACCGACAATCTCTGGTTCCTTTTCTAGCATGATGTCACAGTATGTTGTGGAATTAAAATTTCCTCCAAAAGAATAGAAGGAAATAAGTAGAATGGGGTGTTCCTGCTTAAGTCCAAAGCCTGTGATGTTAATTAACTCCAGTGTTTTCACATCTCCCCAGATCTGGAAGGTGCAAAAGCAAATTTTTCAACAGTAAAATGAAAGTTCAGGCAGTTTTCTAGCAGGAGTTAAGTTATTCATTATTCATTAAAGTAATAGAGTTTAGCACTTGTATATTTGAGATTTCTTTAAATAACCATTCCTGCTGTTTTATTGCTAGAAATTCCTTAATGTGAAAGATACACATTAGGCCACATGGTAGCTAGGAGGTAACAGCATAGGAACAATTTTATAGACTTTGCATCTATTAATGAGACCATTGCTCTGGCTTTCTATAGAATTTATAGTTTAATTTTGATTCTCTGCCAAAGGTTTTTAATTCTATTTGTTTTTCTGTGTTGAGAATGAAATCATTCATTCATGATCAAGCACCTAACACTGTTTTAGGCAGTGTGCTAAACAGAACAATGTTCCTGTTATCATTGAGCAGAGAGTGTTATAAAATGATGTCAGTCACTAGTAATCCTCACATCTGTAAATCCCAGATGCTCTGGAGGCTGTGATCTGAGGATCACAGTTCAAAGTCAGCCCAGGCAGGAAAGCCATGATACTTTTACCTCCAATTAACCACCAAAAAGCCAGAAATGTAGGTGTGGCTCAAGTGGTAGGGTGCTAACCTTGAGCAAAATAGCTCAGGGACAGTGCCTAGGTCCTGAGTTCAAGCCTCATTATTGGCATAAAAAAAAGTGATAAATGCAATAAATTGATTCTCTTATTTGCTGCTGTTAGAGATAAACATACCTCTTATTATAATTTATGTGTCTTTAGAAAAGAAGAATCAATGATGATGAGTGCTGGTGGCTCATGCCTGTAATCCTACCTACTCAAGAGGCTAAGGTCTGTTTTTTTTTGTTTGTTTGTTTGTTTTTGTTTTTTGGTCCGGTCGTGGAGCCTGAACTCTGGGCCTGGGCGCTGTCCCTCAGCTCTTCAACTCAAGGCTAGCGCTCTACCACTTAAGCCACAGCACCACTTCCGGCTTTTTTATTTTTGCTTATGTGGTGCTGAGGAATCGAACCCAGGGCCTCAGGCATGCAAGGCAAGTGCTCTACCACTGAGCCACCTTCCCAGCCCCTCAAGAGGCTAAGATCTGAAGACAAATGTTTGAAGCCAACCCTGGTAGGAATGTCTGTGAAGCTTAATCACCAAAAAGAGAAGCTATGGTTCAATTGGTAGCAAGTTAGCTGCAAAAAGACTTACAGACAGTGCCCAGGCCCTGAGTTCAAGGACCAGGACTGGTGTGTGTGTGTGTGTGTGTGTGTGTGTGTGTGTGTGTGTGTGTGCGTGTGTGCGCACACACGGACACACACATAGAGAATAATCTTAGGTAATGAGAAGTCTCAAATCTCACTTTTAATATGTTTCTAAAATATTTACCATATTTTTGTAACCTTTATGGCTAATAACAGTAGCTCTTATCTGAATGTGCATAGTTGTTTACAAAGCGCTTAACGATTACCATTCGATTAATCTTTCCTAGTTCTGAGGAATAGAAGATATGCAAATTGTTACAAGTTGTCCAACTATTACAAATGGGAGGCAAACAGAGTCATTTTGGCTCATAGTTTATTGTTCCTTTTTCATTATTTTATTCCTCTAAACTGGGATTTTACTCTCTTCTCGTTTGCTAGATTATAAATGGCTGATCATGTTCCCAAGTAATTTACTAATTATGTCACCTAGCTGAGATCATTCTATCAGCTCTAACAGATCACATTTCTTCACAGTAGCAGAAAGTGCCTATTGGCTCCCTAAAATTAATTTCTTTTTCATTCATAGTAATAGAATGTTTAGCCAGGAAAATGGTCACCCCAAAATAAAGTTTATTTCCTAGAATACTTAGAATGTAGGTGTGGCCATGTGATAAATATAGTGATAGGCAGTAGTTAGCTGCTGGGACCCTTCCTTCCAGTGTTCCCCAACTCTCCCTTCTTCCTTGACCCCTTCTCTGTCTGTATACTACCTGGGGCAGAGAATGTCTCCTGGATGATAAGAATTAGGGTTGAACACTAAGATTGGACCAACTCGAAAGCCTGCTCATGTTG
Source organism: Dipodomys merriami (assembly GCF_024711535.1). Lineage (NCBI taxonomy): Eukaryota > Metazoa > Chordata > Mammalia > Rodentia > Heteromyidae > Dipodomys > Dipodomys merriami. The sequence continues at coordinate 142,859,707 of NW_027202270.1, read as the reverse complement.
TGGTCCTTTCCAGAAAGTGATCCAACAGGCATCCAGTAACATTATTTAAGCTCATTGAAACTGGCTTTTCTGTTATTTATATCCAAAGAGGTAGTTAAAAAAATTTTGTGCCAGTACCTGGGCCTTGCACTCTTTGGTTTTTTAATTTTTAATTTTTAGTTCATGACTGGCACTCTACAACTTAAACCATACCTCCAGCCCTCCAAGATAATTTAATTGAAGTACCTTCCAATGACTTCAGGATTATATCAGTGTTCAATAATGTACATCAAGACAGGTATAGTGGTACAGGCTTTTAGTACCAGCTGCTCAGGTGACAGAAGCAGGAAGACTGGTTAAGCTCCAAAGTTTGAGAGTAGTCTAAAAAAGAAAAAGTAGATCATATTTTTTGACAGGTGGTGCCAACTTAACAATGTTGTAACTCAGTTTAAACCATTACTTTATTGTCCTACCTTATTTTCAGAACATTGAAGGATGATTTTGGATAGATGAAATGAATGTGTTGAAATTCTAATGAGGACAGTTTTTCTTGAAAGTTGTTCTTTCTTGTTTTTTTTTTCCTGTCCTTCCTACCTCTCTTCCTTTCCCTTCTTCCATCCTTACTCCCTTGCTTTCTTGGGAAAAGAACACACAACATCTATTAGGAAGTAATAGATTCCCTTTGTGGATTTCTTATGCCATTTCACTTCTCTGATTTTTCTTATATTGATTCTGTAACCACTCCTTCAGTTCTATGTTTTCCCTGGCTTGGGAAAGGTGGACATGTATGAAGGCATGGTTTGCTTTTCCGTCTTAGTTTTAAATTTTATTTGACAGATAAAATTGTACATATTTCTGGTGTGCTAAATTGAGCTGAGATCGATATTATTTCATAAATATTTTTGTGATGAGAATACAATACATTGTTACTAACGACAGTCACAGGGCTGTACAATGAATCTCTAAATTTACTCCTATCTAACGTTTTGTTTCTTTTGACCAATATCTTCCCAATCCTCCTCCAGCCTCTGCTCTTCATGACTCTACTCTCTGCTTCTATGAGTCTGACTTTTTAGATTCCATATTTCAGTGAGATCGTGTGGCCTTTGTTTGTCTGTGATTGCTTATTTCACTTACTGTCCTCCTGGTCCAGCCACATTGTCACAAATATGAACACTTAGCAGTAAATCCCCCAATCTAATCTGCAGTCCTTCTCAGTGGTGCTGCTCGCATTTGTAACTTCAAATAGTTAACTTTTCAAATTAGATCTCCAGCCTCTGTGTTTTGGCCTCCATTTCCACCTGCACCAGGAGGTGCCATGACCACCTACATGCCAAAACCTAATGCAGAAAACCTAACATCCAAAACCGCATATCCCAGAAATTTTCTGTTCTTGCCTAAAAAGATCATTTCAGCCTCTCCATTTCAAAACATTGAAGTCATCTTTATCTTTGACTTTTCCCTTTCTACCATATTTATCCCACAACCAATGTGTAGTTTGCCTTTGCCTTTTCCTTCCTTCCTTCCTTCCTTCCTTCCTTCCTTCCTTCCTTCCTTCCTTCCACTTGCTTGCTTGCTTGCTTTCAGTTCTGGTACTGGGGCTAGAACTCAGGGCCTGGGACCTGTCCCTTCGCTTTTCACTCAAGGCTGCTACTCTACTACTTGAGCCATGTCTCCCCTTCTAGCTTTTTGGTGGTTAATTGAAGATGAGTCTCATAGAGTTTCCTGCCTGTGCTGGCCTCAAATTGTAATCCTCAGATCTCATCTTTTTGAATACTAGGATTACAGGTGTGAGCCATTAGCATCTGCCTTGGTTTTTTCTTTTGTAATATTTTCTTCAAGGCCTTTGATAAAACCATTCCCAATCTTATGCATGAACTGCCTCTATTTTCTTTTTTTTTTTTTTTTTTTTTTGGGTCCGGTTGTGGGGCCTGAACTCTGGGCCTGGGCACTGTCCCTCAGCTCTTCAGCTCAAGGCTAGCGCTCTACCACTTGAGCCACAGCGCCACTTCCGGCTTTTTTCTTTTTGCTTATATGGTGCTGAGGAATCGAACCCAGGGCCTCAGGCTTGCAAGGCAAGCGCTCTACCACTGAGCCACCTTCCCAGCCCCTGCCTCTATTTTCTAACTCCTCTTTCTTCCCTTTCAGCTCACTTAATATGTGAATTCTGAAATGTTGTTGTGTTAAGAACTTTCAAAGACTCCTTTAAAATCCTTATCCTGATGTGTGTGGCCTCCCAAATTGGCATTTTATGCAGCTCATTAAACCCATCTGTCACTCCTTGTACCAGCCAATGTACTGTACTCATTTCCACCCCAAATGCCACTTTCCCATCTTCTTTATAACACCCTTTCACTTTCTAAAATGCCTTCTTTCTCCTCCCATGTTGTTTAATCTCCTTCACAGCTAAATTCAAACCCTGTGTCCTTCAAGTGCTAGAATGGGGTATCCTCTCTCCAACTTCCTTTCTCTTCACAGAATCAGACACATTGTTGGCCAACCCTTTAGCAAACCTTCCTCCCAGCCAGGGCAGGGAACACATACAGGTGTTTAACCTTTTCTACATGTGATCTGGTAATTCTACAGATATGCTGACTTGAATTAAAACTGTCTAGAAGTTCCCTCCTTTTTTCCTTTTCCACGGTGACCACTGTCCCCAGAGTTGGAAACTCCAATCTCATTTCTCATTTGCAAGAAACAGACTATGAAGGCTAGCTTGAGAAGCACGGATCTACAGAGTGTGGAGAAAGGGAGATTTTAAGAGGGACTGCTGGACACCAGTAGCTCACACCTGTAATCCTAGCTACTCAGGAGGCTGAAGTCTGAGGATCGAGGTTTGAAGTCAACCTGGGCAGGAAAGTCTGTGAAACTCTTATCTACAATAAACTATCCCCGCGCTCTCCCCCCCCCCCCCCAGTAAAGCCAGAATTGGCGCTGTGGTCCACTAGTAGACCATTAGTCTTGAGAGAGGAAAAAAAAAAGCCCAGGCCCTAAGCCCTAAATCAAACCCCAGGACCAGCACAAAAAATAAACGAGAGAGAGCAACAGAATAAAGAGGGTGGTGGTGGTGGTGGGTGGGGAGACAGAGACAGAGACTCTAGCTATAAGGAAAGAGGCTTCTCCAAAAAGGGGATGGGGAAGGAGCTGTTGAGGCTTGATCCCAGTGGGAGAATTTGGAGGAGTAGAAACTGATAAAAGGAAACAAGGGAATCGCTTCTGCCTCTCCAGGGCTAGAAGCAAAAGGTTGCTTTGTATCTTCTAGCCCCCCTGATTATGACCTACTTGTAAGGTCAAGTCCTGAGACTACTTGGGAACAACCACAGAATTAGCTCCTCTTTGTTGAAGCAAATAGAATGTATCAGTCAGAATGTTGGCTAGAAATGAGCAATGTGCTTTATGAAGAATTTAATGAAGACATTTTTAGAGGTGTGGGTACTATTAAGGGATCCAACAAAGTCTGCTGAACTTCCCAGAGATTAGTAATAGATCAGGCTAGTGCTACTGTGGGTCTGAAGAGACAAAGAAGGGAGCAGTGTCACAAGAGACCTAGATAGCTGGCAACATAGAGACACTCCTTGGCAGTAACTGTGGCCATAGAGTAACAAACTTGGCCAAAGGCTGCACAGAGTGGTGGGAATAAATTTCTGTCTCCTTCCTCCCATTACCAGTAACAATACTTCTGTGGCTATTCCCAGTGTGAAGCCACAGGAAGGGCTTGTTGGAAACGAATGAAGTACTTAGATAACACCTTTCTATGGCACAGGGAATACCAGAGAAAGAGAAGATGATGGAGCTGAGGTGAGGGTCTGAACTCAGAATACATATCACACTGGGATTATAATAGCCATTATTCTATTCTCTGGACCTTGTGGCACTGCATGTATATGCTTTCGTTTTAGTTTTCAATAAGTATCTCTTGAGTGATGTCTGTAAATACTAGATACTTTAGGATGATATACAAACTAATTAGAAATGGTTCCTTTAAGAGCTTAAATCTAGTCTGCAACCTTTGAACACTTAGAACTGCCTACTCTGTATTACTCTCTCCTCTGTTCTCTCCCTCTCTCTCATATTGCTTTGTTTTTGTGGTACTGGGGTTTGGGTCCTGGCCTCATGCTTCCTAGGCAGGCAGAGTCTACTGCTGAGCCACACCAATCAGCCTTGCTGTTTTGCTGGTTATTTTTGAGATAAGGTATCAATTCCTGCCCAGACATGTGTCTGGACATGACCCTATGTTATACTTCCTGTCATAGCTAGCACAACTGATACATACCATCTTGTCCAGCGCTTCATTGAGAAGGGATCTTAAGAACTTTTCTGCCCAGGTTGGCCTTAAAACATGATTGTCTATGATCCAGCTATGAGTCCAGGTTTGAGAACCAGTGCTTGGCTAGCATTTTATCTGTGTGTGTGTGTGTGTGTGTGTGTGTGTGTGTGTGTGTGTGTGTGTGTGTGTGTGTGTGTGTGTGTGAATTGGACTTTTCTAGATTGTAGGAACAGATTAACATTCCTGTCATTCTATGTGAAGGGAATTCTGTGTCATCTTCCATGTAATATGGAATCTTAGTTCAAATACTATGTGGCAAGTCTACTAACACCCCTGGGTCTTATAAACACTGCCTCTAAATTAGATGGGGTTGGTTCTTTGCTGTCTATTCTTAGACGGTCTCCTATTCCTGTAACCCAGCTATCTCTGCTAAGCTGCTGACTCCCTTTGTATGTCTCACTTTCAGATCCCCTGAATAGAAAGTAAATTGGGCCAATTTATCCTTCTCAATTGCTATGAGAGTTCTACAAGCCATTTTGAAGGCTTGTGTGTATGCCAGCAAAAATGATTGGGATTTAAAATATACACTAACAAACACTTTCTCATCAGCTTTAAAAATAATCTCCATTATTTAACGTGGAGCTGCAGCGGCATCAGGATTCTGTTCCCTGTTCCTCAGTCTTTAGATGTTCTTGCACTTATTCCCCAAGCTCTTCAGGCATGTGTTACACACACTCTCCTCTGTTGGAAGTTCTGTGGCAGTGTTGGGTCCTTGAATCCTATCCAGTACTTAGCCACTTTCACTTTTTTTATTGGCTGAAGAGACGTCCTTGTGAATTTGAGAGGCATGTACTGTTTCTAGTCCAAGTATCTTTATTATTTTATATTTTCTTTAATACCAATCTGTGTATGCACACGCGCACACATATAGTAGGGCTTGAACTCTGAGTTTAGGTAATGTCCTTGAGCTTTTTTGCTCAAGGCTAGTACTCTACCCCTTGAGCCACAGCTCTACTTCTGGATTTTTAGTGTTAATTGGAAATAAGTGTCTCATGTACTTTCTTGTCTAGGCTGGCTTTGAGCCACAATCCTCAGATCCCCCTGAGTTGCTAGGATTACAAGGACCTGGATTCTTGTGTTTTTTTTATTCTGGGAACAATATGCAATTTATGAGAGATGAAAGTGCTGTGAATCACAACTCTACCCTCCTCCACCCCCATCCTGGACCTGTAGGTGAAACCTGAAATATTTTATCTAGAATTCTTGATTTGGCAAATTTGTGACAAATCCAGTCTGTACTGAGGAGAGACTCTACATCTTTGGTCACAGAGTGCCTGGGTGCCTCTGAAGTCCTAAGCACAAAATCTCTGTCATAAGTGTAGTAACTGTTTTCTTTAGAGGCAGTACCAGCTACATGGCTAGCCTAAATTTCCCACCTAAAAGCAGCTTAGCAGAGTTAAAAACCCTTGAAGGGTTGTGATTGTCTTTGTGTGCAGTTTGTAGATTCAAATTAGGTTTTATGTGGCCAAATCACATGAGACAATTATGACAGCTGTTTTGTATGTTTTTGTTTTTTGCCCATCCTGGGTGCCGATGACAGTTGTTTTGAACATCTGCCATTCATGACCCCCAAATCTTTTTTTTTTTTTGTCGGTTGTGGGGCTTGAACTCTGGTCCTGGGCACTGTCCCTCAGCTCTTCAGCTCAAGGCCATAGCACCACTTCCAGTTTTCTGGTGGTTAATTGGAGATAAATAGTCTCATGGACTTTCTTGATCGGGTTGGCTTTGAACCATGATCCTCAGATATCAACCTCCTGAGTAGCTAGGATTAAAGGCATGAACCACTGGCACTGGGCATCTACCCCCAATCTTTTGTACAGTCTTCTATTACTTATCACAGGTCCTCAAAGTAGAAATCCTGCATTCTCAGTGTAGAAGAACAGAAGAAAGAATGCAGGGCGTGCATTTGCAGGTCCAGATACCAGCCAAGATGGTAGGGTTGTAGAACAGATGAACTGAAGTAGTAATTAAAAGAAGGAGCAGATATCTACATCTGCTGTTGTTCTATATTCTGGGCCAGGCACTTTTCCTGACAATGAAGACTTCTCAGAGAGATGCATACCCTGTGCTAAAATGAGAGATTGGGTTGCTGCTACTGGAGAAGAAACATATACATGGTGGCACACATTTGTATCCTAGCACTAGTGAGGCTGAGACAGGAGAATTGTGAGTTCAAAGCCAGCCTGTTCACAGTAAATTTGAAGCCAGTCTGAGCTTTATAGCAAGACCCTGTTCAAAAAACAAAGCACACAAACTAAAAAATAGCCATAGAGCCTGGTGCTGGTGCATCACACTTGTAATTCTAGCTACTCAGGAGGCTGAGATCTGGAGATTGTGGTTCAAAACCAGCCTGGGTAGGAATGTCCATGAGATTCCTCTCTTTAGATAACCATCAGAAAACCAGAAGTGGTGCTGTGGCTGTAGCTCAACGTGGTAGACTTCTAGCCTTGAGCAAAAAGAACTCAGCCCTATGAGCAGGAAAAAAATAATGAAATAGATTAATAAGCTAGGAGCCAGTAGCTTACTCCTCTAACTCTAACTAATCAAGAGGTTGAGATCTGAAGATCACAAAGATCAAAACTAGCCTAGACAGGAAAGTTGGTGAGACTCTTACCTCCAATTAACCACTCAAAACCTGAAAGTAGAGCTATGGCTCAAGTGGTAGGCACAAGCCTTGAGAAAAAAAGCTAAGGGACAGTGGTCCAGACTCTGAGTTAAAGTCCTAATACCCCACCCCACACACACTTACACAGCTTAATTTAGTTGAGCTACTGTTGAAGAAAAAATAAGCTAAATGTATAGTAAATTAACTGATGATGGTACATTAATTGACTTTTTTTTCTTCCTCTGGTTCAGAGGCTTGAACTCTGGGCCTGAGCACTGTTGCTGAGCTATTTTTGCTCAAGACTAAAACTCTACCACTTGAGCCACAGCTCCACTTCTGGCTTTTTTGGTGCTCACTTGGAGATAAGTCTCACGGACTTTCCTGCCTGGGCTGGCTTTGAACAATGTTCCTCAGATCTCAGCCTCCTGAGTAACTAGGATTACAGGCATGAGTCACTGGCACCTGGCAACCGACATGCTTAATGTTTATATTAAAAGTTTCCAAGTAAGTGTGAGTGTCACTGCAATTTTTAACAAACCCAGGAAGGGAGAGGCCAAAGCTCTGGCAGAAACTTTGAGTTCTTTCAAAATTGCATCAAGGAAAAGAAATGCATTTTCACCAAAAAGCCAATTTAGAGGTAATTTACCCGATAAATATAGAGCAGAATCTTTCCAACGCAGATGTAAAGATCAGTCATGCATGTGAAGAACTAAACTCCTATAAAATCGAAACCAAAATTCTTTCAGAACAATTCAGGAGAACTGCTGGCTATTATTAAAGCTAGTCTATTCCATGTAAACGAAAGGCTCATGGTAATCAATCAGGAATTCTTTTGGCTGAGAGAAACCTTGATAATTTAAGGAGAGAAAAATGCATTCATTTAGGTGTTTGGAAAAGGATTCTTAAGTTCCTGACAATTCCTAGGGAACCCTCTGGATGACAGATCCCTAAGGAAGAAAGAATATCCAAATGTAATACCATGGAAATCCCACAGTGTCCTATATGGATTATATGCTTACTATCACCTCTCTCACCCCACCCCCAATCTGTTTAGAGTCTCTGGAAAATGATCCATCTCTCAGTTCAATCTCACCTTGATTTGGATCCCCACAGGAACAAGAGAGACTTTGTTCCCATTTGTCACCGGAACTGGGAGTCACCATTTCAGGTTGTCCTTTTCACGTCTTCAATCAGGGGTCAGAGGAGCAGAAAAGCCCTAAGACACCATCTATTGTGTTCTAATCCTTTACTAAAAGTTCCTCAACAAAAGTTCCTCAATGTGGTGTGCTGGAGTGAGCATAGGAGCTGATGAGAGCCGATTATGCACTCTACTAATTATGCACCTCCACTTTGAGCATCCTCACATGAGTAGTTTGAAATGCACCTTGGTGGGAGAATTTATTTTTTTTTGGGGGGGGGTCCGGTCGTGGGGCCTGAACTCTGGGCCTGAGCACTGTCCCTCAGCTCTTCAGCTCAAGGCTAGCACTCAACCACTTGAGCCACAGCACCACTTCCGGCTTTTTGCTTTTTGCTTATGTGGTGCTAAGGAATCGAACCCAGGGCCTCATGCATGCAAGGCAAGTGCTCTACCACTGAGCCACCTTCCCAGCCCTGGTGGGAGAATTTATTACACCACAAAACACTGTGCAAACCGGGCATCTGTGGCTCATAATCCTAGCTACTTAGGAGGCTGAGATCTGAGGATCATGGTTCAGAGCTAGCCTGGCCAGGAAAGTCCATGAGACTCTTATCTCCACTTGTGGCTCAAGTGGTAGAGAACTAATCTTGAGCTGAATAGCTGAGGGACAGTGCCCAGGTCCAGAGTTCAAGCTCCATGATAGACCAAAACACATACACACACACACACACACACAAACACACAAACCACCACCACCACCACCACCACCAAAAACATTATGCAAATCAGAGCTTCTCTGTAGAGAGCTCACACAAGCCACCAAGAGTCACTTTATCAGCACACCTTGTCCCTGGGCAGAGCAGAGACCTGTCTCTGGCATGTTTTTTATTTTTGTTTTGTAGGACTTTGAAACCTTTTAGGAGAAAAGAAAAAGTTTTGATAATTATTCAGTTCTTTACATAGAGGTTCATCAATGCTAGCAATATGTAATAAATTGGTTCTGCAGGGCTGGGAAGGTGGCTTAGTGGTAGAGTGCTTGCCTTGCATGCATGAAGCCCTGGGTTCCATTCCTCAGTACCACATACACAGAAAAAGCTGGAAGTGGCACTGTGGCTCAAATGATAGAGTGCTAGCGTTGAGCAAAAAGAAGCTCAGGGACAGTGCCCAGGCCCTGAGTTCAAGCCCCAGGATTGGCAAACTAATACTACTACTAATACTACTACTACTAATAAATTGGTTTTGCAGTGAGGCATGCAGGTCAAGGATTTGAGCTTTGGTAGGTGTCCACAGAAAGCACAAGATGGAATAGTATGGGGGTTCTTCTTGGGTGTCATGGCTCCCCACAGCCTTCTCTCTGGTTATCAAGTGATACTACTTTGTAACTGATAAGCTTTGGGTTTCTGTACTTTACTTGCATGCAACTCTGTAAGGTATGAACCCAACAGGAACGGAAGATGATAGGAAGGTGAAAAAAGAACTCTGAGGGCTGAGTGGCAGAGCACATGCAAAGCATGCCCAAGGCCCTGGGTTCGATCCCCAGTGTGCTTATACAGGCATGTACCCACCCACCCACATACACACACGCACACACATGCACACACACGAAGTTTGATATTCTGCCACTTGGCCAGTCATATGTATGTTCTTCACAACATTACAAAAGCATTTGCTCCTGGAGTTCAAATTCCAGTTGACTTATAAATGCCTGGAATCAGTTATTGTCAATTCAGGGGAAATAGACCAGTAATGCCAGGACCAGTGAAGACAGAAAACTTGACTTCACTCCCTCCACTTAACAAAGAATTATGTGCTTCATACAGTATATATTACATATTCGCCTAATCATCTGTTTCAAAAATGCTTAGAAATAAGTGGAGAAAATAAGAGTGAATTTAAGGGTTTTTCTTCAATAATAATCGTTATTATTAATAACCCAGTTATTTAGGAACATTAATATTAATAACAATGTTTTTCAAGGGTATTCACATCAAAACTCTCCCTAACTTTTCCTGTTTTTTAATTTTTTTTGTTTGTAGAGCTGAACTCAAGGCCTAAGTGCTGTCCCTGAGCTCTTTTGCTCAAGGCTAGCACTCTACCACTTTGAGCCACAGCTCTACTTCCAGTTTTCTCATGGTCAATTGGCAATAACAGTCTCATAGACTTTTCTGCCCTGGCTGGCTTTGAACTATGATCTCAGCTTCTTGAGTAGCTAGGATTACAGGCATGAGCCTTCAGCTCCTGGCTCTCCTAAACTTTTCAAGTGAAGATTTTTCATTTATTACATTCATAAAATATATTTAAAATAAAAAATCTAGGTGATTTGGCAAATAACCATGTATTTACCACTTATATTTAAAAATGTTGTTATTCAGCCTGTTTTTTTTTTTTGTTTGTTTGTTTTTTTTGCTAGTCCTGGAGCTTGAACTCAAGGCCTGGGCACTGTCCCTGACCTTCTTTTTGCTCAAGGCTAGTGCTCTAGTACTTGAGCCACAGCACCATTTCTGACCTTTTCTGTTTATGTGGTACTAAGGAGTCAAACCCAGGGCTTCATGCATGCTAGGCAAGCATTCTACCACTAAGCCACATTTCCAGCCTTAATCAGCTGTATTTGGTTCAAATGTTTTCTCGGTGCTAGTGGCTCACACCTGTAATCCTAGCTAATCAGAAGGCTGATGTTTGAGAATTGAGGTTTGAAGCTAGCCTGGGTAGGAAAGTCCATGAGATTTGTCTCTCCAATTAACTACCAAAAAAGCTAGAAGTGAAATTGTGGCTCAAGTGGTAAAGCACCAGCTTTGAGAAACAAAACTAAAGGACAGCCAGGCTCCGGAGACTCACACCTGTAATCCCAGCTACTCAGCTGGCTGAGATCTTAGGATCCTGGTTTAAAGCCAGCCTAGGCAGGAAAGTCTGTGAGACTCTTATCTCCAGTAAACCACTCAGATA